>NW_027122699.1:618845-1218845 GCF_030686945.1 Centruroides vittatus
TGTTTTTTCACAAATTTATCCATTTTGCATTAGAAATTTAAAAAAACAATTCAGTTTCTCGGTTGACCGCGCACCAAAATAAAAGCACCAGATGCATGCTTTGCATTTGAAACTTAACTGAAGTGGTGCAATCGTCAGTGCCTCTTTTATACTAGTGACAGCACGACATGTTCAAACGCATCCATATGCATGTTCAAAACATGTTCTCACAGCGAGTATTATAGGAGATCAAATTACAAAGAGCACGTACCCATCAAGTTGGAACTTGTAAATTGCTTGTGTATGTACTGTACACGTCATACATGCATGTTCATACCTGTTGCTATACTGTAAATGCAGTGACATAAAGTAATAGGAATAGTTGTATTACATTTTTTCTACTGTTGGTATTTTCTTAATGTATAAAATTAGTGCAATGTGATTATATAATATTTTAAAAAATTTACATTTATAATTACAGTCAAAATTCAATTAGTAATAGTAAGGATTACTGTTATTATTCCTTTGGGTGGGGGGTCATGAAATATTAATTTTATTTATATTTACTATTTGGGGATTTGTGGAGCTAAGAAGATTGAGAATTGCTGCTCTAGGGGCTTGTCCACAAATTTTATGACAGAAGCTAATCTTTTCTTCTGATTCACTGATGAAATCATTGGTTTTCTACACGTCACACTTCCATGGAAACTTTTTTATTTATTCTTCTCTTAATAGTTGAAACACTGGCCTCAGGTGTAAGCTCTTCTTTTATTTCTTTAGCTGTTATAAAAGAGTTTTTTGTGGTCTCACAGAAAATTATGGCATTTTCTCTTGATGTTGTGGCCTTAGTGAGAAATTTACCACAGGGACACTGCCCTATGTTGTTATTTAAATATTTGACCACTATTTTTTTGACTCCTCCTCATGATATTTGATGCTTTTCTGCAATAATAGACAGGGAGAATTGCCATTTTTTTCTGCTCATGTACAATCTACACTCTTTCTTCAACACTCAATTCTCTCTTCTTTACAATACTTTCTTATTGATACTAGAAAACTATTTAATTGACAACCCTGGAATTAAATATTGTGCTATAACCAATTTGTAAATACAGTAAAAAATTTATTTCAATGTTTTCTTTATTGTCAACTTTGAATTGATACAATATTTTACTTGTCACTCTTCAGTTCTTTATTAGTGAAACAAACTAATCAGTTATCTATTGTTTTACTCCAATTAACAAGGCTATTACAATATGCAGAGTAGTTAAAAAAAAAAACATCTGATCTGTTAACATTTTAAGGAAAAAAAATGCATAATTTTTTCAGTTGTCAACTTTGAAATGACCTTGACTGTACAAAAGGCATTTGACAAAACTGACCACAAAAGATCGACAAATGTTTCAAAAAAGAAAGGAATAGATTGGAAGGATGGTAGATTAATACTAAACTCGTACAAATATCGAAGAGTGATAGTCGAAGCAGATGGTCGATATGATGAGAAAATCGAGATGGAAAAGGATGTCGTGTGGGAGTGTTGCCCATATCTGCTTCTCTTTGACCTAGACTTGGAATAGATGATTGCAGAATATCTAGAGTGGGAGTCGCAAACCAGAAGCCCTTTGAGGCTTCGTATCCAGCATGCAGTCTCAACCTTCTCTTTTCTAAAAAGCAATATTTAATGTCTTCAGGGGATTCGAATGGAAAAAATTCAGACGTCTAACCATTTACTTCTGTGGTAAAAGCTGGCAACAAGAGGGCCTTTGTTAGAGCCATTTTTAAAATTGCAGTACATTTACCGAATAATATCGAACATGGCCTGCCTCCAATATACATCTATTTAACTCGCCCTTTGCTGCATTTGAGTTTGAGACCCCATCTAGAGGAAAGAAAAGCAAATTCAGTGCCTAAGATATGCCAATGACAGTAAAATGAAAAAGATCCCAAGTGGACTGGAGAGGGAGACGTGTGGCCTTCAAAACAAAAACAAACGTTAACGAAACCACAATGTGGATCGGAGAAAAGGAAAAGTCGACGTCTGTGTAAACGGTGACAGAGTGGAACGAGCCAACAAATTATGATATCCAGACGTTTGGCTTGACTCCAAGTGCAGTAGTGAGAAAGAAATCAAGAGGAGAATTGGTGCAGCAAAAGAGGCATTTAGCAAAGTGAAAACAATTTTGTGTGGGCCTTCAAAATTAGAATTGAGAAAAAGGAAGGCCAAATGCTAGGTTTCGAGTGTTTTCCTCTACCGTGCCGAAACTTGGACATTGAGACAATGTGACATTAGGAGAATAAGAGGCTCAGGAGATGAATACAGGAAATCAGATAGGACTTTCTCATTTCTCACCATATCACTCTAAGGCGGTGAAAAAAGGGACAATAGAGAGACAAAAAGCTAATCAGATGGGATGTGTGATTCAAGAGGAAGGCTTATGGAGCAACATTATGGAAGGAATGGTTGCAGGCAGAAACGAGGGAGAAGGAAAATTAAAATAGTGGATAACTTAAAAGAAGATAGTTATAAGGAACTAAAGATGAAAACATTGGATGCAGTAGCATGGAAAAAGAGGATGCTCACTGAACTGCTATAACTAGCATCTATCACAGATTGTCCAATGTTGCTTAAAAATGTCTATGAACTGGAAAAAGAGACAGAATGCCAACTTTTATAGAGAAAACATCAAGCAAACAGATATTACCAAATTTTTTAAAATACAGTAAGACCCCACTTAATGCTGATTCGACATAACATGGTTTGCTCGAAGCCTAAAAAAAAAGGTCAAAATTTACATCAATTTAAATTATCGCAGAATTTCATTGATTCTTATATAATACAATATTTACGAACACCTTTTGCTGATTGGTTCATCAGCAAAAGGTAACAATTCGTCATAGCACTGTACTTCCCTTAAATCTACATTTGTTTTGTGCAATTTTGGAAAAACTATAACATCATGGATGCTGTAGGAAATATTGACTTTGCTTGGCAAGAATTAACTGGTAAATGCATGAACGAAGTGTAGAAGAAGTTATGGCTGAAGGTATCCAAGAAGTCTCAACAAGAACCTATTACTGTATCGTTTGGTTGACTAAATTGTCAACCTAATCGGCAGGACTAAAAAGTGTAGATGAGCAGGATATTAGCGAGGTTGCAGCTAAATTTTAATCTCTAAAATGTGAATGTTGAATGTCAACCATCACTATCTTGTAAGTGGCACTTGACGTTCACATTTTAGAGATGAAATCTTCGGCTGCAACCTTGCTATTGAGGAGTTATTGCAAGTTTCTGGTGAGAGTCTTACCAATGACAACCTTCAAGAACTAGAAGAACAAGGAATTCATGCAGAACTGGAAAATAGAGATTTTGAAAATGAAGAATCTAAAAAATTTCTCTGTAGATTTCCTTAGTAAAAGTTTGGTAACGATAACCAAAATCATTGATCAAACTGTAGCAAACAATCCAGATTTTGAAAGAAGTGCAAAATCTGGATTGTTTCCAGGAGGTTGCATCCAAAATGCCTCATCTGGCTTTTGCCAGATGAGGCGTTTTGGATGCAATCTCCTGCTATCAACATCTGCTTAAGGGAAAAAAGTGACAAATGAAACTACACAACTTTATTGCAAAAAACAAGAATTTCAGTGTGCATATGTTTGTGTGTTATTTAACATATAATATGCAAATTAATACAAAAATAACTTAAAATTAAAATAAAATTTGTTTATTTTTGGTCACATGTTCCCCTTTCCCTATTTACTCAACGTTAAAATGACGACGTTTAATGCTGTTTCATTTAATGCTTTGTCGTCTAGTAATGCATACTCCTTGTTAAGTGGGGTTTTGCTGTATTGATCAAAATAAAGCATTGTTTGTTTACCTAATTAAAATTATGTACTGCGTGTTGCAGGTTTCGATACAATTAATGAGTATATTGATTGTTGATAAAAGTCACGTGTCACATAAAACCACAACTGTCAACACTAACAGAACCTACAAAACCTATAAAATAATTTTTCACACATTTGCTTGATATAATATACTGTACATATTCTTCATACAGTGACCATTTATCTTCATTCCATAGGTGGTTGCCTTAAGCAGGTTCCACCAAATGTAATCTAAGTGAAAATAAAAGAGCACTCCTTTCTCATCCTACGACAAAGGAAAAATCATCAGACGTACCCTGGATTTTTTATAATTATACCTTTTCTTTTTATAATTAATAAATTAATTAATAGCAATTATCAAAAACAGCATACTTCAAACCATCATAGACAAAATACATAGTGACTACAAAACAAAAATAAAAACCTTTGCTGTCGACCAACTTCATTCCCCAATTCAAGGCATCCATGTCTGCATTCTTCGTGATCAGTTCCAAGATGGCGTCTCTTCCCACTGCCGACATGACACGACTGGCAGACAGCTTGACCAAAGTCATCATGACAGAGTCGATCTTGCATTCGTTATCTACATATGTTCAGATGGCGTTATTTGAGATAACCAAAGAATTAAAAAACTATGGGTCGGATGGGTTACCTTTCATCAGTTTCTTGTCAGGTTTCTTCCCCTCTTTGATGTCCATTCCGCTCAAGGTGTTGATGATTACCTGAATCCAAAACTGTACAGCATTTACATACTGTTGAGATTGCGAGTTCATATTTTCCATTATAAATGGAAGACCGACTTGTTCCAGCACCGTCAAAACCTGAATTTTCATAAAAATACCGACATCAGTTGTTTGTCTAATAAATTGAAATTATTGCCAAATAATTAAACTAATATAATTTGGATTGGGCAATTTTCTTTCTTATGGAAGATAGACAGTACTTCAAAAGCATTTTGATTCCTATTGCCAAATAGGTCACTCTCCAGCCACTCAATCCTCCACACTGCTTCTTAGGTTTAGCTGAATGCACAATGGATACGGTAAAAATGCTCTGTTAGTACCATGGGCAAAATAATAATAAAGTGCCAAATACTCCCAAATCATTCCTTTGGGAATAATTTGGCACTAACAAGTCAGAGGGGTACTTATAAGACATTTTTATCATTAGGAACCAGATTTTTAGGTTTCCACATATTTTTTTGCACAATGGCCTTGCAAAAGTTCCAAATCTGCAATTACTTCATTGATATGGGTATCTGGGGCTGAGTTATAAAAGCCTAAAATGCATATTTGAGAATACTTTGGTATAGAAAACCTAAATTTGGCATATTTTGCCAATTTCCTAAAAACTTCCCTGGCCAATCTGCCCTCTTGAATCCCAGGGATTGTCCCCCTTTTTCAAACCAGTTCTCATTGGTTTGTTTCATGATTGAATGATTAACATCCTGTTGCTACCCATTGGACACTTTGACAGAAAAATACCAGAAGGTATTTAACCATAGACTTTGTTATCTAGGCCACACTCTGGAATCTTTGTTTTACATTGGAGAATACTTGGACCAGCTGAAGAACTTTTTGTTGCACATTTGCAAAGATAAGACCATGGCTATAGAGTGTGCTGCATCTCTTTTGCAGGATGCATCAGTTTGCTGAGAACTAACAGTCCTTAGATCTCTGGTATTTTTAAGGACCAACATTATGCAACTGGAGAAGCAAGGGCTTCAACTGCATGAGTGTATTTCTATCATTGAAAAATGGTGGAGCAACCTGCAATCTAATCCAGTGCAAAAAATACAAGATACTGTGGAAAAACTGAAAGTTGTTTGAAGAATATGTGAGAAAAAAGAAAATGCATATTTTGAGGTTTTTAGAGCATATAATATGCACCTAAAATGCACGTTTTAGCACCTAAAAATCTGGTTCTTATTTATCATATCCATTGTGGATTCAGCTAAGCCTAAGAAGTGGAGTGTCTTATGCAAAAAAAATACCCAGGTGGCAATCTGGATTAGATCCCTGATCGTGGGGCAACCCATTAACTGCCAAACAATGCACATTCCTCCATTTAATCTCTGTATTCTGCAGCACTATCCAAACATTGGTGACATTGCATCGCAGTCATTGTCGGATCGAGCCACTTGGTGAAATTAGCTACGAGCTCATACTTTCCGAATTACGAGCACACAAAAACATTAAATAATTTTTTGCTTTGCCCATAAATCATTGTTTTTGCACGTGTCCTTCTAAGAACTTTTAATATAATTGTGAAGTATTGTTATACATAAATTATAGTTTTTAACTTATTAACTCCAACAGGAACTGCACCTGTACAACTACTAACAACCATCAAATGCAGTAAAAATTTTCCTTATTCAAATGTTTTCATATATCTTAAACAACCTTCTTTAGGAAATAACATTCAAAATTACATTCTAAAGGACCAAACACCAAACAGTTTTTCTAAAACATATTTGATTTAACAGAACAAATTTTGATTTTGCACAAATTTTTACTGCATTTGATGGTTGCAGAGTTGGTAATTACAATTTTTGAAATATTTGTTATGCTCATTTTTTAAGGGACGTGATTATAACTTTCCAACGGATGCTACTCTATTTTTGGTTATGCTTAACCTATCCAGTGTTACTGGATAGGTTAAGCATAACCAAAAATAGAGACAGCATCTGTTGGAAAGTCTGAAATTATCTTGGAGTCGTGATTTCTGACCTCACCTGTTTCACCAGAGATATCTCGTTACAGCATTGAAACATTTTTTAAATTAGATGTCGCTAGTTGTTATAATTTTTATGTAAAAACTAATTTTTGAAATATAATTTTACATTTATTAATATATCTATTTTGTTTGTGATAAATAAAAAAATAATTTTGGACGATATTATAGCCACAATTTTTCTTTTCAAAAATGTGTAATTTTCATTAGGCTTAACATCGACGAAAATTCAACATGGCATCACAGGCAACGGAGAAAGATTTAAACATCCGATAGGTTAAGGAAATTAAGCATAATGGCAATAAAGCTTTGGGGATACTATAGATTACCACTAGGGATTGCAATCCCACAGTGTTTTCAATACAGCTGGATTTTTGCTGGACCGACATCATTCCAGCTGGATCCAGCACGGATGTATTTTTGGTGCAATAAAGTGTTATCTATCTTTCTATCTATCTAACCATAAATTTCTGGATAGATAAAGAAATAAAACATTTTTTTTTAAAATACTTAAGAAACTTTTATTATTTAGACTGGTCATTATAAATCAGTAAAACTTCTTACACATTTAGGTAGTAAACTTAACTTTGGTTCGATTTAACACTTGAGATAAAGATTACAAACTAAACATTTAAGTTAATTATCTCTAAGTTAAATACAGTGAAACCTCGGTTTTCGTTGACTTTGGTTATCATCAGTTTCAGTTTTCATCTATCTTTTTCGTGAAAAATTTATCTCGGTTTTCGTCGGTGTGCCCGTGCGACCTCGCCAAAATCAGAGGACGACTCATGTTTTCCTCTGCAGTATGGCGTTGTTTCTCGTTGTGCAAGCATTAACCCACACGTCTAGCAAAACAATTCGATTGCTTTCATTTCCTGTTTGTTGTGGTGGCTCGTGTCTCGTTAGGATTGGTCGAATCTGGACCAATATGATTGTTCCGTACAATCCGTTGGATTTGAAAGAGAGAGCTATAGACGAGCGGGGACGCCGATTGGAGGACCGCTGGCCACCAGCGCGCATATATAAGGACAGTTTAGGCGGGAAAATGGAAGTGGCTTTCGTCTGGTTAAAGAGAAGGCATCATCTCGCCAACGACAGGGCATGATTCCCAAAAGTGTTAGTGCATCGTAAGGTATGTTTTAAAACGAAATTATATGTGATACGAACAATTAGCAATCATTGGCACTTTGGTTTCGGTTGCAATTTTTTGTACATCAAGTTTAGTAATTTGACTCTGTTAGCTCCATCATGGGACCAAAGAAAGTTTCCAGAGCCGGCAGGCCTTTAAAGAAGGTGAGGAACACAATTGAATTAAAAAAAGAAATCATAGAAAAATATGAGAGCGGCATTAAGATTGCTGAAATCAGCCGCATGTACGAGAAATTGCCATCCACAATAAGTTCCATCGTGTCAAAAAAAGAAGCGTTAAAGGAGGCTAATGTAGCGAAAGGTGTAAATGTACTAACGAAACAGAGATCTCAAACAATTGAAAATGTTGAACAGTTATTATTAATTTGGATCAAACAAAAACACTTAAATGGTGATTCTGTTTCAGAGACAATGTCGAATAGCATTTAACAATAATTTCGATCGTTGATTCCAACACTCCTCACCGTCTTTCATACGCGAAGAAGAGTCTTCAGAAAGATAAATAACATGTTAAATGTTAATTTATTTATTATATTAGTCTTATATATTCATTTTATGTTCATTTCTTATTGTTTTTAGTATTAAATGCTATATTCATTCTCTAAAAAATGTGTTTTTGGTGCGTATTTTGGAGTCTCTAGAACGAATTAATCGGATTTACATTGATTCCTATGAAAAAATTTGTCTCGGTTTTCGTCGGTTTCGGATTTCGTCGATTGTTTTCAGACAAATTATCGACGAAAACTGAGGTATCACTGTAATAGCAAAGGTAATACAACTAATTAATTTATAATAATAATATTATAATAATGTAAGGACGGATAATCAGTGACTAAGAGGCTATCAGTCTTACCAGTTTTCTTATATAGGCTCTACATATCAGTCTAATAATTAAATTACTTATAAATAACTACAGTGTTAGTAAAGTAGTGAGTAAGTAATTAATAGTAGTCTAGTAGTTAGTTAGTTATTATCACAATCATAATCACATACATTCATATCATCATATATCTAAGATACTGATACTCATTAATTTAATTAACTATTAACTAACTAGGTAGTCTCAGTTTCTCACTAATTTTCACAATAAAATTGCCTAGCCTAGCCCACTAACCACTTATAGAATAAAAGTTAAAACTCTTACTTAATAGAATTAGTGTGGAAGTTATAAAACATTCGTCTTGTCTTGAATAAAGTATTTTAAAGGATTAAATAAAATAAAATCAATCACTTTTGTTATTTTTTAAAACTATCTGAAAGTAAAATTTCAAAAAACAAATGGTATTGATGTTGTTGTCTCCCAACCTACTTCTCAATGAACTGTATATATATCCCGCTGCGGAGAAGGCCCTTTCTGCCTCTACGTTAGTTGGTTTCGGATTCATCAAATAATCACAAATCGTTCCGTCACGTGATTCATTGACGTCACAACTGACCGTAAATTAGAATTATGCACCAGGACTAGGAGAGGAGTTATTTATTTTATTTAGCAAGAGCAGAAAGTCAACTGGCAATTAGATCGGCAGAGGCAAAAGGGCGGGCAGTATGGTATAGAGAGGGGGTGTAGCACGTGCCACACTGAACGACGTCACTCTTGCTGCCGAGCAATAGCGCATGTAGCAAAGCGGCAATGCCGACAACATAGACTTTTGCACCATTATTTAGAAAGTTAATTGAGTATTTGCGGATCCACAGCGCTGGATCCAGCACCTGGTCCTGGATCCAGCAGGCCAAAGAATGCGCTGGATCCAGCAATTGCAATCCCTAATTACCACCTATGGAATTTTGGGACTTTGAGTATATATCTGAACTGAGGGGACCGAGACGAGTTCAACGACACCCTACGTTTGGACCGGAGACAAAAAATAAGAAAGTTATCATAGTTTTTAATGCTTTCATGCAGATGGCATCATAGTTGCTAGTGCTGCCATCTCGCGGTAAAGTCTGCAAACGAATTTTAAAAAAGCACTCTGAACGGCAAGAAGTTGCACGAACAGTCGAATGCCACTCCTTTTTTTTCTTTTGTACAAGAACTACTGTGAATCAATAACTAGTGACGTTAAACAATCGGCAGCCTGCCAGCGGCTCCCCTTCCGGGGGAGTCCGTCAGGAGCATGAACAGTCAAACGCCAGTTCCTTTTTCCTTTTGTTCAAGCATTGCGACTCCCAATTGCAATAGCATCGGCTCGTAGTACTAGCTGACCGCGAGCAATAGCGAGACTGAGGAACCATAGCCCCCGAGGTCGACGAGCACAAGTGTGTGCAAAAAGGACTTAACTCGAACTGTAGACAATCAGTGTGCTCATGGATCAACATCTGCCTTTGTTGAAGGTATATATGGCCGACTTGCCAGACTGCATGTTAAACACGCAACAGGCTTAGCAGAGAGAGCGACGCGACTCCTGATCATCGCGCAATCGCTGAAAAAAGTACGATAACTTTCTTATTTTTTGCCTCCGGCCCAAAAGTAGGGTACTGTTGAACTCGTCTTGGTCCTCTGAGTTCAAATATATACTCAAAGTCCCAAAATTCCATAGGTGGTAATCTATAGTACACCCAAAGCTTTTTGTAGTTATTATAAAATATTCTAATCAATAAAATATAATAGCTCACTCCAAACATTAAGGAGTCCCTTTTTTAATAATTTCAATTAAACATTTTTCAAAAAAATCACTTCTTGTCTTTGGATCAAACTATCAGGTCAGTCCATAAGTCCATGCGCATTTTTATGACCTTGAGAAAAATCTTGTGTTGCTGTTAAAAATGTCAGTCTAATGTGATAATTTTTACACTGAAGTGTTAAATTGGATCTCATTCATATAATACTGTTCAGAATTGTGAACATTTCAGTTGTTTATTTTTGTTAAAATGGAAGTAACGGACGAATATAAAAGACACGTTTTATACTTTTTATTTTTAAGTGGTGAGAATGCTACAAATGCAGCCAAAAAAATAAATACTGTACATAATCAAATTGTAATTAGTGCAAGGACTGCGCAGAAGTGGTTTGAAAGATTTAGAAACAATGATTTTAGTGTGGAGGATAAGGCTCGTACTGGAAGACTCGTTGACTTTGATGATGATCTCTCTGTGCTAGTTGAAGCAGAACCATCTTTAACAGTTTACGAAATTGCGGAACGTTTAAATTCATCACACGGAACTGTTCATAGACACCTACAACAAATCAAACAAGTTTCAGAGCTAGGAAAATAAATACCACACGAACTGTCAATAGCTAACCGACAACAACGTGTAAACATTTGCACGCCTCTTTTATCCCGTATTGCTATAGAACCTTTTCTTGGTAGGCTGATTACTGGAGACGAAAAATGGATCCTCTATAATAATGTGACAAGAAGAAGACAATGGATGGATCGCGACAAGCAGCCAAAACCGACTGCAAAAGGTGGGTTGCATCCAAAAAAAACTCTTTTGTCTGTTTGGTGGGAATGTCAGGTGTAATTCACTTTGAGCTGTTAGAACCTAATCAAACAATTACAGCTCAAATGTATTGTGAGCAATTAGAGCGTTTAAATGAAAAATTGAAAAAAATCGACTGTCGTTAGTGAACGGAAAGCAGGTTCTCTTGCAGCATAACAATGCCAGACCACACACTGCAAAAATAACTGTACAGAAACTTGAAAGCTACAACTGGGAAATTTTACCTCATCCACCATATTCGCCAGATATTGCTCCCAGTGATTATCATTTTTTTCGCAGTTTGCAGAATTTTTTAAAAGGGAAAACTTTTGAGGATGAGAACAATGTAAAAAAGGCTATTTCTGAATATTTTGATTCAAAACCGAAATCATTTAACGAAGACGGGATTAAAAAGCTACCCTCAAGATTACAAGAAATTGTACAAAATAATGGTGAATACATTATAGATTGAAATAAAATTTAATTAAAATTTTTTGCTGCTTTTTTTGTAGATAAAAATACACACGAACTTATGGACTGACCTGATATATTCTGGAATCAAAACAGTTTCAAACATTGAATGCTTCCTTTGAACTTTTGAATTGTTGAAATACATAAATAATTGAATTATTCTCTATGTAGTACATCATTGTGTCAAAATGGGTTTCTAAGACTCGATACCTGTTGTTAGGTATTACCTACCCTCCCCTACTTAAGGCAATTGGCCATCTAGACAAAGTGAAATGAGATGCCTGTGAATCATAGCCATGGGTCCAAATGACTTCCTTTTTAAAAAAGTGCTGCCAATCCGCCAAACAGCAAATCATGTGCAAACTAAGTGGAAGTTAGACCACAAACATGGCAAAGGGGCAGAGCAAACTCACATTTTATCACATGACACATGGCCTTGAAACCTCCCTAGTAAGCAATACCAAATACTACTACTGTCTACATTGATATTGCTTACTGATCATACTATCATGGCGACGTTTTCATCTTTATATTGTATAGCTTTAGGCATAGTTTAAGTTTAATATTAAATTTATTCTCTCAACTTGTATAATTTTTAAGTATACTAAAACCTTTTGTTATACCAACTGATGAGGGACTATTTTCTATTGGAAAACAGTCCGAAATGCATTTTGAATTTTTCGGTTTCTATACTTTTGTAATCATCTTATTGTACAATCCAGTTTTGTTTTATTAAATGTTTTTACTTTGATTCTTGAGTGTTTGTGCCCATTATCATTGGTGTGATAAACCCTTACTATTATCTGTCTCACGGTTATAGATATTTTTAATTTATTTAACTTTTTAGATGAATAAACTAAAATGTTATGTCCTTTGAATCCAACATTTATCCGAGTTCAAGAATTACCTAGAAAATGGTTCAATTCTCAGATATTTCAGTCTTCAAAATCTATCACAGTAACCTGTTTAAAAGGTTATGGTGACTGATTTTGATGAGTCCAAAATATTGGTGTAGACTCTGTTGCAGATTGAACCTCTTACTGAAGAGGGATTGGCGAGAATTCAGATCCAAATGAATTTAAATAAAATATCTGAGAATTAAATAGTCTTCTGGATAATTCTTGAACATGGGTGGAGGTTGGATTTGAAGGACAAAAGGGGTTTATCGGATGAATAAACCGAAATGTTAAGTGGTTATAAAAGTGAATGATTATATCTGACAATTTTAGCTATTTTAGCTTCGTATTATACAGATTTCATTATTTAAGAAGAAAAAAGACTGCAAATTCTTTTTTGTCATCTAATATTAATAAGATTAATTTGTAAGATCTTAATGTTTTGAATTTCATTTGACATAATTTTTGGTGATTTGCTCTTTCAGCTCTAACCATTAAAATGATGTTAAATATAATAATAATAATATAAAGAAATAACTTTATGATGAAATCTATAGACTTAACTCTGACATCTGGTTTATTAAGAAATGATGGAATGAAGGTTGGCCATTAAGATGTTAGTTACCACTTGTTCTCCAGATGTTGCCTGTACCACACCTCGCTCATAACTGCTCTGCACCTTGTAGTAATGCCACCTTCAAACTCCATCTTACTACTGTTATGGTATGTAGATTTAATTTGTTTTCTATAACATCATTACCTTCTTATTCTGCTAATTTTAATACTGTTTATATTAGTAACCCTTACATCAAGCTACTGTGTAACATTATGAAGCCACCTTAAGCCTGTCTTCTCTACATCCATTTAATGTTTCAATGATCATACCTTTATAATAATTCCTTTGTCTTGTATACCATATTTACTCGAATACAAGATGATCTCGCATATAGGACAAAGTGTGACTTTCAAGATCAAAATAAAGAAAATTAGATTTATTAATACAATTCTACTTTTATTTCGTTTATTCACAAATAAATTATCATCAAATGTACGTAATTGCACACATTGTCCTGCAAAAATTACTGGAATTTTAAACTTTAAGGAAAAATCTTGTAAAATCAATTACATAATTTGTTTATGTAAAGCTGGACAATCAGAAACTTTTTTTGCCAATTCTTAACAGTCGAATTCACTTTTCGTCGATTACACTTACAAATTTCTTCGAATTCTGATTTCCAAATAATCATGTTTACACATAGGAATGAATTAAAACTTATTTCGGGTTCCTGTGTAATTTTAGAATTTAATTCAAAAGCTCTGCTTTTCCTATTGCTATTCGTCTTTACTCCTGACAATACACAAGAACAATTCAAACGACCCAGATAAACTACTTTTGTTTTTAAACACCAGAAAGTGAGAACCCGGTAAAAAATGCAAATACATATTTTACAAAAATTATACAAAAATGAAAAGAATCCTTTGCTTGCACATATAGGACAACCTAGGTTTTTGAAGCAGTGAAAAATGGATAGAAACCTCGTCTTATATGCAAGTAAATAGATAATTTTATAATATGTATACCAACCGAAGAGGGACTCTTCCGATAGTCCAAAATACATTTTGGTTATTTCGTGTTAATTACTCATGTAATCGATTTTAATGTACACCCCTTTTCGTTTTTATTAAATATACAACATTGATAGCTGGGTGTTTGTGCTTATTATCACTGGTGTGATAAGTCCTTATTATCTACCTCACATTAGTAGATTTTTAATTAATAATAATAATAATAATTGATTTGTAAAATATATTTCGAAATATGACTTATAAAAATGATACACAACTAAATCAATATTTTGCATATAAATATATTTGTATAACATTTGTGGTAACTCAGCTATTTTTATAGATAGATAGATATTGGCAATTACTTTTATAGTATATAAAATTCTCATGTATATTATATTTAGAATCTTTAAATAAACTTTACCTTATTCTCTTTCCTGCACAATTCACTAAAAATGCGAACACAAGCTAAATTTATTTCTGGATTCTTCTGTTTCATTACTTTCAGCAATTTTTGAATTCCGTCTTCTTTCACGATTAATTCAGCACCCGCTCTTTCTCTTGCCAACACAATCAGATTGTTTGTAGCCTAAATCAGTTGAAATTTTTTGTTAACACTGAGAACAATTTCTAGTCTCTTTGTATTGCATTTGTTTTGAAAAAAAAGCAAATGAAATAAAAAAATTAGTTTAATCCATAAATAAGAATTTCACTTACTTGAGCTCTATTTTCTGAACTCATATTTTCATCAAGTAAAATATTAAACATATTTTTAACTTTATTTACTGTTCTAGATTGTTCTTTTGCCTAGAATATTAATGTTTACTTGTAAACAATTCATTAAAATATCTAAATTTCACTTTATTGATAAACTGTAGATCAATACTTACAATTTCCTGGATTTTCATACCCAGTCTACGGAGAACGGGTTGAATGGCATTATTATGAGGTTCCAAATGGTGAATCATCCGTGCATCTTTAAATGCTTCGTCGTATTTTTCCAGGTTTTCGTGGGCTTGGCATCGTCTAAACAGAGCTTTTACATCCGTGGGTGCCAATTCCACGGCTGCAACATCAAAAAATATATATTTTTAACCAAACCTTTTGAATATTCACAGAAAATAATTATTCGGGATATACTACCGTACAATAAGTTTGGACGATACGTGACTTCTACAAAATGCATATGTTTAGAACAATTACAAACTTGTAAAGCAAGCTTATTATAAAACTTTTGTAATTAAATGAGATATTGATTTTAAAAAATTAATAAATACTTTGCCTTATTTTTTTAATCAATATATCAATACATTTTTTGTTTATATTTTTCTTTTGTAACCTTTTATTATGCACTTTGAAAAAGACTGAAAGACCAAAGTGTATTTAAATAAATAAAAAATATGTTTCAATATTTGGCAAAGAAGTTAATGGAGAGAAATGATGAGAGAGTTACACAAAAATGAAGATTGATTATATCTGGAAAAATCTTACATGATTAATAATAGTAGTATATTCAATGAACAAAGAGATACAAGATGAATAAAAATTATAAAGTCTGAAAAGAAAACAAAATTACAAAATGAGTCTCTTATGGAAATCAGAGAACAAACATAGATGATATAATTATGTTGTCAATAGTCAGTAAAGCAAAATAGCAAAACCCATTCAACCAATCCATCTTTTTGATGTCTGGAAATTTTTCCTATTTCTGTTTGATTAGTTAATTGTATTTGAAGAAGTTTGTATAAGAACCTTAATAGACATAAAAATACCATGAGAGCTTTAGCTATTTATTTTTATTTCATGTTTATGTTTTTAGTTCCTTTACTCTTCTATTTTATTAGTTTTAAATTTTGATGATTTGCTTATAAATAATAATAATAATAATAATAATAATGTAAAAAAAATTTTTATTTGAAAAACTTTATAATGCATGCCATTTATCTCTGGAAGATTTATATTTTATGTAGAATATATTTTACATCATGAAAAAGCTTGAATACTTAAAAGAGATTTCCGAACGTTAAGAGTTTTTTTGGAAAAAAAAGTTAAATAATAATAAATGATTATAAAAATGTTCTAATCAGGCAATTGTCTCAATTCATTCAGAATATAGTCCTTTATTTGTTTGACTGTTTAAATGTCATGTCACATAAAATGAATTGTTAAGTTATTTTTATTTATTTTATTTTAACAAAAGACAATGTCTGTACACAAAGTGTTTAGCCAGTAGAAGAAGAGAGGCAAGGTGGAGGAAAGGAGGAGGGTGAAGAGATAGAAAGAAGAAAAAGGAAGGATTCCCCTGAGCGGCATAAACAAGGTTATTACTCTATGTTTAATGCTGGCATGCAGTTTTTTTTGGCCGAGAAGCCGTGGATCTAAAAGAAACCCAAGTTGTAGCATACACCAATAAGTTAGTGCAGCTACATATAAACTAGACACAGTAAACACATCAAAGTTTAAAACTAAAGTGAAAGCTTAAATCTAATACTAAAATTAAGAGAGAATCTAAGCTAACAATCCCGATAGGAAGCAGAACAACATAACTGAAACAACCAGGAGAAAAAACTTAAATCTAACTTCACTAACTTAAAATTAACATAGCTATCTTAAATCTAAATAACTTATCACTAACTTAAAATACAGTAGAGCAGTGATTATGCAAAACAATTTGAGACTAGGATTGTTCGGATAAGAGATTTTTCTGATAACTGATCATTTACAAGAAAATATATTAAACACAAAACTGTACTGTGTATATTTTGAATCATATGTCTTACAAATACATGCATATCTTATATAAAGTAGTACATTAAAGTAGGCCTACAGTTTAGGTTGGCAGGGAGGGAAAGAGTGCTGCAGCACCACAGCACTAGTGGAAATTTGAATTTGCCAACTGGAACACTTTCGGTTAATTGATGTTTCAGTTGATTGGTAGTCACATAATCAATGCTCTACTGTAGTTATATTAATTTAAAGTTAACTTATTACTACACAAGAAGATCGACAAAGGCAACAACCCAGACTGACTACAGCAGTGATTTTCAACCCTTTTAGCTCCGTGACCCCCAAATAGTAAATATAAATAAAATTAATATTTTGTGACCCCCACCCAAAGGAATAATAACAGAAAGCCTTACTATTACTAATTGAATTTTGACTGTAATTATAAATGTAAATTTTTGTAAATATTATATAATCACATTGCACTAATTTTATACATTAAGAAAATAGATCCACATATGGAGAAAATTTTAAATGAAAAACAAATGCAACCATCACATTAATTTCTTTTCTTTACATGTGTACTTATTGTAAGTAAAATGTTTATAAGTTTATAATAAATGATTTTTTCTCAAAATAATTTCATTATTGTTTTGCAACCCCCAGGTTGAGAAACACTGGACTACAGCATGTAATGACAAAAGATCTATGAGCAAGATACCAAAATAAAAAATTATATAACTAAAAAAATATTTATTTATTTATTACTTTTTTATATATAAAAAGACAAAAGACTGCATAAAGAGCAATGAAAGATAGACAAAACAGAACACAAAAACTACAAAGAAAGAAAAGAGACAACACAAAAGAACTAGCTGTACAATTAACTTTAACTGAAACTATACAATGCAAATGAGGAAACCTACATGTTGCATGTGCCATCAGGGAGAGAGGCCACAAGGGTTTGCTGTGGGATATAAATGAAAGTAAATGATGATACACTGTATGTATCTGGATAAGTTGCTGTAGAGTGCAAGGCTAGTTGTATCCCTCCAAAACAGCCACTCTCATTAAGTTATGCCTAAGTTTATGTACTTTTCAAAGTGGAAAATTAAGTGGCTAAACATTTGTTCCTCATGCTGTCCACATTTGTAGTGCGGGCTGGGATTCAAGGCAGATATTGCTTTAAGTTGCTGTGGCACGTAAGAAGCCGAGCGAGGGTAAAGTTAGGAGAAAACTGTAGAAGAGTCGCAATTGTGTCAACCCTGGAGATAAAATTAATTATTATGCCTTTATGTCCTTTCTATCTTAATTTAAATTTATTTTGTATACTAGTACTTTTTATATATTAACAGGACTTATTATACTGGTGAACTAAATAAAAAAACATTATTTTTGATCTGTAAGACTAAATATCTGCATCCATATTTTCCAGTATAATAAGTCCTGTTAATATATAAAAAATACTAGTATACAAAATAAATTTAAATTAACCTGGAGATAAAAGTTTAGGTGAGCCTACTGGTAGCGTTGTGGTCCCAGCTGTCTTGCCAAAGAATGGTAATTTGTTTTTTGACATATATGTCAATGTAAGAAGTAGAAATATAACTGAAAATGTTAGTGACTATAGACTTAGCACCCAATTTGGCAAGACAGTTGCCTCATTTCCGAAGACCCCACGATCTGGGACCTATTGAAAATCTACTCTAATATTGTTAAATTTAAGTGCCTGAGAATGTGATATATGAAATACTGTAATAAGTTTAATGTGGCTATCAGATCTGGCTATCCCTTACGCCAGTGGTTCTCAATCCGTGGTCCGTGGGCAAACGACGATAAGATTGCTATTGTACATTTGAAGCTAAATTCACATTTAGTGATGGGACTAAAATCCATCGGCACGTTTCGCTAGAATTGGTTCGAGTTTGGTCCTACCTTGGACAATGATCGCTTCGATCTCAACAGCGCGTCCTTTGTTCGTCTGTGAGGATTAATGGAGACACTGATCCTCACGAAGTATCTTACTTTATTCGTCACGTTTGCTAGATATATACAGTAGTATCATTCACTATTAAGAGGTATTTACAGCAAGTTAGGTCGGCACAGAACAAAAAGAAAAACGTCTCTCCTTGACAGCATCCGAGAGCCAAGTTCGGTCAGCGTCGATCAGCGTGCCAAAATTGCGGTGGCGCCCTCTGCCCTACACATGTACGCATATTCCCAATGGAATCGCTGTATTGTCAGCTTCCAGGGCTAAAATATTTGAATGGTGTAAAGCAGCCAATTTACAGGCATTGGCATATGCGCTTTACCGAGCACCAATTTCTAGCAGTTTAGCCGGTGGATGCTACACACCATAACACTTCCAACAATTCTATCCCTTAGCCACTGGTAGGGAGCTATTTGACTACATGAATTGTTTAAGATTTAAAAAGTAAAGAATATTCAATATTATTTTTATGTACATTTCTTTTCTAAGTTATTTTTAATTATAATTTTCTTTTAATTATAATTATATTGATAGATTTTCAGACAAAATCTTCAGAATTTTTATAACTTTTAGATGTTAATAATTTTAAATATTATGAAAAACAATTTTCCCAAGCTTGTTTTAATTATATAAATTAAGTAAATTTTATGGGAAATTTTTTGATTTATCTAAATTACATAGTGAATCGTAATATTTATATTCGTGTCCAGACTGTATCCACAAGTAACTCTTAGATATAAAAAGTATTATAATTAATGACGATCCGAACAAAGACATACTAAAAGAATTGTATGATTTAATATCATTAATTTTTACAGTACCATCTACCAGTGCATCTATTGAGCTCAGTTTTTTGACCACGAAGCAAATTCATACCTTGGCCAGGAACACTCGGTCGGAGGAAAAATTGTCGTCGCTAGCATTGCTTACAAAAACAAAAAATCTTTCAAATACTTTAATGGAGTCGACGACCAGCAACTTTTATGACAAAGTAATTAACAATTTTGCATAAAAAAGTCACCGAATAGAGTCAGTTTTAAAAAAATTAAAAAAACAAGTTTTTCTATTATTGTTTGTATCGTATCAATTTGTATTATGTATGTATTATTTGTATTTTAGAACTAAAATATATAAATTGTTTATTTTTGTCATTTCCAGTATATTTGTTTACAATTTTTATGGAAATGTGAGGTTCCGGACAGGTCAAACCGTCACGAAAGACACGAAAAACGGTTAATTTAGAGAAAAATTTATTAGTTTAAAAAACATAGGAAAAAATCATTTGTAGTCAGACACCCATTTGTTTATATCAAACTGCAAAGAAGAAATTATAAATCACAGAAGGAAGTCGTCTTGTGATTGGTGGAAGATCGAATTCATTTTCGATTTTGGCCTTACTCGCACTCCAGGCAGTAGTATAGCTAGGCTTCTCCAGGCCCGGTGTGGAACTAGATTTGTGGACCCCGAAAAAATTTTTCGGCAGGGGTGTCCTTATTCCGTAATGGTAATCGGAAACATCCAAACAAAAACAAGTAATTTTTATCTGTAAATTTCAGCTTTTAAATTTATTTATTCTGTTTTGTCCAATGTAAAACAAATTAGGTATTTTTTGCTTTGTTTACATAAATGGACTAAAATATGTTTGTGTAGTGGTTTATATAGTGTATAACTAGATTAGGGTTGAGTTGCTGGTTTTCCTGTGTAATAGGGGCCCCAGAAGCTCGAGCTGCCAACTGCTAAATTATGCTTTGTTCTGATTGTCATGAAAAATTTTTTTGGGTCTTTTTTCCTGTGATTTTGGGGCCCCCATGGGCCTATCGCTTTCCAGGGACCTGGTGCGGACCGCACCTACTGCACTCCCCTAGCTATGCCACTGGCTCCATGTAGGAGTCTCGTTACGCTTAGTAACAAAAAACCAGTCACTCAGGAAGCATGATTGAGAGAGAAGACCAATCAAAATGGACGAAAGAAAGAACGAAGATTGATATAATCCCTGACAATCGAGGACACCTCGCACTTGGTTAACATTCTGAATAACCAAAACGTTCTGAATAACCAAAACGCCGTGTCAATGCACAAAAAAACAGTTTCTCATCTATTGTGTCAACCTGTAACCCGTGCCACTTCGGACTTAGACCGTGTCCCCAACGCCAACGGAGGAAGTCTCTCCGTGCCTTACAGACTTGTCAATGCCACTGTCCCGGGGCCACCTTCGATCGACAATCAAAGAACTACATCGATGCCCCAGGACGTCGGAACAGCTGACTATCCTAAAAAAACTATTTTGTACATAGTGTATGTTTATTTTATGTTAAAATAAACAGATTTTGTCAGATACTTGTCGTCTTTGTCTCTTCCACCACCACGCACGTACGAATGGACCCTAGACCATCACTGATGCACAGTTAAGTGATTGTCCCTGGAAGTCGGCTTCTTACAGACACACATAAGACATAAGATTTAAAGTAACTGGCCGAACTCAAAGGTATAGCCAAGGAAGGAATAGGATAGGGAGAAAGAGTGAGTGAGGGAAGAGAAGAAAAAGAAGGGGTAAATGTGTAGAGGGTGGGGGGAGAGAAAGGAGAAGGGGGATGGGAGGGGAAAAGAGATAGAAGGGAAAGGAAGGATCTGTGGGCGTCTGTCGTAAACTGATTTTTGAACAGCTTAAAATAAAATACAATTAACAAGTGGAGGTTATATACAATTTGAATGGATAGATGAGATTGATGGCACCTTATGAGACTTACATGCAAGACAAAGCAGAGAACCTGTATGCTGGGAATAGAGAGCCAGGATTGGCACAGAGAAGAGTAAATAGACCATTTGTAACGTTGATGTAGAGGGATTTCAGTTGAAATCTGGTGAGTCCTGATTACTGGGTGCAGATGATGTTGGTGAGGTATTTTGTCTGTTGATTGGAGTGTGGTAGTCTGCTAACCTCAGGTTGTTAATGTACTGCACAAAAGTCTGGTAGGTGTCCTTGTCTTCACTGAAAGCGTAGAGGGGACAGGGCCAATGGTGCCCCTTGTCAGTTACCTTGCGCAGTAGCAGTTGATGGTGTTGCGTAAATTTCGTGCACGTAAAGATGAAGAGGAAAGTATCGTCCTTTTCCTGAATGTTACAGCCACAAAGTCCATTTCCTTTGTTAAGGAACCTGTGTAAATAACTTTTGAAGTTACCATGCCCCGTTAGGATTTGCATAAGAACGTGGGTCGTGCTCAGATGCTTCAGGTAAGGCCACGTGATGACGTCTGGGATAAATTGAAAGGTGTTGCATACAGTGGGACTGTTTTCTCAGTCAGATTGCCACCAAGCCATGATAACAGAGTGAAGTTCATTGCACAGGAAGGAGACTGAGACTGCTGTATATGAGTAGTTAGAAGCTACATTGTGGGCATTTTTACCAAGCTAATCAACTTTTTCATTTCTACTGGTGCCAGAGTGTCCCTTGATCTAGTGGAAGCTTTCCTTCCAGTGCCTTTATGGTGTTCAGACAGTTCTGGATGATTGGAAGTTTATAATTTTCATTTTTGATTTTGTGCAGTGCCATGCAGCTGTCACTTATAACGTAGATGTGAGGTTAGCCAGGGTATAGAAAGTAGGAAATTACTCTTTACACCACTTACGGACCCTGTTGCTAAACAGTTACTCGGAAGTACAGGATGGCTTCCTTGAGTTATTATTTTCCAACAGGAATCTGTAAAGATACCCAGTTGTGCAGAGACGCGTTTGTGCCCCTGTGCATTTGTTTTCTCCTGACGCCAGTTAACTTATTAATTTTAGCGAGTTAACGAACCTTAAACCTCGTGGAATAACAAGGGGGAGGAATGATGGGTAAGTTTTGGAAGAACTTACTTATCATTTGAGTCAGAGATGAATCCAATTTTAACTATAACAATCATATATTTAATTAAACAAATAAAATGAAATACAAAGGATAAAGGTATCATATTCGATCAAATCTATGTCTATCTTATTCTATTTCCTATCACAGAGAGAGAGTTTACAACAATATTCTAGGATCATATACCTCATTAATGATGATTCTAGATGGTTTCCATTGGCACATAATATTAAGCCCTTATCTTCCACTTACGCATGAGCTTCCATCTATATTAGAGGACCAACCCTTGCTCCTACTTCAGAAGCTTTAGGTGGACTCTTATCTATTGGAAAACCCAAATGACTTTCTCTCACGACGAAAGTTTTCAGCGAACTCCCCGATTTCGGTGTGAATTTCGATAATATTCTATTGCCTTATCCAATCAAAATCTTTCAATATTACATCATAATAGGGGTAAAACAAGGGGTAAGACAATTGACGTCAATCCGTTTTTGTTAATGATAAAGATCTTAAAACGGATTTCTATTTCCTTTGTTATGAAAGGGGGGTGAAATCCTCTCCTTTCTAAAATCAATTATTTCATTTAATAAATTTTATATTTTCTTTAACACTAACAAATTTCAAATAATACAATTAAATCCCCATACGATAATATAAAACAAAAGGGTTTTCTAAAGTAACCACTTGGTAATAATTAAGTTTAACAATGGTGAGGGGGATGAACTGGTGCGTGAGAAAGTTCTGTTAACATCTGCAAGGAAGTTCTAAACGGAAACATCTTCCTTTCACCAAATGTATTTTTTATCATAGATAAAAATTATATAATATTCTATAAAACAATATAAATTACACTTCGATAATTATTTAATCTTAAAATTTAAGGGGGGAGAACAGGGGGGACTTCCGGTCCTCACATAGATTTTATTACCTTTATAGTATTGGGTGTTATTTTGGATATGATTGACTGACTTCCAAATAGCAAGTGACTCTCTGCCTGATTTATTGTACAGTTTTCATTTAATTTATAAGCGGCTTCCCAGAAAAATTTCTTGGGGTCTTTAAGGCAGGCTGCAGCTCCAACCGCCCGTGGAGCCTTTGAACCGTCTGTAAATATGCATAGGCCCTTTACGGATGAAAGGTGTTGTAGGTCAAAGTTGTTTGAGATAATGTTGGCCAGGTGGATTGCTGGTTGGGAGATGTTTAGGTCCAGCCCGAGGTTGATAATCTCGTCCACCAAAATATATACCGATTTAGGGACTTTTAGGTTGTCCAGTGTCTTATGGATGGCATCTGTGTGTTTATTGGTGAGGATAGACTTTATGATGAGGTTCTTTAGGAACTTGTAGGTAATGATTAGATTGATTGGGGTTAAGCCTGTGATTACAAGGAGAGCTTCAGTTGGGGCAGTGGTATATGATTTTGTTATGGAGATAACTGCACTCCTTTTTTTAACTCTGAGAGGAGCTTCCTGCGAATGTGGGCCTTGTTAGCAACATAACCCCAGACCTCACAGCCACAAGTGAGAATGGGTTCAATAGCACCCTTGTAAATAGTTTTGTTATTGTGCAAGTCAAGACCCCAGCAATTCCAGGCAATTGCTTTTGGATGATGCTATTAGCTTTATCATAGGTTATTTTATATGGTCTTTCCAGGACAATTTAGGGTCCAGGATGACCCCTAAGTATTTGATGTTAGTTGCATGCTGGATCCTATTCCCATTAATGTGAATAGTTGGCTTCTTTGTGAGTGGGTTCTTCTTTCGGAAAACCATAGACGAACACTTGTTATAATTAATTTTTAGGTAGTTATCCTTACTCCTGTTGTGCACTAACTTCAGAAAGTTATTTGTGTGACCTTGAAGGACTTCTTGATTTGAATGTGAAGGCAGAATGACTGCGTTGTCTGCATATCCATATATCAGAGGGTCCCCATCATGGGGAGGGCCATTGGTAAGATTGAAGATCCCATTGTATAGGATGTTCCACAGGAGAGGTCCTGATTTAGAGCCCTGTGGGCATCCTGTGGTGATTTCATAGCAGTGTATGATTTTTCCATTCTCCATGGCAATGGCTGTTCGCTCAGAAAGATAGCTTTTTAGCAGATAAAAAATGTTGGGGCAGTGGGAGTTCGCCAGGCTAGCCAAAATGGCCAGCCTCCATGCGTGGTCAAACGCACCTTTAAAATCCATGCTGACTAAAATAGTGTGCTTCCCTGCTTTTTTGGCTGTTTGAATATACAGTCAAGTCCGCATAAGTCGACACCCCAAGGGGAAGTGGAAATGTGTCAAGTTATCCAATGTGACAACTAAAGCAAAGTTGGAAAAAAACCAAGAAAATACAATTAGGAAAATACAGAAGTGTGTTATACAGTAGTATAGGCTTACAATACATTGTGTTCTCCATTTACAATTACTCTGTAAATGAAAAACTGAAAAATTCATTTAGTGTTGTTTGTTTCAAGCACTTAACTGTCTCGACTTTCTTTTTCAACGATCATGAATGCCTCGAAAACATCATCTTTGCAATTGTCAATTGTTGGCAAGTAACGTCTAAGAATTCTTAATGCTTCTAGCATGAGAAAATGCAAAATTGGATTCTGGTGTGACGTTGATGTAGGTTGTATATTTTCTTTTTGTTTATCTGTTATTATTTTATACATAAAAATACATAAGATGTTAAGGCATTTTTATTAACATGTATATACAGTAGAGCATCGTTTATCCGAAAGCTGATTAACCGAAAGCTTTCCAGTCGGACTGTGTTGTGCTGAATCAAATGTTTTTGATACTAGATTAACTTCTAAAGTATAATTTTTTTGTTTTTATATTTTTCAATATATTTATTTTGTACAAACAAAATAAAAAAAATAATTTTTAAAGATACAATAGCAATTCAGTGTTGAGGGCTTGCCTGGTGGACGAGTGGGAAAATGCCCTTTTAATCAAAGTACTAAATGCTGCAGCTTTGTAGGTGAATGGGTCAGATGAACCCACCGGTATGTATATAGAAACGGCATAAGGTTTACGGTATACCAACGTGACGATGGCGGATCCTTCTACTTTAATGTTTATATCCAAGAAATGGACCTCAGTATTGCTAGATTGATCTATTTCCAGCGTTAGGCCGTAGGGATTATCGTTAACAGTTTTCACGAAATTTGAGATGTCAGGTATTGTCTTCCACATGATGAGGATGTCGTCTACATACCTCCTATAGAGTAAGATGTTCGGGAGGATCCGCCATCGTCACGTCAGTATACCGTAAACCTTATGCCGCCTCTATATACATACCGGTGGGTTCATCTGACCCATTCACCTATAAAGCTGATACAATAGCCTTGATTATTGTTATAAAAATTTTCGTTAGGCTTAAAATCTACGAAAATTCGACACGAAGTGACACGCAACAGAGAAAAATTTCAACAAAAATTTGAGATAGGTTAATATATTTTTTCATACCTAATCGGTTATCCGAACAACACCAGTCCCCAACTGATTCGGATAAACGACACTCTACTGTATATATTAATAATATTAATATATTATTATATTATTAAATATATTAATTATATATTAATAAATAAATCAACTCCCCTTCCTGAGAAAAAAATGAGTTTGCACCACACGTGCAGAGTGAATTCATTTTTTTCAGGAGGGGTGACGACTTATCAGAGTGTGGGACAGCAAAAGCATGTCAACTTATCCAGTAGTGACGAGTTAAATGGTGTCCAGTAAACCGGAGATTTTTAACATTAATGCCTATGTAAGTTGGCTGGGACCACAGAAAATTACTACTTAACCGATGGTTTTGAGTTATCCGAGTGACAATTTATGCAGAGTCAACTGTAGTAAATTATACCTTCTAAGGCAGGGATGGGCAACCTGCGGCCCGCATTCATATATTTTGCAGCCCGCGACGCATAAAATCTGAATAAATATATCAATTTCCCAGCTTAAGGAAGTATGCAATAAAATTCAAACGTTATTTTTACTTATGTACAACTTATGTATGTGAATAGTTTTTCTCGCAATGAATTTAGTAAAAATTAAAACAAGAAACCTGCTAACAGACACATCGAAACTAATTTAAAACTAGCAGTGATGAATATTTAACCAAATATTTCCAATATATTACGTTTACATCAGTTCCAGAAGCTAAATTAAGTATACCTATGCTAATTTATAATTATATATGAATAAATAATTCTGATTTACCAACATTTTTTTCTCTTTCTCTTGTATGCGGCCCGCATCGGTTCAGAAGTCTTAAAATGCGGCCCTTACATAGAAAAAAGTTGCCCATCCCTGCTCTAAGGCATGACGTGTAGCTTCACCTCTCTTGAAACCATATTTATTGGGATGTAAAGAGTGGTTGATGTTTAGATGATATAGAATCCTTTCCACCATTAGGGCATCCAGGACCTTACCGATTACTGAGATCAGAGAGATGGAATGACAATTTGAAGCCTTAGTAGGAGGGGTGTCCTTGGTTTTAGGGATCAAAAGTGGAAGGAGGCCTGATGGAGGCCTCCTTCCACTTTTTCAGAAAGTATCCGATAACTAAGCATTTGTTAAATAGTACCAGGAAAGTTGTTGGGTAGCAGCATAGGCATGTTGGGCCATTCTCCAGTCAATGGCATCTGGTCCAGGAGCCTTCCTTTTTTTGATGTGATGAAATTGACGGGCGATTTCTTGGGCTGTGAACAGTTTATCATTAGTATTTGATAGTGTATTTTTACTCATTTTTCTCACCTTCCTGTGGTAATCAGTGTCATTAGTAGGGTTATCAGGTGGAAAGAGTTCTGAGAAGATAGTGCTATAGGTATCTTCTACCGATGAAACAGAGTTCTGGGAATTGAAGATGGTTGCATAATATGGAACAGAGTTCTGGGAATTGAAGACGGTCACCTCTTTTTAATAGCAGTATAATATGAGATTACCCAAGGTTCCTTTTCATTTGATGAAGTGCAGAAGTTATGCCAGAATTTTTTCCTGGTATAGTTGATTAATTTTATTCCCTAAAGAGCTTTTGATAGTTTTGGTAAAGCTGCTGTTTTTTGTGTGGGTCCATTTCCTTTCGGGGTTGCCTCTTCGCAGACCGCACCTTCTTTCTTTGTTGTTCTAAGTCCCTGTTCCACCAGGGAGCCAAAGGTTTGTTTGTTTTGACCTTTGCGGCCTGATAGAAAGCCGTATTGATTGCCCTCTGGAGTTGATCCACCGCAAAATAAATGTCAGTAGTAGTATCTATATGAGGACAGACCTGTGGGATCCCACTGGTGTTTTAGAAGTTCTTGGTAGTAGTCCCAGTTTGTGATGCTATGGATACTTAAGTTTGTGGGGGGGTTTATCCCTGTAACTTTAGTGAGAATGTAGGGCATGATCACTGACCGAGATTTCATCCTGTGTTTGACAGTCAATGTCCAGTTCCAGAAGTTTACTATTACCCAGACAGAGGTTGATCCAGCTGTCCCCATTCGTGCTGGAGAAGGTAGGCAAGTGGCTGGTGTTGAGCGAGTGATAATCAAGCTCTGCCATCAATTCATTCACTGCATATCCTCAATTGGACTATACCAGATTGGGGACTTTGCATTGAAGTCCCCACATATTAGGATTGAGTGCTGAGGGAGGTTGTTGATTAAGTCCCTTATATCTTTAAGGGGAAAAGAATGTCTCTGAAAGTGGTGCATAGAGATTAATAATGTAAATATTGTCCAAGCCTAGGTTGACCCTAACAGTGGTAATATACTGGTTACAACCTTGAGTTATTAATTGCACATTCAGATTGTTGTTGAGGATTTGGAAGCCTGTTTTTATGGGTTGGTTGTTAGTATTCCCTGTAAAAATTTTGCCTTTGCCAAGCAGGGCAACATTACCTTTGTATAAGTAGGGGTCCTGGAAGGCCAGAATATCAGCCTTCTTTTCTATGACTATCTTTGTTGTTTGTGAGGAGGCAGCCTTGCTCCTCTGTAGGTTAATTTGAAGGATACAGAGAGTGTTAGATGGTTGAAGCATGAAGGTGTTGCTTGGGTCACTACTGTGGAAGTTGCTATCCATATTGAGCGAATGGGGAGAAGCCATTATTCGTATTGGGTTGCCTGAACCTGGATCGCTTTGTACTTTATAAACATTTGGCAGCTTTTGTCAAAGGCATTGTGGTCAGTATATACTCTTTTAATCTCTGGCACTGTGCTGTTATGTTTTTTGCAATTGATGCAGACTGGATCGTTCCAGAGATATGGGCAGTCCTTAAACTTGTGTTTCTTTGTACAATGTGTGCACTGTTGTTTTTTGGTGCACCCGTGGAAGGTATGGCCATAGCCTGCACAGCTGAAACAGTGTATGATAGAAATATAATCATCTATTTGTATAGAGCTCCAGCTTATGTATACTCTTCTGGATTCCATTAAGTAGTTTCCCCTTTGTTGGTTAGGGTTTCATGTGTTTGCACTGCCGATTTAAACTTTTGAATATCAGTCTCATCGTGAACCTGAATCTTGACGTCCCCGCTTGGGAGAGGTCTAACAGCCTTAATCCTAACCCCAAGACTCTTTGGGTCTACATGGAATTGGAGTAGGTCCACAGTCTCTTCCGGTATCGGTTCTGGGTCTTCAGGGTTTTTGATTGCTGCTATAACTATTTCATGGCTTTCGATTCTTGGGTTTTTGATCCCATCTAATTCGGCTGCTTTTGCCGAGATGAATTTGGTCATTCTACTTGTCGGCTTCAAGTTTTTCTGCAGGGTTTCTGAGTATGTGGCCTTACTTGGAGGTAGAGATGGGCCAAGGACTTGACCCTCTCCCTGAGGGCCAGAATCACTCCAAAGATCTGGTTGGTAGCACGCATTTTAACCGCTGCCTCCCTGGCCTGAGCACGTTCTTTGGTCCTAATGGAAGCATTAGAGTTGGTGCGGATATTGTTTAAAATTATCTCAGTTATCATTGATAGAGTTTATTAGTTCCTCTTCAATAAAACTATTGTTGAGGGATCTGTTGTCCTCTGCCACCATATTGTAGAACTTTAGCAATGAAGGATGAGTTAAACAAGGCTAGCCAAATGGCTTAACACAATAATCACCAGTAAAAATGTCCTAGAGGCAAGACTTATGTCAATTAGTGCAAAGTTCCAGAGTCCAAGGAGTAGTCCATGAAAATATCTGTTTGTGATCTAATGGGTAGCGATGATAAACAGAAAACAATACCATGCCAAACGGCTGTGAAAAGATAAACCATAACTGTTACACCGAGCCAAACGTAATCATGTGCAATGTAAACTAATAAACAATCTTATTCGTGGATTACCTTATCAAGATTGTTAAAACAATCTTGATAAGGTAATCCACGAATAACAACTTCAACACACCACTGGCAGGAGCATGCTAATTGGCTGTATCGTGCCGAGTGGCTATCAGAACCACATGGTGAAATAACAGTTCTTTGTTTAGCGGAACTTAATTTCGATTGCGATTACGTGGTTGGCAATTGACATAATAAGACCAAACTTGGAGGATCAGTTAACATCAAAATGGTCTATCAAAAACCAAAGAGAAGTCCGAAGTAACACAAACAGGGGCCCCGATGGGGCTGACAAATTTCCAAAATTTCTAACGATGATAACTTTCAACAGAATGTTCCAATTTTAAAAATTTTTGTACTTACAGAGAGCAGATTAATTCCCAATTAAAATGATATATAATATGTGTGGTTAATCCAAAAAGGAACACACATAATTTTGACAAAACCGAAAGCACTAGTTTACCATCCAAACACTAAGGCCAACAGGCCACACTGCCTTACAGAAACACAGCTTCCATATCATCAAATGTCACAGCATGCCACTGAGGAAGGGTTTTTTTTTTTATCTGTGCCAAATTTTCTTATATTGGCAAGCAGAGCCACTACAAGAAATCTTACCTTCCTTAATAATTTTGGTAGCATCCGAGTCACTATAATCTTGCCAGGGCAAGTTGGCAAGGTTGTCCTTCCAAATTTTCTTAATTTCTAAATCTATAGGGGTCAAATCTGACATTACCAATAAAGCACTAGTGGATGTAGTCCTGTGTGCCTTGCAGATGCAGAGAGCAGCAATTCTCCAGACAGATAACAGTTTACATCTGTTGTATACTTTTCAGGCCACATGATCCCAGACATTAATGGCATAAAGGAGGACGTTGAATGGCCCCCTGTAAATGAGTTTAGTAGTGTTGGGACTTAGGCCCCAAGTGTTCCTGGAAATACCAGCAAGGATACTGGCCATCTTTACAGCTTTGTCTTTGATGTATTTGATGTGAGTGTGAAGTTAAGCTTCTTGTCAAGAAAAACACCTAAATATTTATTTCCTTTGTCCACTATATATTATGTGGTCCTACTGTAAATGCATGGTCAGTTTCCTAACGACTACCAACAATCATACTTTTGCATTTGTCTGTGTATGCCAAATGTTCCACTGGTGAATGATTTTGAGAATGTTGTTGCATACATCCAGTAAGCAATCACTGTTCTTGTGAAAAGCTGAAATGACAGTGTCATCCGCATAGCCTTGGATGAGGAAACCAGGAGGCATGGTTTCGTTTAGGTGCAGGAGAGAGTTGTAGGCAATGTTCCAGAGTCCAGAACCAGACCTGGATCCCTGTAGACAATCCCAGAGTGATTAGAATGACAATGTTATGTTGAGTTGTATAAACATCTGCACTCCTGTCGGTAAAATAGAAATAAAGAAGTTTGTAAAGATTTTGATGGCAGTGATGATTGTATAAGGTATGCAAGATGTGATCAAAGGCATCTCTAAAGTCAATTGTGATTATAGCAGTGTGTTCATTGTTTTGCTTAGCCTGTTGATGTGATGAGTAACTTGTTTAATGGTGTTTAATGAATCTCATGCAGGACCCAATGCTTGCATATATGCCAAGTGATCCTATTAATCATAGACCATCTGACACTTTTCCTAAAGTAGGGAGAAGGCAGACTGGTCTATTTCTTCTAAGTGTTAGCATTACTGGGAGATAAATTTTGGCACTAGCCCTTTTCCACTGATTAGGAAAAAGTCCAGTGTTCGGGCATGTGCTGAAGAGAACAACAAAAGCTGTCAAAATGGCCTCAAACACATGTTTTATCATCATAGTACTTAAGCTGTAAAGGCATGGGGCTTTGTTGTCATTGAGTGAACAGACGGCATTATACATCTCAGTATAAGTGAAGTTGTGGTCATTGTTGGTGTTAGGATACATGCATGTCAAACTTCTGATGCCACTTGAGTACTATTGTCTTCAAGCAGGCCATCAGAAGGATATAAGCCAGGAGTGGGCAAGCAAGAGTTCAGTGGGAGCCAAAGTGTAGGTTTTGCAAAATGCATGGGAGCCACAGTTCTGTACTGTTGTGATGGATAGTATGGTAAGGCGCATGATTTTATTATATAATATAAATATAACATAAAACAAATATTAAATTGTTTTATTAAACATATTTTCACAAAATTATAAAAATAAAATTGTAAAAATAATAATAAAAAATAGAAATTAACACTTTCAGCAAGAGCCGCATTTGTCCATGTCTGATATAAGCTAATGAGAATGTGAGTGATGGTGTCTTCAGTGTTGTTTGTGTAACAGCTGTTTCAGAGCTGGATAGTGATGAAGTCTAATTTCTTTACTTTTCTGTTGATTTTAATCTACTATATCTTGGCTAATTCTTTCACATTCCAAACAGAATGTGAAAGATTAGAAAAATCACCCATAACCTCAATCTTCCTTTTCCTAAAAGGAGCACATGTCAAGAACCCAGGTGTACCCAGGTTGTTTGGGTTTGCAAAAATGCATAAAACGACAAAGAAATTTGGCCTGTAGTAGAGAAATGTAAAGGACCCACATATGAACTGGAGAAACATATACATAGGTATTTGGTGGAGATAATTGGAGATTACCACTTTGTTACAAAGAACCCACTTAGCTTAGTAAATGATCTACAAGAGTTTTCATTAATGGATAACGAAGTTGGATCGGTTATGGACTTCAAGAGCATGTATCCATCAATAAAACTGTCTTCCTGTTTTGATGCACTAATGGATGTGTTATGTGATTTGCATCCAACTGCATCAGCATATCATAAGGACCTGGAGATGATAGCAAACCTTATATGCTTTCAATCATTTTTCAGTTTTGAAGGTAAAGTGTATAAACAGTTAAAAGGGGTCCTGATGGACAGCCCAATGTTGGGCTTGCTCTGTGAGTGTTTTAAGAAATACGGAACGGATCACATTTTGAAGACAAGATAAGGCCGAACCAATTGGCATAGCCGGAGGAGGAGAGGGTAATAGCGTGAAGAGAGGGGTGGGGTTAGAAGGGTGGGGTGGGGATAAAGGGGGTGAAGGGAAAGAGGAATGGGATCCCAAGATGCCGGCATCGGGGCCGTTAAATGAACACAAAATAAATACAAAAGAACACAATGAGACAGGTTACATTGATATCCCGACAAGAATACAAAAATAAAAACAAAAGTACGCGTGAGGCTCTAAATACCAGTGCCATGCGGACTGGCTAGAAAGAAACAAAAAGCCCTAAGGGGTTGAGCGGGTAGGAGAACAGCCGCGCTGGCAAGGCACCAACTCCCCGGAACAAACAGGAACCGATGTGGCCGAGGGAACAGAAAATGGCCCAGACCCGCATAGGGAGACGCGATTACACTGGGTAGCGCGAAGAAGAAGGCAATGCCGATACAGTACCAATACACAGTGGCAGGAAGGGCAGGAAACAAGGAAAACTTTCACAGAGGAGGGAAGGAAATAGGAAACCGTAGAGTACAAGAGGGCCGAGAGCACAGGGGTTGGCCCAAGCTCACGAAAAGATTTTAATATCTTTCACATACTTATCGAGGGCACTATAAAGATTTTTATTACTGATGAGATTGTCCGGCTTACAAGGCCAAGGGATGGTTTCTTCACAAGCTGCGGCAATGAGAGTTCTTCTCTCCCTATCATAGTTAGGATAGTCATAGAGAATGTGATTACTATCTTCCCAAGTCATGGATGAACAGGAGCACAGGCCGTTTCCTTTATTTAGGAAGCGAACAAGGTAGCTTCCCATATTACCATGGCCCGTAATGAGCTGGGTAAGTTCGTAGGTGGGGACAAGATGGTGGTAGTGTAGCCTTTTCTTGACGGAGGGGATGAACTGGAACACGGTCCTCCCGGTTGTACTACTCGTCCATTTGTATTCCCACTGGTCGATTATATAGAAGTGCAGCTGCCTAGAGACCCAGCACTGCGGGATCCTATTGTAGGCACAGTTGTTGAGGTTCATAATAGCTTTTTTAGCCAACAGGTCCGCTTGAACATTACCTTTTACACCGCTATGACCCCTGACCCATCGGAGCACGAGCGAGGGGCAGCTGGTGGTATCCAGTTCGTGGAAAATGTTCTTGATTATGGGGAGTTTGGAGTTCCTGTTGTGAACCTGATGCAGTATGACTCTGCTGTCAGTGTGAATAGCTATGCTTTTATGATCATAGTTGTAGATGTGGTTCTTGTTATTAATGTGCTGAAGTGCTTTGAGCAGAGCTAAGGATTCCGCTTGGTTGATGATACAGTAACTTTCCAACTTGAAGTACTGTTGATAAGTTGTCCTCTCCTTACGGTCTAGAACGACAAAGGCGCCACCCGTGCCATCTGCAGAGTGGGAGCCGTCCGTGTAAATGTTGTAGTCACTGTTGTTGGGTATGTTATTATCCATGGTGATGCTGTATCGTGGGTTGAATGCTGGGTGATAGATGCTTGCGTCAGTGATGTCCATGCCCCTATCACTGATTAGATTGATGATGTTGGGGATAGTGTCCCCCTCCACAAGGTTCTTGGTCCTATTCCAGAACTGCTCTTGTGTGATGTTATTCCTACCTAACCTCTTGATCATATGGAGGACATACCTCTCCGTGATGTAGAGGTCAATGGGTGTGAGGTTGGAAAGCACCAGTAGCCTGGAACGGATCACACTCATTAACTTTCGTCAAGATATAATCTTATACAAGAGAGATGTTGATGTATTCATCTTATGGAGGAACGGCACAAAAATACATCAGTTCTTAAATGAAATGATTTCCAACGAGCATGGTTTAAAACTGAACTTAGAACAGATTAGCAACAACGAATTACATTTCTTAGACATTAATATTGTATTTACGAACGGATCACTGAATATAGAAGTGTATATCAAGCCCACACACGACCTGATATAATTATATACCAACGACATCCAATGAGCCTATGACGTATAAGCTCTCAGCCTTCAGAGCTCTAATTAGAAGAGCTTTTCTGTATTGCTTGAACACACTAGATACAATAGAGGAGCTAAACAGAATTAAAGAAGTAGTTAAAGAGTTGGGATTTGGAGAAAGGACTGTAGAACGCCTGATACAAGGATCCTCAGAATTTGCCTCATACAAGGATCCTAGAAAGAACAAGAAAAATCATGATGGAAACAGCAGTATCACAAAGTTCACGTATAATGAGCAGTATCACAAAGTTCACGTATATGTAGAATGCCTAATACAAGGATCCTCAGGATTTGCCTCATACAAGGATCCTAGAAAGAACAAGAAAAATCATGATGGAAACAGCAGTATCACAAAGTTCACGTATAATAAACATCTATCCTCTGTTATGAAAAAAACTGCAAACTACAAATACACTAATAAACGTTGCGAAAAGTTCACCGAGTTCGGCGTTATATCCACATTTGCTTGTCGCAAGTACTTTCGACGAACCTTATTGTCGTCGTCTTCAGGCGAGTGCATAAATTTGCCAAAAAACTTTAAAAAGGAACAAATCCGATGCAGAACAGAACGCATAAAGCTTTACCAAAGCCGTTACAAACGTAAAGCGAAAATTCAAAACATTCGAAAGCTGATCGAGCATCTGGCTCCGCGACTAGCGAGGCCACGCATATGCAGACCCGAGGATGCATGTGCGTGGCCTCGCTAGTCGCGGAGCCAGATGCTCGATCAGCTTTCGAATGTTTTGAATTTTCGCTTTACGTTTGTAACGGCTTTGGTAAAGCTTTATGCGTTCTGTTCTGCATCGGATTTGTTCCTTTTTAAAGTTTTTTGGCAAATTTATGCACTCGCCTGAAGACGACGACAATAAGGTTCGTCGAAAGTACTTGCGACAAGCAAATGTGGATATAACGCCGAACTCGGTGAATTTTTCGCAACGTTTATATGGTATTTGGTGTGAAAATTGTCATACCGATAAATACACTAATATTATATACAAAAGAGCTCCCATCTTATATGCGTTACTTAGAAATGACAAAGATAAGATTAAAGAGAGTCAACAGCCAGGAGTATATGCAATACCATACAAGAACAACCTTTTGGAGATAGACAAGGAGTATATAGGAGACATGACTAGAAACCTTAACCAAAGGGTTAAAGAGAATAAATATGACATAGCAAAAAGTCGGTACACAACTGCGTTATCAAAAGTAGCGCAGACAGATGGATCCGTGGTTGAATAGGAAGAAGCCAGAATCATTGCACCCATACACTCACCAGGACTGGCATCAACAATTGAGAAATGTAAGATATACAGATCTGGCTTAACAGAAAAGTGTTTAAACTATAAGGATGCAACCATTTTACCATCAGCCTGGAAGTATATAATCAGAAAGAACTTGTAGGTACAGTACATTCAACAGGATCAATAAGAGACTTGGAATACTATAGGTTTATACATTGTGTAATGTTTACTTAATATATTTTGTATTTTATTTTAGCTTATTTTTATTTATTCTACTTTATTTTTCGTTACGTTTGGTTTATATAATTCAGTTTCATTGTATTACTTAAGTTCTAATATAATTTAAATTTGAACTTGTTCGAATCTAGTGTTTCGAACATCTTTAACCTGATGATGACCCATAAAATGGGTTGAAAATGTTTAACAGAATAAATGAACTTTCTCAGTAATAAGGTGTGTTGATTTTATAACATTATATTTCATTAACCTTTATATGTAATAATATCATATCTACTTTATACATAATGTAATAGATAGATGTAATACTGTAGGTTTAACGAAAATAAAAAATCTGAAGAAACCAAATAGTCTTCTTTCTGCCATATGCAACCATAAGAAAACAACAACAGTCTTTCCTTAAAGAGACAACCTGTTATGGCAAGTTACATCTCTACTGAATTATGCAAAACAGTTTAAAAATGTTAATTGATGATAAGCCAACAATAAAAGGTCATCTCTGTAAGGAAAGAGACTGTTACTGCTTTCTGATAATTGGACATGGCAGAAAGAAGACTATTTGGTTTCTTCAGATTTTTAATTAAAAAAAAAAATACTGTCAGCCATTTTAATTAAAATTGTAGATTTAATCATGTACATATAAGTCAATTCTGTATTATTTCCAAATGAATTTAGCAGCTAAACTCTATGTCAATCTAAATTACTCTATGGGATTGAATTATAAAGTTAAACATAGATATTTAATTGTCTCGTCACTCGGCAAGTATTTAAGTTGTCTGATAGCTCCAGTAAACTTTAAAATATGCAAACATACCTGTCAATTTACTTAGTTCAGTTTCCTCAACCCTCATGAATGTATTGCTTATTTAAGGCAATTGATAACTGTTCAGATGTTTGTGGTACAGAGTTCAATGAAATTTGCAGTAAAGAAAAGTATAATGATAAACAAGTCACAAAGAAAATTGATATTTAGTTTACAGTCGAGTTGAAGTTATCATTGATAAGTAGTCATACATTTAGCACTTGAGAGGGCCCAAGTGCAATTCAATTTTGAGGTTTCCTCTAAATATTTTCACTACCCCTATGCCCTACATTGTGCATGATTTTTACTCTGGTAGGCACTATACCAGTGGTCCAAAAAAAGTGAGACATAGGGAAATAACATTGAAAATTAACCAATATAAAATTACAACTGCCTGGCTGTATTTAAAAGTTTAATGATGTTCAGATTGTATGAAAACTGAAACTTACTGGTACAAGAACTATTAAGTTTCAATAGATAAAAGTGTTAAAAACAAAAATATTAGTAATCCATGGATAGAAAATAATTTATTTTTAAATTTATTACTGACTTTAGGAAATACTGCTAAATTATTAATTATTTTTATTATGAAAAAAATAATAATTAAATAAAATAATTTATTTTTTATTTTGAGTGCTGAATTTTGAGATCTCCTTGATTTATGAGACCCCAGGTGTGCACCTCATACAACTGTGCAGAAATCTGCCACTGCCTACATTTCAATCTTACCTTGATTTTTATTGTAAAGTTAACAATATGAATGTATATTTGTCTGTTATATATTAACAGACAAATATACATTCAGACAAATTTGTTTCTATTTTTATAAACTAATAGGTGCTTGACACAATTATGCCACTAATATATACATGCTATATAGCTCTGCATTAAATTATTATCGTATTTAGTGAGGATGGGAGCATTCCAGTTTACAAACAACCAATTCCAGAGTATATCTAATAGTGGGCTTCCCATCAGGACACCTTGGTGTTAAAAGTAAGTTGACCTCAAAGATAAAGGTGTATGGTACAGAATGTCTGTCAGTTCCAAGATGTTGGAATGGTGATTGGACACATTACCAATGTGATTTATTAAGACATCTCTTAAAACAACAAAAACAAGGCTCAGTCTTAACTAACGGATATAGTGATTGGAAGTTGCACACTGTGAAGAATCTCTGGCCCAGAAGTTGAATGTCCTTGAGTAAGAAGATTAGTTGGGTCAGAGATGTTTCCTTATCCATCACCGAGTGTAAGAGAGTACTGGGTTTGTGAGTTTGTTAGACTTCTCTGTTCCATCATCAGACCTAAAAACTTTGAAATAAAACTAAAATGAAAAATCTACAAGTTTCAACATTTTATCCGACGAAGAAGCTTTGACTTTTATAATTTTTAGCATTTCTTTTTTCCAAAATTTTTTATGTAATTTGTATTTATTTTTACACTCCTGTCAAGTTTCAGTTAAAGGTATAAATATATTTATGGGACTCAACAAAATATCATTAAAATACAATATCAGATCATTAATATATGCAATATTGTACAAATCTTTCCATATATGCTTCCTCAGCAACAAACATCATTAATTCATTGTGCTGCAATTTGAAAAAATTGTAGACCTATAAATTTCCACCGACGTCCATCCATCCATCTTTCCTTAATTTCAATAATGGAGTTAGACAGATGAAATCAGAGACCAGATACAGAAACCTTAGGGACAGGATATCCCGATTAACTATATATGAACTTCTAACAGAAACTGGAAGTTACGTTATCTCGAGTCAAAACTTTTCCCCCAAAAGCAGTTAACAGATGACTGTAACAACTCTATTGTCAAAAGAAAAGTGTGAGATACGGGAAAAATCCACTACTAATTTGAGGTGGAGAGCATATATTTTAAATCAAATAAATTAAAAATATAAATTAAAACTTGCAACCTGGCATTGTGAGGATGTCACAATAAATAATTGCTCATTCTTTATGTCTTTTTCTGTATAAATAATTACAGTAGAAAACCGAAAATCGGAATCAATTGGGGACTGGGGTTCAGATTAGTCATTTGTTCCGATTACCGATTATGTACGAATAAATATATTAACCTGTCCGATGTTCAAATTTTTCTCCGTTGCGTGTCGCTTCAGTTGAATTTTTCTCCGTTGCGTGTTGCTTCGTGTTGAATTTTCGTCGATTTTAAGCCCAACGAAAATTTTTATAATAATAATCAAGGCTATCGTATCGTTAAAAATTATTTCTGCATTTTGTACAAACAAAATAAATATATTGAAGAATATAAAAACATGAAAATTATACTTTAGAAGTAAATTTAGTATCAAAAACGTTCGATTCGGCACAACACAGTATGACTGAAAATCATGCCGATTACCGGCAATTCCGATTACCGGGGTTCCGATTAACGAGTCTCTACTGTATGTACTGAGTTAAGTGTAGAAGTTAGTGCCAAGTGGCTGTTGCAGGAAGACTTATATCTACTTAATACTAATAAAACTGAATGCAATCACAAATCTTAATACTACTTAACAGCTAGACCAACAGCACAAAAAGCAAACGAACACATGACAAACTAGATGAGATGAACAGACCAACAGAGATAAATGAGCAAGACCTCAATTTTTATTTTATTTTATTTTTTCAAACATAACTTACTCACTAACTAAACTAACCTACCATAACAGGACAAACCTAACCAGACGACCAAAGCTAACAAGCCTTAATCTAATTTAATCTAACTTATCATAACCTAACCGGAGACCAAGCTAACAGTCCCTAATCAACTAGGACTAACCGAATTTAGACTGAAAAAGAAGATGGAAAATAAGAATTAAAATACAGCTATATACCGACAGTTGAAACAAAGCAAGGAAAAGCTAATTGCCATCCGTGTCCCCAGAGTGAGTGCTCTCAAGAGCCTCACTAAGGGATATGTGAGTAGATGATGGAACATGAGAATGTGAAGTAGATGATGGAACATTGTATGTGTGTGAATGAGTTGGTGTGGGTTGCAAGGCCAATTGTACCCTTCAAGAATAGCAGTTCTCATTAAACTATCCCTAATCTGATTGTACGGTACCTATTGCAGCGAAAAACTAAGCGAAGTGGTGTTTGGTCCTCTCAAATACCACAATCGCATTGTGGATTATCCCCAAAATTAAATCTATGCAAGTATTGCTTAAAGTTGCCGTGCTCTGTAAGTAGCCGAGTCAGGGTGTAACTAAGGTAAAAGTGGCAAAGAATCGCAGTAGTGTCGACCTTGGGAATGAAAGTGTAGGTGAGCCTACCAGTGGTGTCACGGTCCCAGCTGTCTTGCCAGAAAATGAAGATTTGCTTCTCGATGTGACTGTTGGTGTACGAGGTAGGAATGTAATTGAAAGTACTAGTGACTGCAGACTTTGCAGCTTGTTTGGCAAGACGGTCAGCGGTCTCATTGCCGAGAACCCCCACGACCTGGGACCCATTGGAAATCTATTCTAATGTTGTTGTCTAAGTCAGTGTTCCACAAACTTTTTGTGTTCAAGGTACACCTACCAAATCAAGAAATTTTAAAGGTACACCAAAGAAAAAACCAATGTTTCTTTAATATTTATTTATTATAAAAATCAGTACAATGTTTAATGAGAAATGTGAGCGTGCTTAACTGAGCACAGGCGATCAAAATTCGGAACAATCGTTGATAAGGCTGCTCTCATCTCTTGGTCGATCGTCCTCAGGAGTTCTCTTTTTCTTGATTTAATCATAGTGAGAGCCCCAATTCGCATAAGTAGGTCATGGAAAATGGTAAGAGAATTGCAATAGCACACTTTGAAAGCAGTGGATACTCATTTTTTATATACAGCCAAAAATGTGCTAGCTCTGTTTTGGAAAGTTTTAGTTTTAATGTCCGATCAGTTTTTAGCTCCACGAATTATTCCTGCTCGTTTATCGGTAAATGTCCAATGGAAATGCTATCTGAGAATGGATTTCTACCCAGTCCATAAGTTGCAGGTCACACTTAGGAAAATAAGAGTTCATTTTTTCTCTTAATAGCTCCAAGTGTTTCACTATCAAAGCCTGCACTTTTTTTCTGAATCGGCAGCAGCCATGACATTCGGGAACATTTCATTACTACCATTGGTAGCGTGGCTGATCCATAACACCAACTTAGTGTGAAAGCTTTCAATCTTGTCCGATAATGTTAAAATATTAGAATTCCTGCCTTGCAGTTTTTTGTTGAGCTCATTTAAATTGGCGAATATATCCGCCAGATATGCAAGTTTTGCTACCCATTCTTCTCTTTTAAACAGAGAAGCAAAATCTGAACCCTGGGCCTCTAAAAACGTCTGGGTCTCATTTTTTAGCTCGTAAATTCAAGAAAGCACTTTTCTGCGAGAAAGCCATCGTACTTCTGTATGAAACAGAAAGGTGGCGCATGGTCGCTAAAGTAGTTGGTTGTTTGTATATGTGCTCCGTGAATCGATCGAAAATTCTCAGGATATTCGTCGTTTACCATAGTAATTTATATATCGTTGGATTACGGAAGGTACGAGGATCACGAAAGTGTTCCTAATTTTGTAATGCGACCGGCCGTTCAAAAGTTACGAAGGTTTTTATTTTGTTCTTTGTACGGGTAACATTGGCCCCCCATTGTTTTAACAGGGATTCTATAAACGGTTTATTAATTGTCAGACGGTCATCTACATTTGGTGTAAGTTTGGTCATAATTCAATAATAACTTATAAAGTTATAACTGTTTTTGTAAACAAAGAATTGTATCTACACATGTTCCGGCCGGGTGTAGCCGTTCGGCGTGTAGCGAGCCGCTCAGCGTTTGTTAGCTGTTCGGCGCCTGTGTAGCCGTGTGGCGTGAGGTCAGCTGTTCGGCGTTTTCTGTTTTACTCATCATTGAAAGCTAATTTTCTCTGCCTTTCTGGACCATGACTCTCCCTGAGAAAGAACTGTTTGAACAGATCACTTCCAGCCTAAAGGTCATCATGGAAAACATTCCGGACAACTCCCAAGGCTCGGTAAACGCAAAGAGTCGTAAAAGTGTGAGGGAAGCAGCCATAAAGATGCACGCTGCCGCTAATAGTTTATATGGCATGCTCCTTGCCCTTAAGTCTGAACCACAAACCAGCAATGAAAGCTATGCAAATGTATTAAAGAAAGGTCTACAGAATTGTAGCCAAACCACAAGCATGATTTCTTAGGTAGTAAACAAAAATTCCAAGCACAACTCAAACAACGACTTGATTATACATCCGGTGGAGTCTGAAGACGGTGAAAACTATGCCCAGAGGAGGTAATGGACACACTACAGGAACACATTGATCCCATAAGCCTAAACATCGGAATTAAAACGATTCAACCACTACCAAGAGGAAGCCTTAAGGTCCGTGTCAAGTCCGCCAGAGACTTGGGAAACTTAAAGGAAGCGATAGAAAAACTTCCAGCAATGAATAAAAAAGTTAAGATGATAACTCCTAAACTAAAAAACCCAAAAATCATTCTTCTCAATGTACCTAAAAAGGAGGATAAAGTATCATTCCTAACAAATATATACGAACAAAATGAGGATATTTGGGAGAGAGTATCTCTGGAAGGCTTCTTGGAGGAGACCAATATAAGCCACACCATTCCCTCTAAGAAAAGAGAGGATTGCAGGCACATGGTACTGAGTGTATCCCCTGGAATACGCAACCTATTAATTAAACTAAAATTCATTAGCTACGGATGGGGCTCATTTATAGTCGATGATTATATCCAGGTCTTGAGATGTTACAAATGCACTGGCTACGGACATATGGCAAAGGCCTGTGACTCGTCCAAGAGATGTAGCCACTGCGCGAAAAAACAAATACAAAGACTGTCCAAATAAGAAAGAAGAGCCTAAGTGTACAAACTGTAGTAAGGCCAACAAAAAAGAGCAGGAAGGGTGCAAACAACAGACAAATCATAACGCTTTCTCAGCAATGTGTCCCATACTTAAAAGTTATAAAAGACTTCTAGTGAAGCAAACACACTATGAATAAAGATCCTCATGTCCCGACTACAAGTATTACTGCTATTTCCTCAACAATGGCTAACAAAACCCTCAAACTCTTACAAATAAACACCCAGAAAAGTCAAGTGGCGTGTTCTTTACTAATACAATCTGCCAACACCATGAACATTGACGTCATCTTAATTCAAGAGCCTTACACAGTTAAAAAGGAAATAGTGCGCTTTGGCTCCTGGAAGGTATTAAGTTCAAATAATGGAACAGACAGAACTAAGTGTGGCGTCATCATCCGGAATCCAAACATAAACACTGTTTTAATTCCTGATCTGTCAAGTAATCGTATTACAACGGTAGCCATCCATCAGGGTCCAGTCGATTATTTGCTAAGCATCTATTTCTCCCCATTTGATGACGATGCTGACTGTATCAATGAGCTCAGTGAGGTAACCCGTAAACTAGCGGGGAAGAGATTCATAATAGCGGGAGACGGAAACGCAAAATCCTCCTTATGGTATCATGAGGAGGAAGATGCACGGGGTAGAATGATACAAGATCTTCTAAACGAAATGGACAGTATATCCCTAAATACCTCAGACCTACCGACGTTCCAAACAAACAGAGCAAGAGGGTGGACAGACGTCTGTCTGGCCCCCACTAACATTGGCAACAATATTATCAGCTGCAGTACATTGCTAAAAGACTCAGCAAGTGATCACCGGTACATACTCACAGAAATCCAGGACTCTCATCAAAGTCAAGCAGAAGAAGAGACTTACTTTAGAAGGCGCACAAATTGGACTCTTTTTAGCAGCCTATTTACTCAATACTGGCGAAATTACACTTTTAAAGACCTAAACAATATTGCCGAGATTAACACCTACCTCAATCATATCACATCTGCTCTCCAGTTAGCCCTCAAAGGTGCCTCAACACAAAAACCATATACAAACTCCACCCATTGGTGGAATGATAGTTTGGAGGCTGAAAAGAAGAAAATCCGAACGCTTAGAAGACAGTGGTTAAGAGAAACAGACCCCCATCGTCGGTTAGACAAAGGCAAGAGGTACGCCCTGGCGCTTAAATCTTACAAAAATCATATCAACAAAACTCGCACTGAAGCCTGGAGAAAGTATTGTGGGAAGCCAAACACAAACCCCTGGGGCGAACCTTATAGGATAGCCTTCAGGAAAAGTAAGAGAGCCACTCTCCCTAATATTACTTCAAATCAAGCCATGTCAAATAACTATAACATCAGGGACAACATACAAAACCTCCTCAAGTACCACTTTCCACCGGACGATGAGACTGAAGATATAAACATACATGAAAAAATCAGAGATAATATAAACAAAGATTACATTGAACAAGATGATAACTGGTTCACATTTCCTGAAATAAGGAAAGCAATCAGGACTCTTGCTAATCGCAAAGCTCCGGGTTATGATGGCATAACTGCCGAAATGATTAAAACAGCCTATAATGAGATCCCAATAGCTTTCGTGATCCTGTTCAATGGATGCTTGAGGACAGGCTACTTCCCGAACCAGTGGAAGTTAGCAAGTATTAAATTTATAAACAAGGTCGACAATCCCAGGAATGAACAGGACTACCGGCCAATTAGTCTCCTCCCAGTTCTGGGCAAGGTCCTAGATGGGCTATTAATTGGGAGGATAAACTGGCATCTGGCCAAAAACAACTTAATGAACAATCGACAATATGGTTTCAAGCCCGGGAGTTCGACAATCACAGCTATCAAAAAAGTAACCGAATTTACTAATGAAGCCTGGAATCAAGACAAGCATGCCCTACTAATAAGTATTGACTTTAAAAAAGTCTTCGACTATTTATGGTGGCCCTCAGTTAAACAAAAATTGAGAAGCACTAAGTGCCCAAGTAATATCTATAAACTATTCGACAGCTATCTAAAAGATAGAAAATCAGGATACTACAACCAAAATATACAAGTATGTCACAAAGTGAGTAGGGGTTGCCCCCAAGGCAGCCGTAGCGGCCCGGAAATTTGGAACCTCGCCTATGACGATCTCCTGGACACCATCCCACCATCAGCGAACACCCTAGTCCAGGGGTTCGCAGACGACACTATACTAATGTTACAACACCAGAATTGTGATAGGCTACAAGCCATGGGGAACGAGATTCTGAAGGAAGTAAGCAGCTGGAGTTCGTTAAATAAATTACCAATCAACTACTCAAAATGTATGGCATTGATTTGCACCCGCAAGAACAAACGAAAACAACTTCAGAGGCCCATGTGCCTGTATATAGACAACAGAAAAATAAAGGTAACTTCACAACTCAATTACGTAGGTGTAACATTAGACCCCACCCTGAGCTTTAAAGTACATATAGACAACATTTGCAGCAAAATAAGGCAGAAAGCTAACCAACTGTACCATATAGCAAGGAACACCTGGGGCCTAGGCCCTAAACACTGCCGTTTAATATACAGGGGTGCAATTGAACCCACCCTCCTTTACGCTGCCAGGTTTGGGGTGAAAAAGCCTACCTGGTACATACGAAGAGGAAACTTCTCTCTGTGCAGAGGGAATTCGCCATCCGCATCTGTAGGGCCTACAGGACAGCGCCCACGGACACCTTACTGGTTCTTGCTAACATACTTCCGATCCACCTAAAGATCAAATCCCTTAACTGGGCTTGGAGTGTTCTCCATGACCAGCCAAACGACAACGTCACAAACGTTAAACAAAGCATGGCTCAACAAGATTATTACAATAACTGCAAAAACATTAAGGATGAAGCACAACAGTACGGAATAGATATTTGTTCCTCCAAAATGGTGTACAACCAACATCCAGCCTATACTGACTCATTCCAGGTAAACTTCAGTACTGGCAGCACCAATCAACACTCCCAGTGGCAAGTATATACAGACGGGGCTAAAAATATCGAAGGCACAGGTGCAGCTTACATCATCATGAACACAACAAGCAACAGCATTATAAGGGAAGAATATCACAAACTTGCTGCCCACTGCTTGAACAATCAAGCTGAGCTGTGGGCAATTTTACAAGCCCTAATCCACATTACCAAAAATCCCAGGAAGTATCCAGGAAACATAGACTTTTTCACCGACAGCCAATATGTCCTACATGTATTAAACGGTACAACCAATCAAACAGAAGCAGGCAAGAAAGCTCACCTCCTCGCTAGAAACCTACAGAAAAGGAAGAACATCACAGTTAACTGGGTCCAGGGCCACAGTGGGATAATTGGGAATGAACGTGCGGACGTTCTTGCTAGAAAGGTGACCACTCTAACAGTCACCCCCTCCTTTTTTAAATTACCCATTAGCTACATTAAAAACCACATCAATGAACTGATCCTTGCAGACTGGCAAAATGAATGGACTAACTCAACCACCGGTCGAACCACATACAAATTTATGCCATCCATTAAAAAACAGCAACAGCTGCATCACTTGGTTCCCTCATACGGGCTCACTCAATGTATCACAGGGCATGGAAATTTCCCCGCCTACCTTTTAAGATTTGGGAAAACAGACAAAGATACTTGTGATTGTGATGACACTACAGTTGGAGATGCTCTCCATTATCTACTGGACTGCCCCCACTACGACTCTAAACGCCAAGAAATGATAGGATACTGCCTCAACAACGGTCAAAATTGGCCCCCTCAACTCGACTTCCTGTGTACAAACAACAAGGCATTTAAACTCCTGACTGACTATATTAAAAACTGTAACATCTATCAAACTGGTGGCTAACTACACCTCATCTCAACTCACTACTGTAGTTTATGTGTTGCTTGCCAGTCTGGGCTGGCAACTAAGTTTGTCTACAAAGATATTCGTCATGTAAATATTGTATATAACCTATATTATTTGTGTATTACTTTTTCCCTTTGGTGTTATTAACCATAGGGCTTTCTTCAAGCCTGAATGGCACTCTATGTATGTATATATCTGTTTTGTTTTCAAATAAATGCGATGCAAGAAGCTAAGAGATCCCATATTCCTACTTTCCTAACTTTACTACTCTATACCCCACCCTCTCTTCTCTCCTCCCCCCTCGACCTACTTCTCTCTTCCTTCTACAGGCTAAGTTGTTAAAACAGCCTCTTTCTCTAAGATCATGTATGAAACAGAAGTGACTGATGATCTGCTCCCATTTCCTGACACACTGCATTAAACAGACGAGAGTTCAGCGGTTGCGACTTGATGTAATTCACAATTTTGACGACGACTTGTAGGACAGACAACAATTCATCAGGCAGAGACTTCGCCATCAGTGCTTCCCTGTGTAAAAAGCAATGTACATTTTTAATATTAGGGTTTTTTTCAGAAGCCCTGGTTATAAATTCCCTAATTTTTCCCATTGTGGCTGCTGCTCTGTCTGTGCAAATGCTTATGCAGTTGTGCCATTCCAAATTATGCTCACTGAAGTACTGGTCTGTTACTTTGAATATTTCTTCTGCAGTGGTATAACCAGGTAGTGGCAGACAAAATAAAAAGTCCTCTTTTATTTCATATTCGTCAGTGTACCTCACATTTGATATGAGATGCGCGTGACCACTGATATCAGTAGCCTCGTCGACTTGTAGCGCAAAAATTCCACTAAGCCTTAATTTTTCAATTAACGTTGATTGAATGTCGCTAGAAATATCATTAATTCGACGTGAGATCGTATCTGCTGACGCAGGTATTTTTTCGATTTCCTTAGCGGCTTCTTGGCTAATCATAATCTTGACAACTTCTTTGCAGACAGGTAAAATTAAAGTTTCAGCGAGAAAATGAGGCTTCTTGGATTTAACAAGCATATTAGCGATCACGTAGTTTGCTTTCTGCGCTTTGTCTGATGTTTTGAAAGACGAACTCATAAGAGTTACCTGTTTCTTAGACTGGTCTTTCAAACGTTGAAAAAAGGCTTTGTCTTTTTGAGCCACCGATGGGTGTTTAGTAGTTAAATGTCGTAAAAGTTTACTGGGCACCATCGAATTATTACCCAAAGTTTCTCCACAAACAAGACATTTTGGGATTGGGCATGATTCGTCTCCGCAATATATAAAGCCATAACGTATATAGCTCTCATCATATTTTCGATTAACAAGCTTAGGTTTTTTCTTCGTTGACTCTGCTTCTTGGGAATCATTAGTTTCACTTGATGAACTTGCGGTACGTTTAAGGAATTTATCCATTATGACCTTATAAATAGACCTTAATACATACATGTATTAAGGTCTATTTATTTGTAATAAAAAAAGTCAATTACGTTTACGACGACACAATCACAAACTAGCAGCTAGTTACTGACGAAAAGCGATTTGTTTCAGTTTACAAAAGCGCATGACAATGATGACTAAGCTGGGCGCAGCATTACAATATCACATTGACACGCGCATGCGTGCGGCACGCAGGTGGGCTGTCCCGCTCCTCGCGCAACGAAATGCTTCGCTCGCAACTCTCAGCTATGTGTAGGTGCATTACCTTCACAAAACTTGACATTTTTTCGCAGCACACCAACTATTGACCACGATACACCAGTGTGCCGCGGCACACACTTTGCGGAACACTCGTCTAAGTGTCTGAGAATGTGGTGTGTGAGATGGATGAGTTTTAAGCAGCTATCAGACTTCACAATTCTGTGTAAAGCTACCCTACTGTCAGAATAAGTGCAAAAGTGTAAGTAGTGTCTTTCGTCCTTCCTACATCTAATGTGAATTAAGCTCATATAAATAGCTAATATTTCCACCTGTGCTATTGAGCAGTGTGTACCTAGACTTCCAGAAGCAAGAATTGTGAAGCCTAAGATTTGTAGTTTACTCTGACTTAGGCCACAAGGCCTAAGTCAGAGTAAACTACAACAGCAGGACCCACATCGTCATTGTCACCCATCTTGGAACCATCAGTATAAATCCTAAACATGGGATGATTACCTGGATCTTTGAAGTAAATGTTAGGGGCAAGCTGATGGGAAGGGTGGTAATCGCAAGTTGGGAGGGCATTTTTATTCATGCTAAATTTTTTGATATTATCAATCAAGTTCAAGCTGGGGGGATCTTACCTACTCTAATCATTTTGTCAACATCCAAGTCACTGTAATCTGACCGAGGTAAGGTGACAAGATTTTCCTGCTAAATAATGCGTTTAATTAAATCAATAGGGGTCAATCCTGACATTACCAAAAGGGCACTAGCGAGTGCAATCCTATAAGCCTTACAAATGCGGAGAGTTGCAATCCTTTGAACAGATAACAATTTTTTATGGCTATGGACTTTGGCGGCCACGTGGCCCCAGACCTCTACGGCATAGAGGAGTGCTGGCTGAATTGCACCCCTGTAAATAAGCTTAGTAGCGTTAGGGTCAAGGCTCCATGCATTCCTAGCAATACTAATGAGGGTGTTGGCCGTCTTTTTAGCTTTGTCCATGATGTATTTGATGTGGGGTGTGAAGTAGGGTTTCTCATTTCCCGGTCTTTTGCTTGTCCCCGCGGATTCCGGGATAAAAGTGAACTGTTTCCCGGGAAATCCTGGGACAAAATTAATTATTTTTAAGATATACAAAATATCATGAAATCAAATAATAAAATTTTTTTTGTTTTTTAAAGTAATTTAATACGTTCTGCAACCTTCAAAATCATATTAATAATGCTGTGTAAGATATATATTAAAAATTACCTTTGGAATTTTCACAAATAGAAAAAATTTATTAAAGTTTGCTGGAAACTGCATACAACAACAAAAAATGACTTTGAATTGAGTTGAAAATTTAAAGAAAAATGAATTTAGATCAAACTTCTAACTTAGAAGGTAATTTTTGATTTTTTAAATAAAATATAAAAATTTACAATATTCTGTATTATAAGATTTTAAAAAGCAAAGATAGTCAATACTCCGATCACTTGATCTAATTCTTATTTTAGTAATGAAAAGTCTTGCTACTAAGAATGCCTTTTTTGATTCAATTGATGTGATTAGAATCGTGTTTAATGCATTTAAGAGAAGACAAATATTATGTGTTTTTCACCTGTATTTCGAAAGATTTCTAGTTCATTTTTGAGATTGTAGTACTTCTTTTGTTCCCTAGTATTCTCTATTTGTCTACCTCGACTACTTTAATAAAAACATCATAGCCCAATAATTCGGCAGTTCATTTGTCTTTAATAATCAGATTATAAAGAAAAACTTCATACTCGCTGACCTTGTACTCGTTTGTATCCTGGCCCAATTTGCACAAATTGGCATTACGCAGTCATTGAAGCTACTGGGCATGGTTAAAAATTAAGACAGCATAAGCACAATTATTCCAGATATTACTGGTAAAGAATTTTGAGAGTCCCGCCACAAATAAGCTACGTATTGATTATTGACCATTTGTGACGTGCCATAACAAGCAAAAAATTAAAAAAAAACTAATAAGTAGGTTTAAAATTAATAAATACAAATGTATTCTGACAGTTTATGAGTTAATTATACTTTCTATTTGCAAAATTTCCTCAACCTTAACGTAAAATAAGAAAAAAGTGAATTTTTAAGAAATTTGCGGGATTTTCCAGGATATTTCCCAAGTTAAAAAAACAACCGAAATCCCGGAATCCCGTTTGAGAAACCCTAGTGTGAAGTTAAGTCTCTTGTCAAGAATAACACCTAAATATTTAATTTCCATTGTTTGCTTTATTCTGTGAGCACCTATTCAAAGGGTAAGTTTCCCGACAAGTGGCGTGTTTCTACCAACTATTATGCTTTCGCATTTGTCTGTGTTAATGGGTTGTCTATACTTAATACTCCACTGATGAATGTTATTGAGAATATCATTGCATATGTCCTGTAAGTGATCACTGTTCCTGTGTGAAGCTAGGATAATTGTGTCATCTGCATAGCCCTGTATCCAGCAGCGAGGAGGCAAGGTGTCATTTAAGTGGAGAATAGAGTTATAGGCTACGTTCCAGAGACCAGGACCAGACCTGGATTGAGGATGCACCAATAAGCAAAATGGCCGATTACCAATTGTCGGTCACGCATTATCGGCCAATACCGATTAATCAGTCGATTAGTGTTAATAATTTATCGTGTTATTAGTTAACTATATTATGATTATTATTGCATGAAATTATGTATTCTTAATAAAAATATAAAATTTCATACGATAAAAATAATTTTATAATAAATTGTTATAAAAATAATTTTCAATATGAAGCTTTTTTTTTTTTCAGATTTACATATTAAATTAGAATGATAAATTATTATTTTGATAAACTTTTTAATTTTAATTAATAGCCAAATTCAAACCCCTCATGGCTTCTAGTATTGCTTGGAAATTTTTTAAGAAAGATAAAAACGAGAGGTTTTCCAAGTGCAATTTAAGTCATTTTCTATATCAAGAGGTGGAAAAAAATGCTAAAACATTTACTACCAAAAACATAATAAATCATCTGAAAAAATGTCATCATGAAAACTTTTTAAAATAAACTTAAAAGATGAAAAGAGAAAGTTCTGAAATGAAAGAAGCTGGATGTTCATCAGTAACAACAGAAACTCATATCCAAAGATGAGCTACTTTAACTCAATTAATAGAGAAGAAAAAATTGTGGTATATAGATGATCAATGATCCAAAGAAGTTCTTTATTTGATTTGATAAATGATAAGTGTAAATATACAGCCATACTCTGTTGTATCAGATTTCGGATTTCAAAGATTACTAAAAAAAATCGTTCCTAATTAAAATGTTTCCAGCAGAAAATATCTTTCCGAAAATATCATCCCTGATATATTTCAAAAAGTTCAGTCAAAAGTTCAAAAAGTTATTCATGATGCAAAATACAATTTTTAACTGCTGATATTTGGACAGCAACTACAATAATTTAATACAAAATAATTTTCCTCTTTTAAATTTAAGAGCCTCACTGGTTGAAGGATGATTTTCAGCAAGAAAGAGCTGTTTTGCAAATTGTTTCCTTTGAAGGTTCCCACACAGCTATACAAATCAATGAACAGATAAATATGTTTTGAACAGTATAAGTTGACAAAAGTCATAAGATATCCTTAGTACTGAGAGATTCTGGAGCAAATATGGTAGCTGAAATCAGGAATTACAACTTAGAGGCATTATCATGCTTTACACATACACTGCAGCTGGCCACTAAACAAATGCAAATTTTCTCAACAAGATGTGAAAACTATAATCACAGTTAATAGAAATACTGTCATACATTTTAATCATTTTGCTGTAGCTGTAAGCAAATTGGAAGATTTGCAAGATGAGTTAAATTTACAAAAACACAAATTAATTCAAGATGTTCCTATTCGCCGGAATTCTACATACTGCATGTTGCAAATAAACTTAGAACAGCAAAAAGCCCTTGCCACATATGCTGTAAATATTAAAATTCCTACATTGAGCACATATCAGTGGTCTCTCGTTGAAAAAATTGTTCTACTTTTAAAACCGTTCGAGAAATTACTGTGGAAGCCAGCAACCGAGAAACCACCTAATTTTCAATAATTCGCACAATAGAGACTCTGAAATTATTCTTAATTATCAAAAGCAAAGGGCAGTAATTTCCTTTAGTGGCATTAATATCACAATAGAAGGACTAAATATTCAATAAAAAAAAATTTTCAGCATATATAGAAAACAAGTCTTTATGATTGTCATCTTTTATTAGATCCAAAATTCAAAATAAAATTTCAAAAAAAAAAAAAAAAAAAAAGAAAAATAGATATGGTAGAGGAAATAAAAAGATGGACAATTGATAGCTTAGATGATGTTGATAATTCAAAGTCTCAAGAAGAATTAAATTCTGAAGCATCTACTTCTGGAGATGATCAAGATGGAAGATAATCTCTAAGTTTTTCTAATTTTATTTGATGAATTTGCTTCTGGTAAACAAAAAAATGGAATAAGAGCATGTTTTTAAAAGGAAGAAAAAACGAAACAAACAAACAAACGTTTCAATCAAGAATTAGAAAAATATTTCCATTTACCTCTTATACAAAGACATAGTGACCCATTTTTGTGGTGTAGAAGTTCAAAAGAACTTTTCCTAATTTGCTCAAAATACCTATGAAATATCTAAGTGCCTCAGCATTTTCCATTGAAAGTGAAAGAATTTTCAGCACTGGAGGTAACGTTTATGAGCCGGCAAGGAATAGGCCATGCCCTGAAAATGATGAAATTTTCATGTTTTTGTATTACAATTTAAGAGTTTTAAAGTTTGGATATTAAATTTTTATTTGTTTTATTTATTTAAAGTTTAAACTTTAAATAAAAAAGATAGTTTTGACTAGGTTATATTATACCTTATGATATGTATTGATAAAAGAAACAATTTAAGTTAAAAATTTTTTTTAATATTTAGTTTGTCATGTAATAAATATATAACAGAAATTTATTATTTTTTTATTACTAGTCTTATAGGTAACATTCTAACAAAAATATTAAAATGCAAAATTGGCCAATTATTAAAATCGATTAATCGGGGAAACGGCCGATACGGCCAATTACCGATTACTTACAGATTAATCGGTGCATCCTTAACTTGGATCCCCGAGGACAGCCTCGAGCGATGGGTACGATTATGTCGTTTCGTGTTGTATAAACACCTGCACTCCTGTCGCTAAGATAAAACTGAAGAAGTTTGTAAAGATTTTGAAAGCAATGATGAGTGTGTAATGTGTGTTAGAAGGCCATCAGGCACGATCAAAGGCACCTCTAATGTCAATAGTGATAATTGCAGTTAACAGATAATAGAACAAAGGTTTTTGTTATGGTATAATAATAATAATAATAAAACTCCTATATTAAATATTTAGTTAAAAATCCATAAAACAGTAGAAAAAGTAAGGTAGGTTTTAGGAAAAAAGTATTGTTTAATTTGGAAAATTTTTTTAAAAGTATTAATGATATACAAAAATTTTTTTTATATCATTCAAAACACAGTTAATTTAACTGAGTCATTAAAAACCATAAAAATTAAAAACTACCATAGATTAACTAGCTTGGATATAGAGAATGCATGTCCCTCTGTTAGCTGGGCTATGGTAAAAATAAACTAAAAGAATTAAAGATAGTAAAAATTATACATATTAACAAATTAACATATAAAAGCAACTACTTCAAAATAAATAATCTTTTTTCAACCCAACAAAATGGTATAAATACGGATACAATTATTAGAACAAAATTGGCAAAATTTGTTACAATGGATCTCAATAAGCAGATCAGAAATATCGAAGGTATTTGTTCATTTTCAGAGATACACGAACAGTATACGATTAGCGTACGATCGTCGACGTACAAACTCGAAGGAGATTGTCCAGACAGTCGAACAACCTAAAAACAGTACAAAATTTACTGCAGAGCTTGACGATAAGAAAACCATAAATGCAGATGTAACTATAAAAAGAATGAATTCAGCATTAACATTTTCAAAATATAATAATTGTACAGGGTGTCCAGCCTGGCGTGGCTTAGCTGTTCGGCGTTTGTCTAGCATAACGCCGTGTCTACCTGAACGGCGTGTTTGGACTGATTTTTGGACTTTGAAGTATTCTAAGACCATCATGGCCTTACCTGAAGGTGACCTGTTGGCAGGCATCTCAGCTAATTTAGATATCATTATGTCATCCATCCCGGCTGATTCCCATGGATCGGTGACGGCAAAAAAGAGGAAAAGTGTTAAGAGCAGCAGCAATGGCGATGCACGCCGCTGCAAACTCATTGTATGGAATGGTGCTAGCATTCAGGACAAACACACCGGGGAATCAACACCAACAACTGAGCTATGCGGACATAGTCAAGAAAAGTAAACCAGACTGTAGCCAGACTACCAAATTAATAACAGAAATGGTAAGCTCAAACAAAGACAAAGATGTAAATAAAGATCTGATCATAGAGCCAATAGTTAATGAGAATGGAGAAAAACTCTGCCCGGAGGAAGTGATGGAGTCCATACAGGAGAATATAGACCCGGTAAGACTCAATATAGGTGTTAAGAATGTGCTCACTCTCCCCAGTGGAAGTATAAAAGTTAGGGTTAAAACTGACCGGGACTTAGGTAATCTGCGTGAAGCTATTGAGAAACTACCTGAGGTGAACGATAAGGTGAGGATGACTATACCAAACCTCCGTAACCCCAGGATAATCATTTTGAATGTCCCGCAGGAAGAGGAAAAATCAGGGTTTATTACAAGTATCTATGAGCAGAACTCAGAAATTTGGGAGAAAATGTCTTTGGAAGTTTTTACTGCTGGCGTTAAAATTACTCATGCAATCCCCTTTAAAACCAGAGAGGGGTGTAAGCATGTGGTTCTATCAGTAAAGCCAAACTTAAGAAACCTCCTAATAAATCTTAAACATCTGAGCTACGGCTGGAGATCCCTGCTTATTGATGACTATATTCCAGTCATGCGTTGTTACAAATGTACTGGATATGGTCATATGGCTAACAACTGTGACTCAGCAGTGAGGTGCAGTCATTGTGCCAAGAAACACTTATATAAGAACTGCCCACATAAGGAGGAGATACCTAAGTGTATTAACTGCAACAAAGCCAACAAGAAGGAGCCGGACAACCAAAAATACTGTAGCGAACATAACGCCTTTTCTCCAATGTGTCCGATACTGAGAAAATATAAAAAATTATTAGTAAAACAAACGGTTTATGAACAATAATAACAAGGCATTTACTGTCATTTTACTTTCTGACTCAGGCAAAATAATGGCCAAGCAAAGTATCAAAATTTTGCAAATTAACACCCAAAAGTGTCAAGCAGCTTGCTCACTACTTATAAAGACAGCCAACGACTTAGATGTCGACATTATTCTCATACAAGAACCATACACTATAAACAACGACATAGTCCGCTTTGGGTCTTGGAGAATTCTCAACACAAAGACAGATGGAAACAGAGTGAAAGGTGGTATCATCATTAGGAACTCCAACATAAATGCTGTATTGGCTCCAGACCTATGTACGAATAAAATAACAACCATGGCCCTACACCAGGGGCCAATTGATTATGTTATTAATATCTACTTCTCACCCTTTGAGGATGATAAAGAGTGTGTTAGTGAATTAAGTGATGTTATCAGGAAACTTGCAGGGGGGAGTTATATCATTGCGGGTGACTGTAATGCCAAGTCGTCCCTGTGGTATCATGAGGTGGAAGATGCAAGGGGACGGCTAATGCAGGATTTTATTAACGAAATAGACGCTATTTCACTCAATACTTAAGACCTGCCAACCTTCCAAACTGCCAGAGCGAAAGGCTGGACAGACATCTGTTTAGCCCCAGCTAACATCGGCAATAAGATCATTAGTTGCTCCACCATTCTCACCGACTCTGCGAGTGATCACAGGTACATTCTTACAGAGATTGATCACTCGCTGTCTAACCATATTAGTATTTCTCACTACCGCAGGCACACAAACTGGGAGCTGTTTAGCACTCTTTTCGGGAGTGCCTGGAGGAACTATAGCTTCCAGGAATTAACTAATAAATCTGAAGTCGATAGGTATGTGGAACATATCACAACAGCCCTTCAAATAGCCATTGAGAGATCCTCCATCTTGAAAAAAGGTACTCACACCACACACTGGTGGAACAATCATTTAGAAACTGAAGAGAGAGAAGTCCGCAAATTAAGGAGGAAGTGGTTAAGAGAGAATAGCCCAACAAGAAAAGATAACTATGGGAAGGATTATGCTGCAGCACTGAAAACATATAAATATCACATTAATAAAGAAAGGACAAAGGCTTGGCGTGACTTTTGTAGTAGACCGGAAATGGACCATTGGGGGGAACCCTATAGGATTGCCTTCAGAGGCAATAAAAGGGCAAATATTCCTAATATCACCGCAAGTCAACATGCAACAGGGAACTACAATATCATTAGTAACATCCGGAACCTACTATCCTACCACTTCCCTAAGGATACATTAGAAGAAGACATCACTCATCATCAAGATGTGAGAAGGGATATCTGTAACCCCTACAACGTTGAGGATGACAAATGGTTCTCATTCGTGGAGGTTCAGCGGGCCATTACCTCGCTAGCCAACAGGAAAGCTCCCGGGAAGGACGGGATTACAGCTGAAGCAGTCAAAAAAGCTTTCCACGAAATTCCTATTGCATTTGTGACTCTTTATAATGGCTGCCTAAATGTGGGCTACTTCCCAGACCAGTGGAAGCAGGCGAAAATCAAATTTATTAACAAGGTAGCGAATCCAAAGGAGGAGAAGGATTATAGGCCAATCAGTCTTCTCCCAGTACTGGGAAAGGTACTGGACGGCCTAATGATCGGTAGATTAAACTGGCACCTCACAAAACATAAGCTCAGAAATGACAGGCAGTATGGATTTAGACCGGGCAGATCAACGGTTACAGCATTAAAGCAGGTCACTGGATTTATAGAAGAGGCCTGGGAACACGACCAGCACGCCCTCCTCATTAGTGTGGATTTTAAAAAGGTGTTTGACAATCTGTGGTGGCCGGCGGTGAAGAAAAGACTAAGAGATGTGAAATGCCCTAGGAATATTTATGCGTTAGCGGACAACTACCTAACAAATAGGAAAGCGGGATTTTATGATAACAACATGGAAGTTGTCATTGACGTAAATAGGGGATGCCCCCAAGGCTCCCGTAGTGGGCCAGGTCTATGGTTCCTAGCGTACGATGACCTTTTGGAAACAATCCCCACCACGCCTCTCATAACTCTGCAGGGTTTTGCAGACGATACCCTGCTGTTGCATGAGACATCGTAACAGTGGCACTCTTCAGACCATGGGAAATGAGACGCTAAACAAACTAAGTGACTGGAGTACTCAGCACAAACTTCCCATAAACTACTCTAAGTGCATGGCACTGATATGTACAAGAAGGAATAAAAGGAAGCAACTCCAACGCCCAATGTGCTTGTACATAGATCAACGAAAGATTAAGGTGACATCCCACCTTAGGTACCTGGGGGTAACTCTGGACCCAACCCTGAGTTGGAAAGAGCATGTAGAAGATCAGTGTAGAAAAATAAGGCAGAAAGCAAATGGACTTATCCACATAGCTAGAAATACTTGGGACCTAGGCCCGAAACATTGTCGCCTAATTTATCGAGGAGCTATAGAGCCTGCTCTGCTTTATGCAGCCCCCGTGTGGGGGGATCGTGCAAATTTAATTCACTGTAAGAGAAAACTCCTCTCTATCCAAAGGGACTTTGCAATAAGGATCTGTAGGGCATACAGGACGGCGCCAACAGATGCCCTGCTGATCATTGCAAACATTATTCCTATTCATCTCAAAATAAAACTTCTTAGTTGGAACTGGAAATTGCTTAATGAGGACAACATGACAGAACTTACAGCACTGGACGCAACTAACAAAAAACATAGGGAATTCAGCGTTAAATGTGGTCATATCCTGAAACTTATGTATGAATACGGCAAAGACAAATTAGATCCAAAAAATGACTATATTGGTCATCCAGCAGAGGACATAAAAGTTATAACTCAAGGCGACTATAGTGACCCAGCCCAGCACCCAACCTGGAGAGTATTCACAGATGGCGCAAAAAATGAGAAAGGCACGGGAGCAGCCTTTGTTATCCAGGACACCTCCGACAACTTTGTTAAGGAGGAATATCATAAACTTGAGGCCCACTGCTCGAACAACCAAGCCGAGCTGTGGGCAATGATGAAAGCAATGGAGGAAATTACTAAAAATCCTCATAGGTATCATGGCTCTGTTACCTTTCTCACGGACAGCAGGTACGTTTTAAGCGTTATAGCAGGATCCGCAAAACGAACAGCAACTGGAACCAAAGTCCACTATATGGCAGCGAACTTACAGAGACTGGAAAATGGCCAACTTCGCCTGGATCCCAGGACACAGTGGCGTACCCGGAAACGAAAGAGCGGACACTCTAGCCCGGAAGGTCACGAATATTCAAGTTACACCATCGTTTGGAGCCATCCCGCATACTTATATTGCAAATCAACTTAGTTTCATTATTCACAATGATTGGCAGGAGGAGTGGTCTTCCTCTAGCACAGGGAGACTCACGTACGATTTCATCCCTTCTATCCATGATCGTATTAACATGCGGCACTTCATTCCTTCTTACTTCCTAACCCAATGCCTCACCGGACATGGGAATTTCCCAGCATATTTGAAAAGATTTGGCAAGAGTGACAGCGATGTGTGTGAATGTGACAATACCTCAATCGGCGACGCTAAACATGTTCTGCTAGACTGTCCAGAACACGACAACGAACGTCAAAAACTCATAGACTATTGTCTTAAGAACGGCCAAAATTGGCCCCCCGCCCTGGACTTTATGTGTAAAGATAAGGGTGCTTTCAGTCACCTATGCACTTTTGTAAATAACTGCCCAGTATACAAAGTGACGAACTCCGCCGCTAGGCAACCCCCGACCCCAGCCCCTTCTAACTGATTGGGGCTGGCCAACGTAGTGGCCTCGGCACCGGATATTCTCGGCCGCCACACAGTCGACTCGTCGTACGATACTAATCATCAGACGCAACCGTGAACCGTCAACATCATCGTCATCATCGTCATCATCACAACTTCAAGAGATAACCAAGAACTTAGCGGCTGACTTCAGGCCAATCCAGCGTGCAACCATCAGCAGATTAATTTGTGTATCGTGGAGCAACCGCAACTGCCACATTCAGCATGTATCAACTTGTAAATACTTGTACATATCTAATTGTATCTTCATTTGCCTAAATGGCCCTCTGTATATAATCTTGTTTGTTTTTCTATCAATTGCGATGCATGACGCCATGAGACCCATACATCCTTACCTTCCTTCTTAACACTCCTATCCCACTCCCATCCCACTTCCACTTCCCCTCCCTCCCCCCCACTCTCCTCTCCCTTCCTCTCCTCTTCTCTTCTCTCTCTCCCCACCCACTTTTCTCCTCTCCCCTCCCTATCAGGCTAAGTTGTATAAACAGCCAGATTGATCTTTACTTACCTGTACCTGTACAGGGTGTCCACAAAGTCCATGTGCAATTATAAAAATTTATAACTTTGTTAGTATTTGTGATAAAAAAAAAATCTGTAAAAAGTATTAGAAAGCTTAATGTACTTAGCTTTAAGTAAAATTATTTAGAAACTCCTCAACACAACAATTTAACAATTTTTCAAAACTTTAAAAATACTTCAGAACTTTTTTACAGATGCAAATTTTCAGAACTACATGGGACCCATGGAATTCAAGTGAAGAAAAAGTAAACTGTCTCCTTCGATTGGCTGAACTGAAATCTACTGTTGCTGTACAAAGAAAGTTTACAATTGAATATAGTAAAGATCTCTATTGTTAAATGAATGAAAAAATTCCAAGACACAGGCTCAATCCATGATAAGCCACATAATGATGGTGGACATGTGGAAACTTAAAACAATAAAAAAAAAGAACTTTCTTATATCCAATACATTCTACATAATTTCTCTATCACAAATACTAATAGTTATAAATTTTTTGAAATTTTACACTAACTTTATGGACACCCTGTATTATTAATAAAATCTTAAGTTACTATTCTCATGTATATTAAAAGAAATCTATTTCATACAAAATATAAAATATTATTAAATAGAACTTCTAATAAATATAAACATATTCAAGAAATTCAACAATAAAAAGAAAAAAATGTATTTAAATGATTATCTTGTGAAAATTATTCAACAGTGGGAGAATTAACACCTTGATATTTTAAGTTTTAAATAGTCATAATCGATCAAAACAACAATGTTAATACTCTCGAAATAATATTAAAAGTAATAATAAATTTTTTTCTTATATACTTATGATTTGTATATTTGAAAAAAGAGATTTTTAATAATTATAATATTGCATTGACATCATTATAGTGAAAAATATCCCAACAATTATCATTTAAAAAATAGTGTTTGTGAAAAAAGATATTGAGAGGAAATAATGCTGAATACTTTAGAGTGATTTACAGCATACCATGTGTATGTAGCCCTTTAAAATATTTATATTGGAAAAATTGGTAGAAAGACAAAATCAAAGAATGTACAGCAGATATAAAATATAGTAAACCTAATTCTTTTTCTTTATGAACATTGCTCAAAACAAGGACGAAAATAAAAATATACATAGGTACTGTACATAGGTAAATAAAAATACGTAGGTCGCTCGGAAAAAGCGACCTACGTATTTTTATTTACCTATGTACCTATGTATATTTATTTACTACTTTCTAGAGTTTCAAAATACTCTCCACCACACTTGATTCATCTTGACATATGCTAATACCAGCCATTAAACTGGGCCTTCCACTTTTCTTCTGAAAGTTCAGCACACTCTTGATTAAGCACTGCCAGAAGTTTACTGAAAAAAATGCCTTTCTTTGAGACTGTTTTGATTTCTGGAAATAAGCCAAAATCACAGGGGACAAGATCTGGCCTGTACAGAGATGATCCAAAATAGTTAGTCCAGACATGTATCCAACTGTATCCTTTGACTAGTTCACTGGAGCATTATTGTGGTAAAGGAGCCACGTGGTAGATGTTCTGGAGTCTTTGAAAGACTTTTGGCAGACAAGTTTGGGTGTATCAAAAACTCGTGACTGTGCACTGGTTTTTAGTATGACTCTCTCCACAAAACCATGTTTTTCAAAGAATGTTACAATCATTCATTTCTTTGTCAAATGTGATTTTTTGACCTCTTCTGGAATTGTTTTCTTTTCAAAGAGTCAAATCATGCTGAGATTTTGTTAGCATGTTATAATAATACAGCCAAATCTCATCACCTGTTATAATGCTACTAACATCTCTGTATGTCTTGGACTCAAAGTGTTTTAGCATTTTTTCACTTCTTTCTACCCTGATATGCTTTTTCTGGCTCCTTCCGAGTGTTACTTCAGGTGAATCACGTTTCTTTGATAGAACACAATCACACTACAGTCAAGAGAAGTCGAAAAACGTTTGTGCAGTGTACTGACACCAGACAATAGGTTTATAGTGAGATTTATTTGTCATCCAGTGTGAATTTTTTGTCTCCTGTTATGCTTCAGTCCTCCATCAATGAGTGGGGTATACAAAGCAAACCTTCCTTGATTCTAGCTATTTGTGAAGAATGTCATGATGCACTAATATGCAATAGTTCCAGAATTTGTCAGTAGGTGATCTGCCTGTCTTCACCAAGAAGTTTCTCTACAGCAGTTATGTTTTATGACGTCACTGTTTCTGCTGACTGACCCGAGAGTGGATTGTCCTCCACACTAAAATCATCACTTTTAAACTGTTCATACCATTGCATAATGGTCTTCAAAAAAGGATAATGTTCTCCAAGACAGGAGACATTTCTGCATTACTGATATTGCATAGAAAATTGTAATAGATAATCGTGCAATATTTGGTTTTCATCAATGATGCCATTTTCTGATATTTTATCACTGTGCGTTCAGAAAGTACCAGAAGCAGGAACATGACTCGGACCTTACCCCAGTCTGAGTTTTCACTCTCTCTCAATTGGCGAAAGACTTATTTGCTATAACCAATAGAAGACATTCGGGACAAAACTTCCCGAGCGACCTACGCAGGTTTATCCTGCACGGAAAAAGAAATTATCATATCCGTCCCTTAAAATTATCATATGGCTATCTCGATCTGTTACATTTACACCCTCTATTCTTAGAAATATTAACTAGATTCCCCAGAATCTCTTAAACTTTTTATCTGCAACCCCTTCTTACAATAAAAACATTTTTAGACCCCATTCTACAATGAAGTTTTCATAACTCCCCCTTATAATATATGGTGCAAAATAAACTCTTTGAATGGGCATAATCTAAACTTTACTTTTTGTTTTATAAAATCTTAACATATCAAACATTAATATATAACACAATCTTTATATTTTTATTTCACATAAACTTTAGTTTCTCCAAATTTTTGAGTCTAAAAATTTTTAGTCCATCCCTCAAGTGTTGCGTTTAAGAAACTGCTGCCTTGTGTTAAAAGGCCTCGGTTCTGGACAGCTCACTAGGTGGAGCCTACTCTGTAATAAAATGTATTAATGTAGTACCTATATTTTGTGCAACTTGAAGCATTATGGCATTTCAACGGAACATTTATTTGTGCAAGTTTTCTTTGCACATCAATTTGAGCATTTTATCAATCAGTCTAAAAGTATAGCAGTTAGCAGTCTCAATAATTAAGAATAATTAATAACAGACAGTAGCCAATCTAAGTAAAATCTTCCAAATATTTAGCAGCTCTCTAATGGAGAAAGAAAGACAGAAAATATCGACGAGAAAGCAATATATACGAAAATGGCAAACGTGAATTGAATTTTTAAAATAATTATTAATTAATTTGTGTATTTTTAAAATTATCGTACAAAATCCTATTATCGACACAAGCATTATCATATTAATACAAATAACCATACAAATATAATAATTGACAATCCTGGACCTACATAACATTAAAATAATTGAAAAACAAATTAATATTTATCAAGAGAATTTAAAGCATGTATATATTAAAAGAAGAAAAAAGTCAAATAGGCCTACTTAATAGAAATTTGAGTATGTAAATAACTTCAAAGTGAGGATCACCCCTATAAAATGCTTCTCCTATTATTTACAATAAGAGAAAAAAATAGTGTATTAATTTTCTGATTTAGCAGGTGCTGATAAAAATGTAATTAATTTTATATTGTTTAATAATATAGAAATAAAAATGTGGATATAATAGTCGACATTAGCCGGTTTACCAATTTAGACGTTCGACAAGATCTCGAGCTCGATCGACGTATAAAGAATTATTTTTGGAAATTCTGTACGGATAGAAAATGTCGTCGTGTCTGTATTAGTAAAGTATTACCAATTATGGAGATGTTGAGCAAAGAGGATTTGATTGTATGTTTGAAAAAAACCAGAGACCAAAAGAAGTAGGTCTTGAATATTGACTATAGTAATATTTATGGATGAATGTGATCAATATTTGTGTAGGCAATGATGAGAAGTTATGCAGAAATAAAAATCTCAAAATGCATATTGCCTAACCATAATAACTCAGACACCTTCCGGTACTTATTCCGGCAAATATGTTTATTGGAAAAATGACCTTTCAATCACTTTCAGCAAATTTGTCGGGTTATTATGCATTTCCATAAACGGAATACGATTAGTCAAAAAATCTAAATGGAACATTCTATACGAGCAACTATTCTATTTTAATTGCTTACTTATTATTGCTCAGTGTGCAAGCATATATTTATAAAATACATGAATAAATAATTAATTAAAATACAATAAAATAAATGAGTAAATAAATATGTAAACACAATATACGTAAAATATTGTAAATAAATATATTTTATGTATTGTATTTATTATATATTGTATTTAAATAAACTAAAGGTTTTTCTACCAGTCTAGAAAGTGCTTAAATGAGTTTGCACTGCAAGTAAATAATATAAGAATTAAAATACTACTGATAATTAAAAAATAGTCTTCTGTATATTGTTGAAATCACCTGAAGATATCATTAATATATCGAATCGTTCATTACAGTAAATAAACTGCGAGATTATTTTGTAATATAAATAGATATCGAAATAATAAAAGCAGATATTAATAAATTTAATATTGTAAGATTAGTAGTTCGTTAAAAAACAGTTAGATCGACGACTTACAAACGTTGGCATCCTTTAACGCTTTTTCATACTCTTTTAACTTCAGGTAAGCGGCCGCACGATTTTTTGTAAAAGACAACAGATTCTGGATCCTTGGCCGGAACGAGTCTGAGAGCTCTGGTGTAACATTCCAACGCTTCGTTATAGTTTCCGGAAGCAAACAATTTATTTCCTTCTTTCTCGAAGAGATTTGATTTGTTCCATATCCACATTATTTGTCATTTCTTTAATATCTTCTGTAACTGGAAAAATTTGTTCCAATAAAATTACAATTAATTTTTGCCAATTAATTTACAATTAAAATATTTTAAATTGTCTATTCCGTACATTTTACGAGGCAGTAATATCACTTTTCTCCCAGAAAACAGTTTCTCTTTACAACTGGCTAAACAAGAATATAATTTGGACATAAGAATAAATATTTTAAATTTTAAAACGCTGCACTTTTTACTTTGATTTATCACACTACGAGAATTACAGTTAATAACTTCGCGAGAAATAAGTAAGTTCACGACGACAGAAATAAAAAACAAGGATTTTTGGCAGTCGAGAAACTAAATGCTAAAATAAAATTCGACAGAACGAATACCGTATTTCATTTCTTAGTCAAAATATTAAACGAACACGAATTTTACGGTCTCGTATCGTTCGACGCCATTTCAAAACACGTAGGTTTACATAATTCGCAAACCGGTCGTTCCGGTAAGACGGCAAGATTTTACCTCCGCGAACATTAACGGCACCTCCGGAGTTGCGGGTCTTCCTCGAGCCGGCAAAGAATAAATTTTTAAAAAACCCACAAGTTCGGAAGCAACGGTTTGCAAGACAAGGCACCGCGAGAGGAATTCCGAGACCGTACGGTTTGCGGGCGTTAACAAAAACTCGAGTCGAGAAAACCAAAACGGCATTCTAAAACGACATTTCAAATCGACAGTTTCCTACCGGCAAAAAGAAACGAAAAACACCGGCGAGGAACGAGGGCGGCCGCCGAGGCGTATTCGGCACGAAGGGTCGGTACCGAATGCCACGCACCGCAGCAAAATGCAGGTAACGCACCGCGAGGTTCGTCCCGGGAAACCGAGAGAAACCTCCAAAAACGGCACCGTCCGACCGAACGGTCCGGGACGAGCCGAAACTCCGAGAGGAGGGCCGACGACGGCGGGCCGGAAAAGTCGTCCACTCGGCAAAACAAACCCGGCAAACGTATGCCAAAACCGAACGCGTTTCGACGTTCGAAAGTAGCCCGTCCGTCCGTCCGGCGAAGTACGACCGGGCGATTCGCCCGGGGGAACACCTTCCGGGAGGTCTTTTTAAGCATAATTGGCCCCCGTTCGGGCGCAAGCAGAGAAAACCCAGGAAACTCCAGTCGCAGCCGGGCACAAACTCGCCGCCGAACTCCCGGCGTCGGGTCGCAAGTAGCCCCTAAAATCTCTACCGGTCCGTAATTACAAAACAGAGTCCTTAACGTTAGAAACGTCAAAGTACGACAATTATTTCATATTTATCGATTTCTCGGGAGAATTTTTACGAAACGAAGACGGAGGAAACTTAATTCCTAAGAAAGGACGGTCCAAATTTTCAAAAACGAAAGCTGCCATAAAATAGGAAATTATTCACTTTCGTTGTCGATTTAAGGAAATCACACGAGGTGAAAGAGAGAGAACTAGGCAAAAGAACGATCAGTTTACTTTCTTACTGCAATTAATTAAACTAGTAAAGTACTTTTCACTCAGCAAATACTTACCTTACAGTAATTTACACGAATTGACGAAGGAGGAGAAGTGGACGACGTGCTTCCGAGCCTTCTACTCGCAGTATATATACGTATTTCCTGCTTCCGAAACTTTCTAGAACTCGTCTAACTTTGGAGCACGACCGTTTACTATATTTAGAAATACCAAGCGACTAACTCACTTCGACAATCCCCAAACACGTGCGAGAGACAATTGCATGGCGCGCCTAAATAAATAGCTCGGAATCGTAATTTACCGGGAATCGACCGAGTTCTTCCCGCCACCGGGAAAACCATACGCGATTTTCGTAAACGAATCCGATCGATGCCACCGCGCCGTCCTTCGTCTCCACGGCCGTCGGTAGATGGCAGCACTCGTATCGTTTTCCCCATCGCACGGTATTCGCCTTATACATTCCAGAACCTTTTGTTTATATTCTAATAATTTTTTTTCCTCGTCATTTTTAGTTAACGTTTACGCATCGAAACACAAAGGGCGACGGAGCGATGCTATTTTCGCCGCTGCCCATCCCCGCGGGTCGAGTATTTTACCTACGTCGGGACATTTCGGTAAACTCCGGCAAGAGTTATACTTAAAACACGCGTTTTACTTTAACGTTTTTAGATTCCAACGCCTCCGTGTCGTTACGTTTAATTGCCCGATCGCGCTCTTATATTAATACGTAAAGACAGGAGAAATTAGGGGAAAATTAGGGAAATTTCCCTAACCGGAATACTCCGGCCACAAATATAATTTTATCGAATATAATTTTTTTACGCTAGTGACGACTGGATATATTAAAACGAACGGTATAAGTGTTTATTTAAGAATTTTAGAATAAACGCGATAATTAGGGGATTTTTCGTCCGGGAGGATATCCGGCGAAACAATATGGCCGCCGGTAGAAAGAATGGAAGAAGACGTGGTATTATCGGACGTGCACATTTATACGGAAAACGCGACGGTGGAAGGTTCCGAGATTTACGCCGCGTTGCCGGAAAGGTGGAAAGAGCGAGTAAAAGTGGCGCGATCTCGGTTCGTTTTCCGTCGGCCCGGCCGAGGAGAGAATGCGAAACGGCGCCCGACTAGGGATCCGCCGGCCAGCGACGAGGACGGAGATCTGTTGATAGAAAGAAAGGAGGAAGGGCCCGAGAACGTGCTGACCCTGGTCCATCTGACGGCCACCCCTCTGAGTTTGGTGGGTTCGCAGGTGTGGAGAGGGGCCACCTATCTGGCCGACTTCATATTGCACGAGGGATGTTTACGATTCGGAAACAAGAACGTGCTGGAACTGGGCGGAGGAACGGGTCTGTGCAGCATCCTGGTCTCGTCTTACGCTCGTCGGACGTTTTGCACGGATCGCGGCGCGACCCAGCTGGAAATATGCAGAGCCAACGTGGAAAGTAACGGCAACTCCGTCCGGGTGAGAGAACTGGACTGGACCTCTTCCGATCCTCTTTCGCCGGAGGAAGATTCGGTGGAGCGACCGGGACAGAGAGGAGCTGAGGAAAACGGAAGTCGGTCTTGGCCTCCGAACGTGGTGTACGACGACCGTCTGACCCATTGTTTTCTGCAGACACTGGACTGGCTGCGGAGTTACGCTTCTTGGCGGGTGGCCTACGTGTCTCTGGAGAGGAGGATCAACTTCGCCTCGGAGACGTTGACCGAGTGCAGTCCCGCCTACGACTACTTCGTCGGCAGACTCGACTCTCTGCGCCACGTCTACGACGTTGATCGCTGGCCAGACTTTCCGCAGTACTTTCGCTACGAAAGGACGCCTCAACTGCAACTGTGGACCATCTCTCCCAAGACCTGATTGGCGCAAGATTCCACCCGCTTTTCCAATTTGTCGGAAATTATAATGAAAGCGCCGGTTTATTCGACTTTCTCTTTCATTTCCCAATAAAACTTTAGAGAAATCCGGTAGACGAGAGAGCGAACCAATTCCGCGTTTAACGCGCGCCATCCGACCGGCAAGTCGGATTCAAACGGGTAGATCATTTCTTCTGCGGTCGACTGTCGGTTTTAAAGACTCGCAACCTCTTCCGAAAAGCCCGTCTTCCAGTTTTTCGGCCATTTTATCGTGGTAAAAGTCGAGCGGAAATTAATCGGTCACGTGTCGGTAATGTTAATATAATCCCCCGGGAGAGAATTCGGAATACAAATAAATATTTTCTGACGGTCGTTAAGTAAAAAAGTACAGTAACGGGTTGCTTAACTTTCCCGGCAAGATTTAAAACTGCATATATGGCGCCGCCAGGCACTGTATTTGTATTTTCAGTTATTATAAAACGGCAGAAAGCTTAATTTTGAAGGTAGGGGCGAGTTTTATAGAAAACATTAAATGCTAATAACCAGTAAAATCGTCACTAAGCCCGACTGCACCAGAGATACTCCGACACCTCGACCTTTAACCATTGATCTAGGAGGGTCATTCCACTGACTTTCCAAAGGCCATTGTCAAACTTCTAGGCTTACGGGAAAGCGGCGCCGAACGTCCGACGTACACGTTTTTCGCGTTTAAAACTTCTGCCTCAACCCGGCTAATAAGCTTCAAAGGGAGTGACACACGCGCAGAAAAAAACCTCGATTTTTTTTTTTTTTTCATTTCTGGAAGTTTTCAGGTTTCCGACTGCAAAATTGTAAAAATCTTAAGGGGTGTTTGGTTAGGGTAAAGCAAAAGGTATCCAGCTAAAAAAAGGTCTTAAACTAAATATTAACGAATAGACATAGACATATTTAGATGTTACTTGACACGCTGAATCGATTGGTATTAAAAAAAATTACAGTCAACGGTTTAAAAGTTACGAACGATTATTTATTTCCGGCTACTTGCTTCGTTTAAGAACAACTTTATTAAGAAATACGCAGGAACTCATCGATATTAACAAAACGAATTACTTCAATTCACCATAATACATTCCATCTACGAGAGAAAGCGACATTAAAAATGCTAAAATGGTGTCGTTAGCCCGCGAACGCACGTACACACGACAGCCATTAGGAACAACTGACGCAGAGAAATTTTCCCTGACCGGTGGGAAACATGTCGAGCGTGACGTCACTTCCACAATTCCCTACACAGCACGTGTGCGGTAACAAAAATACTTGACACGAAAATATAAATTTTATATATTAAAACAAAAGTAGAAATTTACTAACAAGTTTAGTTTTCCACGTGTTTGTAACAACATTAACGTCTTTAGCTCTTTATCCCAGATATCCGGCTGCTCTGTACTCTACCATCAGAAGTTAACGAAAAGGTCTCCAGCTATAATTGCGTTTTATACTCATTCTTTCCTCACTGTTTCTCGTCTAGGGTTTAAACAGTGTGCATATAGTACACACTCGTCATTAAAGCCTTCCTACGCCTTTTTTATCTCACTTATACAGCGACGAACGCTTTTACCCTAAATGCTGGCTGCTCTGTTCTACGACCATCACAAGTAAAGCAAAAGGTATCCAGCTATAATTGCGTTTTATACTCATTCTTTCCTCACTGTTTCTCGTCTAGGGGTTTAAACAGTGTGCATATAGTACACACTCGTCATTAAAGCCTTCCTACGCCTTTTTTGTCTCACTTATACAGCGACGAACGCTTTTACCCTAGATGCTGGCTGCTCTGTTCTACGACCATCACAAGTAAAGCAAAAGGTATCCAGCTATAATTGCGTTTTATACTCATTCTTTCCTCACTGTTTCTCGTCTAGGGGTTTAAACAGTGTGCATATAGTACACACTCGTCATTAAAGCCTTCCTACGCCTTTTTTGTCTCACTTATACAGCGACGAACGCTTTTACCCTAGATGCTGGCTGCTCTGTTCTACGACCATCACAAGTAAAGCAAAAGGTATCCAGCTATAATTGCGTTTTATACTCATTCTTTCCTCACTGTTTCTCGTCTAGGGGTTTAAACAGTGTGCATATAGTACACACTCGTCATTAAAGCCTTCCTACGCCTTTTTTGTCTCACTTATACAGCGACGAACGCTTTTACCCTAGATGCTGGCTGCTCTGTTCTACGACCATCACAAGTAAAGCAAAAGGTATCCAGCTATAATTGCGTTTTATACTCATTCTTTCCTCACTGTTTCTCGTCTAGGGGTTTAAACAGTGTGCATATAGTACACACTCGTCATTAAAGCCTTCCTACGCCTTTTTTGTCTCACTTATACAGCGACGAACGCTTTTACCCTAGATGCTGGCTGCTCTGTTCTACGACCATCACAAGTAAAGCAAAAGGTATCCAGCTATAATTGCGTTTTATACTCATTCTTTCCTCACTGTTTCTCGTCTAGGGGTTTAAACAGTGTGCATATAGTACACACTCGTCATTAAAGCCTTCCTACGCCTTTTTTGTCTCACTTATACAGCGACGAACGCTTTTACCCTAGATGCTGGCTGCTCTGTTCTACGACCATCACAAGTAAAGCAAAAGGTATCCAGCTATAATTGCGTTTTATACTCATTCTTTCCTCACTGTTTCTCGTCTAGGGGTTTAAACAGTGTGCATATAGTACACACTCGTCATTAAAGCCTTCCTACGCCTTTTTTGTCTCACTTATACAGCGACGAACGCTTTTACCCTAGATGCTGGCTGCTCTGTTCTACGACCATCACAAGTAAAGCAAAAGGTATCCAGCTATAATTGCGTTTTATACTCATTCTTTCCTCACTGTTTCTCGTCTAGGGGTTTAAACAGTGTGCATATAGTACACACTCGTCATTAAAGCCTTCCTACGCCTTTTTTATCTCACTTATACAGCGACGAACGCTTTTACCCTAGATGCTGGCTGCTCTGTTCTACGACCATCACAAGTAAAGCAAAAGGTATCCAGCTATAATTGCGTTTTATACTCATTCTTTCCTCACTGTTTCTCGTCTAGGGGTTTAAACAGTGTGCATATAGTACACACTCGTCGTTAAAGCCTTCCTACGCCTTTTTTATCTCACTTATACAGCGACGAACGCTTTTACCCTAGATGCTGGCTGCTCTGTTCTACGACCATCACAAGTAAAGCAAAAGGTATCCAGCTATAATTGCGTTTTATACTCATTCTTTCCTCACTGTTTCTCGTCTAGGGGTTTAAACAGTGTGCATATAGTACACACTCGTCGTTAAAGCCTTCCTACGCCTTTTTTATCTCACTTATACAGCGACGAACGCTTTTACCCTAGATGCTGGCTGCTCTGTTCTACGACCATCACAAGTAAAGCAAAAGGTATCCAGCTATAATTGCGTTTTATACTCATTCTTTCCTCACTGTTTCTCGTCTAGGGGTTTAAACAGTGTGCATATAGTACACACTCGTCGTTAAAGCCTTCCTACGCCTTTTTTATCTCACTTATACAGCGACGAACGCTTTTACCCTAGATGCTGGCTGCTCTGTACTACGACCATCACAAGTAAAGCAAAAGGTATCCAGCTATAATTGCGTTTTATACTCATTCTTTCCTCACTGTTTCTCGTCTAGGGGTTTAAACAGTGTGCATATAGTACACACTCGTCGTTAAAGCCTTCCTACGCCTTTTTTATCTCACTTATACAGCGACGAACGCTTTTACCCTAGATGCTGGCTGCTCTGTACTACGACCATCACAAGTAAAGCAAAAGGTATCCAGCTATAATTGCGTTTTATACTCATTCTTTCCTCACTGTTTCTCGTCTAGGGGTTTAAACAGTGTGCATATAGTACACACTCGTCGTTAAAGCCTTCCTACGCCTTTTTTATCTCACTTATACAGCGACGAACGCTTTTACCCTAGATGCTGGCTGCTCTGTACTACGACCATCACAAGTAAAGCAAAAGGTATCCAGCTATAATTGCGTTTTATACTCATTCTTTCCTCACTGTTTCTCGTCTAGGGGTTTAAACAGTGTGCATATAGTACACACTCGTCGTTAAAGCCTTCCTACGCCTTTTTTATCTCACTTATACAGCGACGAACGCTTTTACCCTAGATGCTGGCTGCTCTGTACTACGACCATCACAAGTAAAGCAAAAGGTATCCAGCTATAATTGCGTTTTATACTCATTCTTTCCTCACTGTTTCTCGTCTAGGGGTTTAAACAGTGTGCATATAGTACACACTCGTCGTTAAAGCCTTCCTACGCCTTTTTTATCTCACTTATACAGCGACGAACGCTTTTACCCTAGATGCTGGCTGCTCTGTTCTACGACCATCACAAGTAAAGCAAAAGGTATCCAGCTATAATTGCGTTTTATACTCATTCTTTCCTCACTGTTTCTCGTCTAGGGGTTTAAACAGTGTGCATATAGTACACACTCGTCGTTAAAGCCTTCCTACGCCTTTTTTATCTCACTTATACAGCGACGAACGCTTTTACCCTAGATGCTGGCTGCTCTGTTCTACGACCATCACAAGTAAAGCAAAAGGTATCCAGCTATAATTGCGTTTTATACTCATTCTTTCCTCACTGTTTCTCGTCTAGGGGTTTAAACAGTGTGCATATAGTACACACTCGTCGTTAAAGCCTTCCTACGCCTTTTTTATCTCACTTATACAGCGACGAACGCTTTTACCCTAGATGCTGGCTGCTCTGTTCTACGACCATCACAAGTAAAGCAAAAGGTATCCAGCTATAATTGCGTTTTATACTCATTCTTTCCTCACTGTTTCTCGTCTAGGGGTTTAAACAGTGTGCATATAGTACACACTCGTCGTTAAAGCCTTCCTACGCCTTTTTTATCTCACTTATACAGCGACGAACGCTTTTACCCTAGATGCTGGCTGCTCTGTTCTACGACCATCACAAGTAAAGCAAAAGGTATCCAGCTATAATTGCGTTTTATACTCATTCTTTCCTCACTGTTTCTCGTCTAGGGGTTTAAACAGTGTGCATATAGTACACACTCGTCATTAAAGCCTTCCTACGCCTTTTTTATCTCACTTATACAGCGACGAACGCTTTTACCCTAGATGCTGGCTGCTCTGTTCTACGACCATCACAAGTAAAGCAAAAGGTATCCAGCTATAATTGCGTTTTATACTCATTCTTTCCTCACTGTTTCTCGTCTAGGGGTTTAAACAGTGTGCATATAGTACACACTCGTCATTAAAGCCTTCCTACGCCTTTTTTATCTCACTTATACAGCGACGAACGCTTTTACCCTAGATGCTGGCTGCTCTGTTCTACGACCATCACAAGTAAAGCAAAAGGTATCCAGCTATAATTGCGTTTTATACTCATTCTTTCCTCACTGTTTCTCGTCTAGGGGTTTAAACAGTGTGCATATAGTACACACTCGTCGTTAAAGCCTTCCTACGCCTTTTTTATCTCACTTATACAGCGACGAACGCTTTTACCCTAGATGCTGGCTGCTCTGTTCTACGACCATCACAAGTAAAGCAAAAGGTATCCAGCTATAATTGCGTTTTATACTCATTCTTTCCTCACTGTTTCTCGTCTAGGGGTTTAAACAGTGTGCATATAGTACACACTCGTCATTAAAGCCTTCCTACGCCTTTTTTGTCTCACTTATACAGCGACGAACGCTTTTACCCTAGATGCTGGCTGCTCTGTTCTACGACCATCACAAGTAAAGCAAAAGGTATCCAGCTATAATTGCGTTTTATACTCATTCTTTCCTCACTGTTTCTCGTCTAGGGGTTTAAACAGTGTGCATATAGTACACACTCGTCATTAAAGCCTTCCTACGCCTTTTTTGTCTCACTTATACAGCGACGAACGCTTTTACCCTAGATGCTGGCTGCTCTGTTCTACGACCATCACAAGTAAAGCAAAAGGTATCCAGCTATAATTGCGTTTTATACTCATTCTTTCCTCACTGTTTCTCGTCTAGGGGTTTAAACAGTGTGCATATAGTACACACTCGTCATTAAAGCCTTCCTACGCCTTTTTTGTCTCACTTATACAGCGACGAACGCTTTTACCCTAGATGCTGGCTGCTCTGTTCTACGACCATCACAAGTAAAGCAAAAGGTATCCAGCTATAATTGCGTTTTATACTCATTCTTTCCTCACTGTTTCTCGTCTAGGGGTTTAAACAGTGTGCATATAGTACACACTCGTCATTAAAGCCTTCCTACGCCTTTTTTGTCTCACTTATACAGCGACGAACGCTTTTACCCTAGATGCTGGCTGCTCTGTTCTACGACCATCACAAGTAAAGCAAAAGGTATCCAGCTATAATTGCGTTTTATACTCATTCTTTCCTCACTGTTTCTCGTCTAGGGGTTTAAACAGTGTGCATATAGTACACACTCGTCATTAAAGCCTTCCTACGCCTTTTTTGTCTCACTTATACAGCGACGAACGCTTTTACCCTAGATGCTGGCTGCTCTGTTCTACGACCATCACAAGTAAAGCAAAAGGTATCCAGCTATAATTGCGTTTTATACTCATTCTTTCCTCACTGTTTCTCGTCTAGGGGTTTAAACAGTGTGCATATAGTACACACTCGTCATTAAAGCCTTCCTACGCCTTTTTTGTCTCACTTATACAGCGACGAACGCTTTTACCCTAGATGCTGGCTGCTCTGTTCTACGACCATCACAAGTAAAGCAAAAGGTATCCAGCTATAATTGCGTTTTATACTCATTCTTTCCTCACTGTTTCTCGTCTAGGGGTTTAAACAGTGTGCATATAGTACACACTCGTCATTAAAGCCTTCCTACGCCTTTTTTGTCTCACTTATACAGCGACGAACGCTTTTACCCTAGATGCTGGCTGCTCTGTTCTACGACCATCACAAGTAAAGCAAAAGGTATCCAGCTATAATTGCGTTTTATACTCATTCTTTCCTCACTGTTTCTCGTCTAGGGGTTTAAACAGTGTGCATATAGTACACACTCGTCGTTAAAGCCTTCCTACGCCTTTTTTGTCTCACTTATACAGCGACGAACGCTTTTACCCTAGATGCTGGCTGCTCTGTTCTACGACCATCACAAGTAAAGCAAAAGGTATCCAGCTATAATTGCGTTTTATACTCATTCTTTCCTCACTGTTTCTCGTCTAGGGGTTTAAACAGTGTGCATATAGTACACACTCGTCATTAAAGCCTTCCTACGCCTTTTTTGTCTCACTTATACAGCGACGAACGCTTTTACCCTAGATGCTGGCTGCTCTGTTCTACGACCATCACAAGTAAAGCAAAAGGTATCCAGCTATAATTGCGTTTTATACTCATTCTTTCCTCACTGTTTCTCGTCTAGGGGTTTAAACAGTGTGCATATAGTACACACTCGTCGTTAAAGCCTTCCTACGCCTTTTTTGTCTCACTTATACAGCGACGAACGCTTTTACCCTAGATGCTGGCTGCTCTGTTCTACGACCATCACAAGTAAAGCAAAAGGTATCCAGCTATAATTGCGTTTTATACTCATTCTTTCCTCACTGTTTCTCGTCTAGGGGTTTAAACAGTGTGCATATAGTACACACTCGTCGTTAAAGCCTTCCTACGCCTTTTTTGTCTCACTTATACAGCGACGAACGCTTTTACCCTAGATGCTGGCTGCTCTGTTCTACGACCATCACAAGTAAAGCAAAAGGTATCCAGCTATAATTGCGTTTTATACTCATTCTTTCCTCACTGTTTCTCGTCTAGGGGTTTAAACAGTGTGCATATAGTACACACTCGTCGTTAAAGCCTTCCTACGCCTTTTTTATCTCACTTATACAGCGACGAACGCTTTTACCCTAGATGCTGGCTGCTCTGTTCTACGACCATCACAAGTAAAGCAAAAGGTATCCAGCTATAATTGCGTTTTATACTCATTCTTTCCTCACTGTTTCTCGTCTAGGGGTTTAAACAGTGTGCATATAGTACACACTCGTCGTTAAAGCCTTCCTACGCCTTTTTTATCTCACTTATACAGCGACGAACGCTTTTACCCTAGATGCTGGCTGCTCTGTTCTACGACCATCACAAGTAAAGCAAAAGGTATCCAGCTATAATTGCGTTTTATACTCATTCTTTCCTCACTGTTTCTCGTCTAGGGGTTTAAACAGTGTGCATATAGTACACACTCGTCGTTAAAGCCTTCCTACGCCTTTTTTATCTCACTTATACAGCGACGAACGCTTTTACCCTAGATGCTGGCTGCTCTGTTCTACGACCATCACAAGTAAAGCAAAAGGTATCCAGCTATAATTGCGTTTTATACTCATTCTTTCCTCACTGTTTCTCGTCTAGGGGTTTAAACAGTGTGCATATAGTACACACTCGTCGTTAAAGCCTTCCTACGCCTTTTTTATCTCACTTATACAGCGACGAACGCTTTTACCCTAGATGCTGGCTGCTCTGTTCTACGACCATCACAAGTAAAGCAAAAGGTATCCAGCTATAATTGCGTTTTATACTCATTCTTTCCTCACTGTTTCTCGTCTAGGGGTTTAAACAGTGTGCATATAGTACACACTCGTCGTTAAAGCCTTCCTACGCCTTTTTTATCTCACTTATACAGCGACGAACGCTTTTACCCTAGATGCTGGCTGCTCTGTTCTACGACCATCACAAGTAAAGCAAAAGGTATCCAGCTATAATTGCGTTTTATACTCATTCTTTCCTCACTGTTTCTCGTCTAGGGGTTTAAACAGTGTGCATATAGTACACACTCGTCGTTAAAGCCTTCCTACGCCTTTTATATCTCACTTATACAGCGACGAACGCTTTTACCCTAGATGCTGGCTGCTCTGTTCTACGACCATCACAAGTAAAGCAAAAGGTATCCAGCTATAATTGCGTTTTATACTCATTCTTTCCTCACTGTTTCTCGTCTAGGGGTTTAAACAGTGTGCATATAGTACACACTCGTCGTTAAAGCCTTCCTACGCCTTTTATATCTCACTTATACAGCGACGAACGCTTTTACCCTAGATGCTGGCTGCTCTGTACTACGACCATCACAAGTAAAGCAAAAGGTATCCAGCTATAATTGCGTTTTATACTCATTCTTTCCTCACTGTTTCTCGTCTAGGGGTTTAAACAGTGTGCATATAGTACACACTCGTCGTTAAAGCCTTCCTACGCCTTTTATATCTCACTTATACAGCGACGAACGCTTTTACCCTAGATGCTGGCTGCTCTGTACTACGACCATCACAAGTAAAGCAAAAGGTATCCAGCTATAATTGCGTTTTATACTCATTCTTTCCTCACTGTTTCTCGTCTAGGGGTTTAAACAGTGTGCATATAGTACACACTCGTCGTTAAAGCCTTCCTACGCCTTTTATATCTCACTTATACAGCGACGAACGCTTTTACCCTAGATGCTGGCTGCTCTGTACTACGACCATCACAAGTAAAGCAAAAGGTATCCAGCTATAATTGCGTTTTATACTCATTCTTTCCTCACTGTTTCTCGTCTAGGGGTTTAAACAGTGTGCATATAGTACACACTCGTCGTTAAAGCCTTCCTACGCCTTTTATATCTCACTTATACAGCGACGAACGCTTTTACCCTAGATGCTGGCTGCTCTGTACTACGACCATCACAAGTAAAGCAAAAGGTATCCAGCTATAATTGCGTTTTATACTCATTCTTTCCTCACTGTTTCTCGTCTAGGGGTTTAAACAGTGTGCATATAGTACACACTCGTCGTTAAAGCCTTCCTACGCCTTTTATATCTCACTTATACAGCGACGAACGCTTTTACCCTAGATGCTGGCTGCTCTGTACTACGACCATCACAAGTAAAGCAAAAGGTATCCAGCTATAATTGCGTTTTATACTCATTCTTTCCTCACTGTTTCTCGTCTAGGGGTTTAAACAGTGTGCATATAGTACACACTCGTCGTTAAAGCCTTCCTACGCCTTTTATATCTCACTTATACAGCGACGAACGCTTTTACCCTAGATGCTGGCTGCTCTGTACTACGACCATCACAAGTAAAGCAAAAGGTATCCAGCTATAATTGCGTTTTATACTCATTCTTTCCTCACTGTTTCTCGTCTAGGGGTTTAAACAGTGTGCATATAGTACACACTCGTCGTTAAAGCCTTCCTACGCCTTTTATATCTCACTTATACAGCGACGAACGCTTTTACCCTAGATGCTGGCTGCTCTGTACTACGACCATCACAAGTAAAGCAAAAGGTATCCAGCTATAATTGCGTTTTATACTCATTCTTTCCTCACTGTTTCTCGTCTAGGGGTTTAAACAGTGTGCATATAGTACACACTCGTCGTTAAAGCCTTCCTACGCCTTTTATATCTCACTTATACAGCGACGAACGCTTTTACCCTAGATGCTGGCTGCTCTGTACTACGACCATCACAAGTAAAGCAAAAGGTATCCAGCTATAATTGCGTTTTATACTCATTCTTTCCTCACTGTTTCTCGTCTAGGGGTTTAAACAGTGTGCATATAGTACACACTCGTCGTTAAAGCCTTCCTACGCCTTTTATATCTCACTTATACAGCGACGAACGCTTTTACCCTAGATGCTGGCTGCTCTGTACTACGACCATCACAAGTAAAGCAAAAGGTATCCAGCTATAATTGCGTTTTATACTCATTCTTTCCTCACTGTTTCTCGTCTAGGGGTTTAAACAGTGTGCATATAGTACACACTCGTCGTTAAAGCCTTCCTACGCCTTTTATATCTCACTTATACAGCGACGAACGCTTTTACCCTAGATGCTGGCTGCTCTGTACTACGACCATCACAAGTAAAGCAAAAGGTATCCAGCTATAATTGCGTTTTATACTCATTCTTTCCTCACTGTTTCTCGTCTAGGGGTTTAAACAGTGTGCATATAGTACACACTCGTCGTTAAAGCCTTCCTACGCCTTTTATATCTCACTTATACAGCGACGAACGCTTTTACCCTAGATGCTGGCTGCTCTGTACTACGACCATCACAAGTAAAGCAAAAGGTATCCAGCTATAATTGCGTTTTATACTCATTCTTTCCTCACTGTTTCTCGTCTAGGGGTTTAAACAGTGTGCATATAGTACACACTCGTCGTTAAAGCCTTCCTACGCCTTTTTTATCTCACTTATACAGCGACGAACGCTTTTACCCTAGATGCTGGCTGCTCTGTACTACGACCATCACAAGTAAAGCAAAAGGTATCCAGCTATAATTGCGTTTTATACTCATTCTTTCCTCACTGTTTCTCGTCTAGGGGTTTAAACAGTGTGCATATAGTACACACTCGTCGTTAAAGCCTTCCTACGCCTTTTTTATCTCACTTATACAGCGACGAACGCTTTTACCCTAGATGCTGGCTGCTCTGTTCTACGACCATCACAAGTAAAGCAAAAGGTATCCAGCTATAATTGCGTTTTATACTCATTCTTTCCTCACTGTTTCTCGTCTAGGGGTATAAAAAAAATAATCGAAACGTAGTAAGTAAATACATTTTATTGGATGTATTTAACTGAAAAGTAATTACATTCACGAATTATTAGATGGGCAACTATTTAAGTAATGTTTTTCAACAAAATAAAATAAATAAAAAACTTGTTGACACGGTGCACATTTAACAAGTCAGAGTTTGGCAATTACTCTCAACACAATTTAAACTGTTGGTGTCTAAAAACATGTTTTACATTTAAAAAGTCACATTTTTCACGTCTGAGTCTAGAAGCAAAACTATCCATGTTTAATCAAATTATTAAATATTGGCGCAGATAATTGATGAAAAGCGAATGTAATTTCATTATGCTTTTTTTCATTGAAGAAGCATTCCAAAATAATTGTATATCGTTTAAAATTTTTTTAGCTAAAAGTTTTACTCGTCTATGAAATCCAACATCTAAAGATGGACGTACACTTTGGTGGAATAATTGGTACTCGGCGTGAATTTTGATTTATATTTGAAATACTGTATTATAAATATTAATATTTGTTTGCCCACTCCACGAGTCAATTATTAATAATGAGTATTCTGTTATATTTGAAGCTAATATATCTTTTACCTAGTTTGTAATAATTACTATAGTAGCTGTAACGGTAACGTTTGGGGCATTACACAGCAGCGATCTTTGAATTCTAGGTCCGAAGGTTCCGCGATCCTCTTTAAGCAAATAAATACATTACGTACAACTCGTCCGTTAGCATTAATTAAATATTAAACAGAGTAGGAATGCGTAATTTTATTACTCGGAGAATGCGCAAATCAAATAGTATTTTGTCTCCTTTATACGAAAGTATTCTTGGTGAAATCATTTCATACGAAAAAACCACACTGATCTGTATCGAATATAAGGTTACGCGAATAAGATGGCAATAAATTGTTTACTGCGGTTTGAAATTTGCGCCGCTTTTATTAAAATATCCTTTTCGTTTACTCTATTTTATTTACAAGTTTTGTAGTTTTACGAGATACTGATCTGTACTCTTTTTTAAATTTAGCATCCCGGGAATCACTAGCTGTAAACTTAATTATATTCTTATCGGCTTTTTCATAATCATTTGAATATCCTGATTCACAGGCGGTGTTTGCGTTAGCGACTTCTTTTTCTTTAATCAGACGAGTATTTTTTTCGTCTGAAATAACTTTAATCAAATTATTGTCTTCCATTCGACAAAATTCTTCGTCGTCTCTACTTACGTAATTACTTAAAATATCGCTAAATGCATTAAAAGCATTTTAGCTCCCGTTTATCAATGTCCAAAATAAAAGGCATATAAATCTCTTCTGTAGACCAGACATTACCACATAAACGTTTAAATTCTGTTATAATATTTTGAATATTTACATTTAAGTCTTCTCACATTGTCGAAAATTCTAGAATTTATTCTAAATTTAATATCGTTATCTTCCTTCACCACCCTTTCGCTACTAAAAATTTGCTTTTTTTATGTTAAATTAATATAAAATAGTATGACATTTGATTGCTATTAACCCCGGTTAGTAGTTTTAGCGAATATTACAAATTTAATACGGTGTTTGTATACTTTTAGCGTAATTATTAACTAAATTTGATTAATATTTATTAAAAGACACTTCGACAGTTTCCTGCGAAATGTATTTAAAGAGTGAATAACGACCTTTTTAGATATCTACTCAGATTCTTAATGTTTAAATTTAACAAAAACGTTTACTTAGTAAAAATTTTGTGCTGGAGATCTACAAAGTTTTGTTTTATATTTTTTACAAATGCATTCTTTATCTTCAAACTTCCCATTACATTTTGCCCGACTGTTTCAGTCGTGATATAAACTTGGAACGAAAGATGGATCGTCGCTAAACACGTTCGAATAAGTCCTAAAAACAGTTAACTATTAACTATTTACTTGCTGGTATCGCAGCCTCAATACTTTTCTAAAAAGTTACTCTTTAAAAAGAGAGCTAATTTCCAGAATAAAAAGTATAATTTTGACAGCCGCGTTTTTGGGCCAAATCTCAAATTACGAAAAGCAAACTAATACATCTAATGTAATTGGGACAACTTTTCGTTTAATTGGAAAGGTAGCGGAAAAGGAATTCAGCAATTTTTGATATATTTTAGGGAACTTCCGAAAATAATGCTACACTACGATCGCTAATGTGTAGGCCTAACAGTTGGCGAAGACAAAGCAATTTTGTCTTTCGCTCGAACTGTTCGGTTTTTCCGGAGGGGGTTAGCGTAGCGGGACGTATCCCGTCTGAGGACGACTCGAATTCGAGCTCATTGTTTGCTCGTTGTTTGTAGTGGCATAATTCAGAATAATTGCTAATATATAAACTAATGATTTTACGAGTCTAATTATCTAATTACAGTCGCTATTCGAAAGTAGTCGTATTATCCACTGAGAATTCTTTTATCTTTTGCTGAATAAAACTCCATATTTTTAATGAAGAAATATTTATCCAATTGTGGTTATGAAGAAATGTAAACGATCAGTTTTAAATTAAAAGCTTATACATAAAAACAACATATACATTAATTATTTAATAAAACGATTCATTCGATTTTTATAATAAATCGAATGTATAGTCTTATTAATTAAATAACTAATATCAATGAATCAATCAAGTTTATTAGCGTAGTAGGCATTAGCCTGTTACAAGGGGGGTTAAAAATACATTTTTTAGGATAACATAATCTACAATTTTAGGTATCCTTTAACATTGTATACCTTTTCAATTTATTAATTAGCCATAAGGCTTAATTAACTATTAACACATTGCCTTAATAACCTATTGACAATATTATACAGCCCATAAATGTCATTACTATTGACTTTATCTAGTTTTCTATACATATCAATTTCCGTCTTTTGGTTATGACTTTGATCCTTGATAATATTTAAATCTTGTTCTTCCTTCTCGTTACATCCGTAGATTAAGTGTAGTTTTGATAATTTTTTTCCACACTTGGAGCAGGTACATTGATTATATTCTATGTATTTATTTATAGTAACTAGACCTTTTTGATTAAGTCTTAACTGAATGAATAACTTTTTAACATTAAATGGGAGATTTGAAAGCATATAGTTGTTGATATAAGGGTAGTTAAGGATTATATTATAGTGTGAGTTATTTCTTCTTTTTCTTATATCTTCATTATCCTGGCTTATTGAATATTCCATGGCTTTATATAGTAATTGACTGATTCGTTGGTCATTATTTTTGAGATACTCAAATACTAGTTCTATCGAAAATCCGTAAGCATTAAAAATCTTCGATAATTGAGTTATCCAATTCCGTCGAATGTTTATATTTCTAGATCTATTGTATAATAAGTACGGTACATTAGTTTAGATGACAAATCTTCTGCATTAATTGTTTTTTGAAGCCAATTAATATATCTTTTTACCGGAATAGTATTAAGTTTGAATCTCTTAAGTTCCTTAAATAACTAATAAAAGTTATTCGAAGATTTATAAAAAATGTTTTAATAAAATTTATTTAGTAAATACAGTAAATAATTCAGAAGAACTTTCTGAAACTTTTAGAGGAGGTTTTCTGCAGTTGGCGAATGATGCATTTGCAGAGCATACACCAGTTAGAGTAGTATTATATCAACAGCATTATAGTCTAATTCTTTCAGTAGTTAATAACCCACACGAATTTAAACCCACAAACAGAACTTTTCCCTCTTTAGCATTAGAACAGATGGATTTATTCTGATAGGTTATATAGTTTAGTAAATATAATAAAATAATAAGCTGCTTTACTGGAGTTCACTTTATTAACAAGTTTCTCTAAAATATTTTCGAACAACTAACTTTACCGTCAGGAAACGCACAAGCGAATTAGCTTAATAGCAGTGAGTCACCGTTATTCCATTCTTACTTATACTGTATAGGAGAAGCTAACCCAAAATAGTACACTAAATTTTTTTTGGTCATTTTTAGTCAGATTAATTGTGCAACACATTCGCAGTATGTATATGATATGTATAGATAACTTCTATTTAAATGTAGATTGTTTGCGTAACATTAATTAACGTATTAAGTAATTTAATAAAATTTTGATAGTGTTTATGTGGATATTCAATTGGATTCACTTCTGGGTGATGATGGTTTTTTACAATTCAGAACAGTAACTGCGAGATTAAAGTCTCTTCTAATGTTTAAAGCAGCAAATAAGTTCTGCTGTTTGGACATTTTTCAGAGCGACAGATATTTATGATATAAAACCAAATTATAAATGTCGAAGTATTTTAAATAAACTTTGTTATATTGCAGAACATTTACTATATTTAGTGGAGTCCTCATCATATTGCATTTATTCAAGTATTATCAAGTTTTGTATTGTAGATAAAATAAAGTTGTTTAAGAAGAAATAAATATTCTTTAAATAAAAGTTAAAATTATTGACTTGTGTGATATTTTTGTAACAAAATTCTACATTGAGAATTTCGACGCGCTCTAGTGAGATCTCGCAACTTTCTCGTAAATATTAACAAATTCAATGAAAAACTCTACATCTTCAAAAAATGTTTAATACATAATCATTTGCTGAAATTACAACAAATGAAATAAAATGAAATTACTGAAATTTATTACATATATCAATATGTACACTTTTACAGTAATAAAATGTAACACGATTATTTAATGAAAGAAAATATTGATGTGTAAAATTTTGGTTCTGACTTATATTTTTAATAATAAAATATCAGAGTTTAAGAACTTTGTAGTATTCTGTCAGAACTAGAAGTTGTAATTATCTGTTAAACTAATGACATCTGATTACGAACCAGAAAGACTGAAAATGTTTATGGCAAATAAGTTTTCATTTGAAAGTTTTTGTGATTTTTTTTGTATATTATGTGCAGCCTGCACTTAAACTTATTAATACATTACAATAAACTATGAAACGTAAATTTTAACTTATTTAACCAAGTTATTTCTAACTCTAGGGGATTCAAAATTATGAAGTATGCAATAAATAACTTATCGTTAACTCGGCTCTATCAGTGGCTGAATAGATAACAACACTGACCACCGGCAGCCGTTTCTAAACAATTAAATAACATACTGTCTAATTGTAATACGAATTAAATCAAAATATAAAAAATGACAGTAAAATTAACAATGTAGAAAAATAAAAACTGTTCTCAAATCAAACGGTATGAATAAGTATACAAGATTATAGTAATCGAATTGTGTAGAATTTGTTAGTTTTGAACAAACCTTGCTTATTTCTGCTTTGTTATAGACTATTTGTTATAGAAAATGCAGGACACTGATCCAGCATTTTCCATAACAAATAGTCTTCAAAACACAGATCAATTATAACGGGACCATAAAATAACATTCATATTTTCACAAGATGTGAATTTTCGAAGACATGAAATTATAAAATATGTATCTCATTTTTATTGTCAACATTATGCTCTACTCAGTGAAAAAAAGTATTTACACGTTTCCTGATAGCAACTATCACTCACTACGCAATTATAGCTGGATACCTTTTGCTTTACTTGTGATGGTCGTAGAACAAAGCAGCCAGCATCTAAAGTAAACGCGTTCGTCGCTGTATAAGTGAAATAAAAAATACGTAGGAATGCTTTAATGACGAGTGTGTACTATATGCACACTGTTTAAACCCCTATACGAAAAACAGTGAGGAAAGAATGAGTATAAAACGCAATTATAGCTGGATACCTTTTGCTTTACTTGTGATGGTCGTAGAACAGAGCAGCCAGCATCTAAAGAAAAAGCGTTCGTCGCTGTATAAGTGAGATAAAAAAAACGTAGGAAGGCTTTAATGACGAGTGTGTACTATATGCACACTGTTTAAACCCCTAGACGAAAAACAGTGAGGAAAGAATGAGTATAAAACGCAATTATAGCTGGATACCTTTTGCTTTACTTGTGATGGTCGTAGAACAGAGCAGCCAGCATCTAAAGAAAAAGCGTTCGTCGCTGTATAAGTGAGATAAAAAAAACGTAGGAAGGCTTTAATGACGAGTGTGTACTATATGCACACTGTTTAAACCCCTAGACGAAAAACAGTGAGGAAAGAATGAGTATAAAACGCAATTATAGCTGGATACCTTTTGCTTTACTTGTGATGGTCGTAGAACAGAGCAGCCAGCATCTAAAGTAAAAGCGTTCGTCGCTGTATAAGTGAGATAAAAAAACGTAGGAAGGCTTTAATGACGAGTGTGTACTATATGCACACTGTTTAAACCCCTAGACGAAAAACAGTGAGGAAAGAATGAGTATAAAACGCAATTATAGCTGGATACCTTTTGCTTTACTTGTGATGGTCGTAGAACAGAGCAGCCAGCATCTAGGGTAAAAGCGTTCGTCGCTGTATAAGTGAGATAAAAAAACGTAGGAAGGCTTTAATGACGAGTGTGTACTATATGCACACTGTTTAAACCCCTAGACGAAAAACAGTGAGGAAAGAATGAGTATAAAACGCAATTATAGCTGGATACCTTTTGCTTTACTTGTGATGGTCGTAGAACAGAGCAGCCAGCATCTAAAGAAAAAGCGTTCGTCGCTGTATAAGTGAGATAAAAAAACGTAGGAAGGCTTTAATGACGAGTGTGTACTATATGCACACTGTTTAAACCCCTAGACGAAAAACAGTGAGGAAAGAATGAGTATAAAACGCAATTATAGCTGGATACCTTTTGCTTTACTTGTGATGGTCGTAGAACAGAGCAGCCAGCATCTAAAGAAAAAGCGTTCGTCGCTGTATAAGTGAGATAAAAAAACGTAGGAAGGCTTTAATGACGAGTGTGTACTATATGCACACTGTTTAAACCCCTAGACGAAAAACAGTGAGGAAAGAATGAGTATAAAACGCAATTATAGCTGGATACCTTTTGCTTTACTTGTGATGGTCGTAGAACAGAGCAGCCAGCATCTAAAGAAAAAGCGTTCGTCGCTGTATAAGTGAGATAAAAAAACGTAGGAAGGCTTTAATGACGAGTGTGTACTATATGCACACTGTTTAAACCCCTAGACGAAAAACAGTGAGGAAAGAATGAGTATAAAACGCAATTATAGCTGGATACCTTTTGCTTTACTTGTGATGGTCGTAGAACAGAGCAGCCAGCATCTAAAGAAAAAGCGTTCGTCGCTGTATAAGTGAGATAAAAAAAAGTAGGAAGGCTTTAATGACGAGTGTGTACTATATGCACACTGTTTAAACCCCTAGACGAAAAACAGTGAGGAAAGAATGAGTATAAAACGCAATTATAGCTGGATACCTTTTGCTTTACTTGTGATGGTCGTAGAACAGAGCAGCCAGCATCTAGGGTAAAAGCGTTCGTCGCTGTATAAGTGAGATAAAAAAACGTAGGAAGGCTTTAATGACGAGTGTGTACTATATGCACACTGTTTAAACCCCTAGACGAGAAACAGTGAGGAAAGAATGAGTATAAAACGCAATTATAGCTGGATACCTTTTGCTTTACTTGTGATGGTCGTAGAACAGAGCAGCCAGCATCTAGGGTAAAAGCGTTCGTCGCTGTATAAGTGAGATAAAAAAGGCGTAGGAAGGCTTTAATGACGAGTGTGTACTATATGCACACTGTTTAAACCCCTAGACGAAAAACAGTGAGGAAAGAATGAGTATAAAACGCAATTATAGCTGGATACCTTTTGCTTTACTTGTGATGGTCGTAGAACAGAGCAGCCAGCATCTAGGGTAAAAGCGTTCGTCGCTGTATAAGTGAGATAAAAAAGGCGTAGGAAGGCTTTAATGACGAGTGTGTACTATATGCACACTGTTTAAACCCCTGGACGAGAAACAGTGAGGAAAGAATGAGTATAAAACGCAATTATAGCTGGATACCTTTTGCTTTACTTGTGATGGTCGTAGAACAGAGCAGCCAGCATCTAGGGTAAAAGCGTTCGTCGCTGTATAAGTGAGATAAAAAAGGCGTAGGAAGGCTTTAATGACGAGTGTGTACTATATGCACACTGTTTAAACCCCTGGACGAGAAACAGTGAGGAAAGAATGAGTATAAAACGCAATTATAGCTGGATACCTTTTGCTTTACTTGTGATGGTCGTAGAACAGAGCAGCCAGCATCTAGGGTAAAAGCGTTCGTCGCTGTATAAGTGAGATAAAAAAGGCGTAGGAAGGCTTTAATGACGAGTGTGTACTATATGCACACTGTTTAAACCCCTGGACGAGAAACAGTGAGGAAAGAATGAGTATAAAACGCAATTATAGCTGGATACCTTTTGCTTTACTTGTGATGGTCGTAGAACAGAGCAGCCAGCATCTAGGGTAAAAGCGTTCGTCGCTGTATAAGTGAGATAAAAAAGGCGTAGGAAGGCTTTAATGACGAGTGTGTACTATATGCACACTGTTTAAATCCCTGGACGAGAAACAGTGAGAAAAGAATGAGTATAAAACGCAATTATAGCTGGATACCTTTTGCTTTACTTGTGATGGTCGTAGAACAGAGCAGCCAGCATCTAGGGTAAAAGCGTTCGTCGCTGTATAAGTGAGATAAAAAAGGCGTAGGAAGGCTTTAATGACGAGTGTGTACTATATGCACACTGTTTAAATCCCTGGACGAGAAACAGTGAGGAAAGAATGAGTATAAAACGCAATTATAGCTGGATACCTTTTGCTTTACTTGTGATGGTCGTAGAACAGAGCAGCCAGCATCTAGGGTAAAAGCGTTCGTCGCTGTATAAGTGAGATAAAAAAGGCGTAGGAAGGCTTTAATGACGAGTGTGTACTATATGCACACTGTTTAAATCCCTGGACGAGAAACAGTGAGAAAAGAATGAGTATAAAACGCAATTATAGCTGGATACCTTTTGCTTTACTTGTGATGGTCGTAGAACAGAGCAGCCAGCATCTAGGGTAAAAGCGTTCGTCGCTGTATAAGTGAGATAAAAAAGGCGTAGGAAGGCTTTAATGACGAGTGTGTACTATATGCACACTGTTTAAATCCCTGGACGAGAAACAGTGAGAAAAGAATGAGTATAAAACGCAATTATAGCTGGATACCTTTTGCTTTACTTGTGATGGTCGTAGAACAGAGCAGCCAGCATCTAGGGTAAAAGCGTTCGTCGCTGTATAAGTGAGATAAAAAAGGCGTAGGAAGGCTTTAATGACGAGTGTGTACTATATGCACACTGTTTAAATCCCTGGACGAGAAACAGTGAGAAAAGAATGAGTATAAAACGCAATTATAGCTGGATACCTTTTGCTTTACTTGTGATGGTCGTAGAACAGAGCAGCCAGCATCTAGGGTAAAAGCGTTCGTCGCTGTATAAGTGAGATAAAAAAGGCGTAGGAAGGCTTTAATGACGAGTGTGTACTATATGCACACTGTTTAAATCCCTGGACGAGAAACAGTGAGAAAAGAATGAGTATAAAACGCAATTATAGCTGGATACCTTTTGCTTTACTTGTGATGGTCGTAGAACAGAGCAGCCAGCATCTAGGGTAAAAGCGTTCGTCGCTGTATAAGTGAGATAAAAAAGGCGTAGGAAGGCTTTAATGACGAGTGTGTACTATATGCACACTGTTTAAATCCCTGGACGAGAAACAGTGAGAAAAGAATGAGTATAAAACGCAATTATAGCTGGATACCTTTTGCTTTACTTGTGATGGTCGTAGAACAGAGCAGCCAGCATCTAGGGTAAAAGCGTTCGTCGCTGTATAAGTGAGATAAAAAAGGCGTAGGAAGGCTTTAATGACGAGTGTGTACTATATGCACACTGTTTAAATCCCTGGACGAGAAACAGTGAGGAAAGAATGAGTATAAAACGCAATTATAGCTGGATACCTTTTGCTTTACTTGTGATGGTCGTAGAACAGAGCAGCCAGCATCTAGGGTAAAAGCGTTCGTCGCTGTATAAGTGAGATAAAAAAGGCGTAGGAAGGCTTTAATGACGAGTGTGTACTATATGCACACTGTTTAAATCCCTGGACGAGAAACAGTGAGAAAAGAATGAGTATAAAACGCAATTATAGCTGGATACCTTTTGCTTTACTTGTGATGGTCGTAGAACAGAGCAGCCAGCATCTAGGGTAAAAGCGTTCGTCGCTGTATAAGTGAGATAAAAAAGGCGTAGGAAGGCTTTAATGACGAGTGTGTACTATATGCACACTGTTTAAATCCCTGGACGAGAAACAGTGAGGAAAGAATGAGTATAAAACGCAATTATAGCTGGATACCTTTTGCTTTACTTGTGATGGTCGTAGAACAGAGCAGCCAGCATCTAGGGTAAAAGCGTTCGTCGCTGTATAAGTGAGATAAAAAAGGCGTAGGAAGGCTTTAATGACGAGTGTGTACTATATGCACACTGTTTAAATCCCTGGACGAGAAACAGTTAGGAAAGAATGAGTATAAAACGCAATTATAGCTGGATACCTTTTGCTTTACTTGTGATGGTCGTAGAACAGAGCAGCCAGCATCTAGGGTAAAAGCGTTCGTCGCTGTATAAGTGAGATAAAAAAGGCGTAGGAAGGCTTTAATGACGAGTGTGTACTATATGCACACTGTTTAAACCCCTAGACGAGAAACAGTGAGGAAAGAATGAGTATAAAACGCAATTATAGCTGGATACCTTTTCGTTAACTTCTGATGGTAGAGGACAGAGCAGCCGGATATCTGGGGATAAAGAGATAAAGACGTTAATGTTGTTACAAACACGTGGAAAACTAAACTTGTTAGTAAATTTTTACTTTTGTTTTAATATATAAAATTTATATTTTCGTGTCAAGTATTTTTGTTACCGCACACGTGTGCATAGGGAATTGTGGAAGTGACGTCACGCTCGACATGTTCCCCACCGGTCAGGGAAAATTTCCCTGCGTCAGTTGTCCCTAAATGGCTGTCGTGTGTACGTGCGTTCGCGGGCTAACGACACTATTTTAGCATTTTTAATGTCGCTTTCTCTCGTAGATGGAATGTATTATGGTGAATTGAAGTAATTCGTTTTGTTAATATCGATGAGTTCCTGCGTATTTCTTAATAAAGTTGTTCTTAAACGAAGCAAGTAGCCGGAAATAAAAAATCGTTCGTAACTTTTAAACGGTTGATCGTAAGTAATTGTTTTTAATACCATTCGATTCAGCGTGTCAAGTAACATCTAAATATGTCTATGTCTATTCGTTAATATTTAGTTTAAGACCTTTTTTTAGCTGGATACCTTTTGCTTTACCCTAACCGGGGTGTTTTTTTCGGCCACGGCCACACGTTTCCTCCGTTACGTAAAACAGGTGCGGGAAAGTAATAAAGGAAGGTTTTTGGCGGAGACGACCGGAATCCGTTTCCTACGATAAAGCCAAGAAATTGTACGGTTAAATGAGGATTTCGCCGAATCACGAGGGGGCAGCGCGGAACGGCGGCCGGGGTTCCGACCGTTTTTCGTATTTATAAAATTGCCCGGAGAAGGACGTTTGTGGTACAATCGGCGAGGACAAAAGAGGCGACGAGGTAAGGGGGAGACGGCGAGAAAGGACGAGGAAATAGGGCGTCCGGTTTCCCGCGGGTGTGAATATTTCCCTCCCTTCTCCCGTTCTACATTCTCTAACCTCGACCGTGGACGCGGCCGAACCGCTTCTTTGCGGAGATTCCGGCGCGTTCCTACGGCAGTATTTAAAGCCAATCCTTACTTCCGGGTCCCTCTTCCTCCGCCGGATAGAAGAGTGCGAATTTTAACCGGCGTTTCGTTATTTTTACATAACGGCGAGGGAGGGAATCGGTTTCGACGGATAATTTAACGAATCCAGGTCGTGGGGGAGGAAAAGGAAAGTCGGTCGACCCGGAGACAACGGATGCACGGATAGTTACGCGCGGACGACGTCGCCGGTCGGCACCGAGCCGTCTCCTGGAAACTTAGCCGGAGCCACGGGAGCGGAGCGAGAGGGATTCCTCCGTCTGTCCGCGTAAATCGGAAAAATACGAACGAGTTGCCCGGAGAGGCCAAAGACGTCTTTCTTTCGTTCGGTTCGAAACTCCTTCCGGAGTAAGCGAGAACTTAAAGGGTGGACGACTATCGTTTCCGGGTTAAAAGCGAATAAACGGTTAACGGCATCGGACGTTAAAATAGACGGCGCGTGTGTTTTAAGATCCAACGCCATTGGCGTGTATTCGTTACTTCGGTCTTCCGGCCGACAATCTCCGGAGCGCCCTTTAAATCCGAATCCACCGTCCGCTCTTTCGGACAAACGGCGGCGATTTGGCCGAGACGAAAATAAAATCGTTTTAACGTAGGCGTAAGAGGCCGATGTTTTTGTAAGGAGCCAAACGATTGCGCGATTTTCTGCTTCGGCCTATTACGGTGTTATTAAAGGCGAGACGGTGGCAGTAAAGAGGCAGGCCGCGGTAACGTGGGCCAGAAAGGTCCTTTGTATTACGTAACGGAGCGTTAAAAATAGTCGCGTCTCGGGCCGACGATTCTGTCGTAAGCGCCCCGACCGAATTCTTTTGCCCGCGCGACGCTTTCGGCACCGATTCGCCGTCGAGACGTAACGGGAATTACAAATCGGGTCGGGACCGATTTTCCGAGGGATTAGGCGCGTTTCAGATAAACATCGACAGAAATCGCTTTTCGTCATCGATCTCGATTTAAAGAGCTTATCTCTTTAAATTGAGATCGGGTGAAAACCCTCGGTCCACCACCGCGGGGATCGAGTCGTCCGCCCGCGATTTTCGGGCCCGTCTTCCGAAATCGCGCCGCCGACGTAATTATTCGAGTAAAGGCGGCGGAACCGAACGTTTACCCGATCGTTCGTTCCATTTTACCGACATTTACATAATTAGATTTAGAAAAGCCCCGTTAAACGGTCGAACGGTTTAACGAGAGAACCTTTCGAAATTCCGTCGGGTGGCGGAAATACGTCCCGTTCTCTGCGTCGGTGGGAAAGTAGTTCCGGCCGACGGAGGAAGAAGAAACGAAGGGTGGACCGAAAACCGGCGACGGCGCTTCCGAGCTTCTGTCCGAGAATTGACGTTTTCGTAAGAGAAAAGCCACGTTCTTCCCGGTCACCGTCGGGGAAGATGCGAGGAGGGATGGCGCAAATAAGTTAAAAACTTAATTTAATTAAGGCCGAACTTTTAGAATTTTCGTCGGCAACGTTTCCGCCCCAGATGCCGTCCGGATCGCCTTCCGCCGCCCAGCCAAACAAAAAGCCTTTCTATACGAACCGTCTCGTTCCGCGTCCGCGTAACCCATCGCGCGATCGTCTCCCTGGCAATTATTAAATAGTTTTTCCGTCCTCCCCGGGGGAATGCGCCACCGTCTCGATACGTAACGGGTGACGTTTAATAAACCCGGAGGAAAGAATCGATCGTCCGTCTACCGAATTTAAAGTACCCGATTTTTATTTCCGAAAGATCTTTCCCCTCCTTGTTTCTAGTTCTACTTTTCTCCGTTCCGGTAAAGGCGAAACGAAGAACTGCGGGAAGTATTGGAGTAAAATAAAAGAAAAACGAGAAATTCCCAACTTTTCCCGGTGGGAAGAGGGACGTTCTTTTAAATGCTAATTTATAATTTAAATCGATAATAAAATAATTTCTACCTACCGCGGATTACCGGAGTTTTTATCGGATTTCGGAAAGGGAAATTGGAAAATGTCGGAAATGCCCGAGACCGCCTTTTGTAACCGTACTCGGTAAACGGCCGTCTTCGCCCCTCTCCCGCCGGTGGCTGTCCCCACTCCCTCCCGATACGACATATACGTTCCGACGTCGGACTAAATAACGTACGTACCGGAGAAAGACGGAAAAGGTAAAAGAGGGTGGGTGGCCGATAAAGTGTCCTTAAGTTATAGCCAACTCTTCGGTCGGAAAGTCGAAAAACCGCCGGATATCGGAAGGAGCCGAAACTCGAGTCGTCTTTCCACCCTGCCTTCTCGCGACGAAACAAATTAAACCGCCACTAACTACACTTTCTTCGTCCCGCTTCTTAACCACGGTGTCCTTCGCCTTTGTTCCCCTCCCCTTCGGCCGAGAAAAAATAAATCGAATATTAAAGGAGTTTACTCGGCCGTCGTTCGATTAGCGCGAGTTCGAATAATTAAATCCTGGGTTTTCCTTCGGACGGAGACGATCGGAGCCGTCGGTTAGAATGTGGCGGAATCCGACGACTGGAATAATCCTCTGGAAGGTACGAGGATAAAGGAAAGAAATTGCACGAATGGCCGTCGATAAGCATCGGAACGGATTCGGATAGAAAGTGTCTGTCACGGTTCCCAACCGCGGATGATTTCACCCGATAGGGTGGTTTCGGTTCCTGGTTCGACCTATCCCCGCGCGCCTCACCCACTTCCACGTTGCCCCGGGACTATATAAAGCGGGCGCGATCGAGACAAATCGTGACAAACCGTCGGGGAAAATGGTAAGTGCGGACGAGAAGCGCATTTCGTCGCTCCGCGCCGCCATTAAAACGGTAGAAGACTCCGGAGAAATGGAAATGACTTTTGTTTTTTACATTTATTTCAGAAAACGTTTTTGTTGTTTGCGGTTGCGCTGTGCCTGGCGGCGGCCAAAGAAGAAAGTAAGCCGGCCGAGAAGAAGGACCTGAAGGGAGAAGAGAGTTATCACTACGGCAGTTACGGAGGAGGTGGCAAGGGCGGTTACGGAAAAGCGACCGGCGGAGGCTATTCTAAGGGGAGTAGCTACAGCCAAAGCTACCACAAAGGGGGAAGCGGAGGATACGGCGGACACGGTGGTTACGGCGGAGGTCACGGAGGAGGCTACGGAGGGCACGGTGGTTACGGAGGAGGTCACGGAGGCTTCGGAGGACACGGTGGTTACGGAGGCCACGGAGGATACGGCGGCCACGGCAAAGGCGGTTTCTGGAGGAGGACACGGTGGTTACGGAGGTCACGGAGGAGGACACGGTGGTTACGGAGGAGGTCACGGTAAAGGTGGTTACGGAGGAGGTCACGGAGGCTACGGAGGACACGGTGGTTACGGAGGTCACGGAGGTCACGGAGGATACGGCGGCCACGGCAAAGGCGGTTTCGGAGGAGGACACGGTGGTTACGGAGGCCACGGAGGATACGGCGGCCACGGCAAAGGCGGTTTCGGAGGAGGACACGGTGGTTACGGAGGCCACGAGGATACGGAGGCCACGGAGGATACGGCAGCCACGGCAAAGGCGGTTTCGGAGGAGGACACGGTGGTTACGGAGGTCACGGAGGAGGACACGGTGGTTACGGAGGAGGTCATTTCGGAGGTATCGGTCACGGAATTCACGGAGGTTTCGGAGGACATCACTGGTAAAAGGAACCGGAAGATCAAATAGTATCGAGAGCCGAAACGTTTTTACCATTCGATCGGCCTGGCGAGAATCGGAGTATAAAAATCGGGACTGGTGAAATAAAATACTGTATTATTTCTCGTTACGTTTTGCTTCCTGCTCCAGTCACAAAAAACGCGCTGGGATTATCTTATTTCTGCAAGAAACGAATAAAAATTCGACACACGTCACCCTAGTTCTTTTGTACTTTCCTTCACGCCACTACTAAGAGGACTTTGTTCGGGCCCATCTTTATCTTTATTAATCGAAGAAAAACTTAATATTATTAGGTTATATAAGGTTATGTAAGAACGGGAGCATAGCGGCGGGCGGTAAAACATGAAGTGGAGCTGGGTTAACTCGAATCTGTCTACGGGTTGCGAACACGGTATATAGGGTCAGCACCGGATCCAATAGTTGCAAGGCCCGATTGAATTCTTTTTTGCGGGGCCCCTCAAACTTTAAATAACAAAATTAATTAACAGTTAATTTACATATTGAAATATTTTGTTTTATTTTTCATAACAATATACCTAGATATTTATTTTTGTAACATGTACTATTTTTAAATATATATAAATTTTGATGTGATGCGGGGCCCCTTCGGCACCAATCGCTCCAATCGCCTAAAATCCGGCTCTGTGTAGGGTTTTTCGCGTAATACGATCTTGTCAAATCGAAATTGTCGGTAGTCCTACTTTCGACTCCAACTGATTTTCCCGCCACAATCCACTTTGACTAGTCCGTCATCTTTATTTTCGGTAATATTCCGCGCGAATACAGACGATTAAGAGAAACAAAGTTCTGCTCCGAGCCCAACAGCCAAAGCTACCACAAAAAGGAAAGCGGAGAATACGGAAGAGGTTACGCAGGCTACGAAGTTTGACATCCGGGCCCAACGCCACCACCTTTTTTTTAAACTCTTTCCTCCCTATGAGCCCTAAGAGGGTCTCTTTTAGCCAGCCCATTACCGGTTCGACCTGGTCCACGAAGAGGCGGCCGGATGGCCAGGGACGGGGCCCGACGTATCCGAACAGACCGGCCCCGAAAAATTCCTGGAGATTTTTCTACCCGTCGGGATTGGATCCCGGGTTCCCGAAAACGGAAGGCTGCCACCTCGACCACTCAGTCATCATCTTTTACCAGCTACGATACGTTACCGGTATTTCGATTGGAACACGAGGGGGCGCCTTGACGACGCACTGGAAAGCGCCTTAAACTGTACACCAGTTTGTATCATTGTGTGATGTTGAGAAACGCTCGACCCCGAGTCTCTCAGAACGCAGCCTAACGTTCTCAGGGACTCGGGGTCCAATCCCGACGGGTCGAAAAATCCCCAGGAATTTTTCGGGGGTGGTCTGTCCGGATACGTCGGGCCCCGTCCATCGCCACCCGACCGCGCCATTGTGGGCCTGGCCATTTTATTTCACCGAGTAAGTTATTATTATTTTATTTATAATTTTAGCCCTTATACCGTGGCTAGCAATTTGGAATGTAATTGCCATATTAAAAATACATTAAGAGAAGTCTACGGTTTTTACTGGCTTATCGAACAAACAATACGAATGGAACCAAGATCATCACTGACGCGCAATAAACTGATTGCCCCCTGGAAGTCGGGCTTCTCTCAGAAACACAGCTTCCCTATCATCAAATGTCTTGGCACGCCACTGCTGTAGTGGTAGTTGTTGTATGTGTGCTATTATCAATGCTTGTTGCTGGATTATCCTGACAGGTTACGAGATCTTCATTAATGTTAGATGTTTCTGTCTGTTGATGTATTTGATCAGCAACCTGTTGTTTGAAAAGTTCAAGTGTTGTTTGTGGGATAAGGTTGTTGTGTATAATTGTTCTGTTTTGATCAACAACCCTTTGTTCGGTGACAGTGAGATGAGGATACTGTTGTGTGAATCTATGGTGTAGTTGTTGTCTGTATGCTGTCCTGTTTGTTTCGAGTTTTGTGATGGTGTAGTAAGTACGGATGATAAACTCGTTCATTTCTACTGTCCATTTCATCCGTTGGCGTGGTTTTCCAGCCTTTGTGGTCTGTGGATGCATTGCCACAGAAACACAAAGGCTGGGTTGATTCCTCACATCAGTTGAGGGCATTGCAGTACCCATGCTTGGGCCGGTGCTGCTTTCGCCACCGGTAACCAAGAGAGACTGTGGCCTATTTTCCGAACGTGAGCCTCTGCCTAACCCACGAACGCGGACCTGGTTAACCCGGGCGACGTCCGAGCCGGTATCACACTTTGATCTAGTTATTACCATAATAAATATCACCACAGAATGTGGGTGTGGTCACTCTTAGCTTCATTTCTCCCCATAGACCTTACTGGCATGGGTGTCCCTACCAGGAGCTTATGCTCCAGCCTGCATTGCCCTATGAATCAGTAAAATTACTGGGCTCTCCCACCACGACCAGGTGGTGACCACGGGAGAGTTATTATTATTATTGTGTTGGGTTAAGTGAGATATACTCGGTTAACACCGGTGGCTGTGTACTATGCCGGACCAAAGTCAGGCATAGTAACCAAAACAGAAATTAAAGAAGTGTATCAGTGTGTGTGTCTGTATTCAGGAATTTTCTCACAATATGACATGTATTCAATATAGTGGCCTTCTGTAGTGTGATGTATGTGTTTCTATTCAATTGTAATGTGCCCAGGCTTTTGTGTAGTGTGTGTGGTATGACACCTGTAGAGGAGAGAACAACAGGTACAATAAGCACCCTATCCATCCTCCACAGATGCCTTATTTCCTGGGCAAGTTCTGTGTACTTGCTAATTTTTTCAGTGCATGCGTTTTGTATATTGTGAGTGTTTGGAATGGATATGTCTATAATGTATGTGATTTTATTGTGTTTGTCAATGAGTGTGATGTCTGGTCTGTTGTGGTAAATTGTTTTATCTGTGATTATGGCTCTGTCGTAGTACATTTTGTGCGTGTTGTTTTCCAATACTGTCTGTGGAATGTATTTGTAGTATGGTTCGTGGATGTCTACTAATTTGTGTTTCTTTGCAAGCTCTTGCTGTATTATATTTGCTACTTGATTATGTCTGTGTAAATAATCTGTCTGTGCCAAGAGCTTGCAACCAGAGGTGATGTGTTGTATAGTTTCTGGCATGATGTGACATTTTCTGCATGTGTCATTTGTGAGTGTTGCATCTTTGAGTATGTGTTTTCTGTAGTTTTTAGTATTTATGACCTGATCCTGTATGGCGATCATGAATCCTTCCGTCTCCCCAAAGAGGCATCCCCGAGCTAACCAGCTGTTTGATGCAGTTTTGTCAACAAAATTCTGGGCCAGATCATAAGGATGCTTGCCATGGAGTGCCTTTCGAGCCCATTCTTGCTTAATGGTGTCTATGCTTTTTATATGTTGTGTTGTGTCCATATGATGTGAGTGTAAGTTTAATGGTGTGTTATTTGAGTCTGCTAGAGTTACTGCTTTATGTAATTGTGATGTTTCTTGTTTTTTGTAGAAAAACTCTCACAGTGACTGTATTTGTTTGTAGTGAAGGTTAACTATGTCAATCAGGCCACGTCCGCCATCTTTACGTGGAAGGGTTAATCTTTCTGTGGCGGATTTAGGATGATGTTGTTTATGCTTAGTAAGTGTTGTTCTTGTTTTCCTTTGGAGTTGCTCGAGATCTGTGTGAGTCCAATGTATAACTCCAAAAGAATATGTAAGTACTGGAATGACATATGTGTTTATTGCTTTAATTGTATGTTTTGCATTTAACTCAGTTCTGAGAATAGCATTTAACCTACTTTGGTATTCTTTAATTAATCTTTGCTTTATTTGTGTATGTTCTGTTAGTTTGGCCTGTTGGAATCCTAAATACTTGTAGAACTCGCCCTCTTCCATGGATCAATATCGTCTCCATTTCCAAGTGCAAAATCTTCGTTTTTCAGGATTCCTTTTTCTATGTGTAGTGTTTTGCATTTATCTAGGCCAAATTCCATTTGTATGTCCTTGGTGTATGAATGTGTGATTTGTAGGAGTTGATGAAGTTGCTTTTGTGTGGATGCATAAAGTTTTATGTCATCCATGTACATGAGATGTGACAGTGTAAACTGTGTTGTTTTTTCGTGTCTGATATTGTAACCATATTGCGTGTTGTTTGACATGTTGGATAATGGGTTCAGGGCTAAGCAGAACCAAAGAGGACTCAAGGAATCTCCTTGAAAAATTCCTCGCCTAATAAAAATTTGGTTTGTTTGTATGGAAGTGTTACTAACCCTGAGATGTAGTGTTGTTCTCCAGTGCTGCATAGTGTTTTGAAAGAATGCAATGAGTGATGGATGTATTTTGTACATGTGTAGAATATGTAGCAGCCAACTGTGTGGAACACTGTCGAATGCTTTTCTGTAGTCTATATATGCCACGTGTACGTTTCTGTGTTGTTTGTGTGCTTGCCGTAGAATCATTGAATCTATGAGTAACTGTTCTTTGCATCCCCCGTGATTTCTGCGGCAACCTTTTTGTTGTTCCGTTAGAATGTCGTGTTCTTCAACATGTTTGTATATTTTGCTTGCGATACAGGATGTCAATAATTTGTAAAGTGTTGGAAGACATGTAATTGGTCTGTATTGTGTGGGGTCTGTGGTATTGTTGTTTTTAGGTTTCATGTAGGTGATGCCCTGAGTAAAAAAATTTGGCATGTCTTGTGGATTGATGATAATGTGTGTTAGGTGTTTAGCTAGTTCCTGGTGCAGTGATGTAAACGTTTTGTACCAGAAATTGTGAATGCTGTCTACACCTGGTGTCTTCCAGTTGTGTGTTCTGTTAACAGTGTATTGGAAATCATGTATGTTTATTTCAGCACAGGGCATAGTTGGTATGTTGTGCAAGTTTCTGTTCTCCTCCTCGATCCAGCCTGCATCAGCATTGTGCGTGACAGCACTGGACCAAAGAGAAGACCAATATGTTGTGAGTTCTTCTTCTGTTGGTGTGCCACTGTGCTGTGTATCAGTGTTTGCTTTGTTATTAATTTGTCTGTAAAAGAGTTTTTCATTGTTTATAAATAATTTATTTTGTTGTTTTCGTAGTGTACATGTTTTGTAACGTTTGAGTGCTTTGGCAGCAAGTTTTTGTTTTAGTGTATCAATGTATTCTGTAATGTGTGTGTTGTGATGTTCATGTTTTGTATGTGTTTTTATTTTCTTGAAAATGTTTTTGAGCTGTTTCCTTAATTTGGGTGTTATGTTGCTTTTAGTGTATTGTGTCAGCCTGCCTAATTGCTGTCTAATGTCATTTATTTGTTTTTCTATTCTTCTCTGCCAGGTAGGCTTGTGATAGTATTGTGTTTTCTGTGTATTTGTCTGTGACTGTACTTTCAGTCCATGGTGTGTCACTACTGTGACTGCCTCAGCATAAACTAATGTATGAATGTCTGCGAGTGTAGAAATTGAATGAATGTAGTGTGGTAGTAAGTGAGTGTTTACACAATTTAGTGTTTTTCCTACTTCCTTTGACGTGTTGATTTTTGGTATTCGTGGTCGTTGTGTGGGATCTGTGCCTGTATGTTTAGTGAGTGTTTCCTGAAATGTAAGTGAGAGCGTATTAACTAAATCCATGTCTATATTATCAGTGATGGATGAGCTAGTGTCTGTAGTATTATTAGTGGTAATTGTTGATTGTGTGTTATTATCAATGCTTGTTGCTGGACTATCCTGACAGGTTACATGATCTTCATTAATGTTAGATGTTTCTGTCTGTTGATGTATTTGATCAGCAACTTGTTGTTTGATAAGTTCAAGTGGGATAAGGTTGTTGTGTATAATTGTTCTTTTTTGATCAACAACCCTTTGTTCGGTGACAGTGAGGTGAGGATACTGTTGTGTGAATCTATGGTGTAGTTGTTGTCTGTATGCTGTCATGTTTGTTTCGAGTTTTGTGATGGTGTAATAAGTACGGATGATAAACTCGTTCATTTCTACTGTCCATTTCATCCGTTGGCGTGGTTTTCCAGCCTTTGTGGTCTGTGGATGCATTGCCACAGAAACACCAAGGCTGGGTTGGTTCCTCACATCTGTTGAGGGCATTGCAGTAGCCATGCTTGGGCCGGTGCTGCTTTCGCCACCGGTAACCAGGGGAGACTGTGGCCTATTTTTCGAACGTGAGCCTCTGCCTAACCCACGAACGCGGACCTGGTTAACCCGGGCGACGTCCGAGCCGGTATCACACTTTGATCTAGTTATCACCATAATAAATATCACCACAGAATGTGGGTGTGGTCACTCTTAGCTTCATTTCTCCCCATAGACCTTACTGGCATGTGTGTCCTGCATTGCCCTATGGATCAGTAAAATTACTGGGCTCTCCCACCACGACCAGGTGGTGACCACGGGAGAGTTATTATTATTATTATTATTATATCATAAAACAGATAAAATCGATTTCATTTTACAAATTAGTAAAACGCATTTTAATTTCAATTTTACACGTAGAAATTACGAATATTTGCTCGATATTCCACATTTTTCTTATTTATAATCCATTTTTATTTATATTTAATTAATTATAAATAGTAATTAATAAAATATTAGCGTGTAATTAAAGCTATGAGCCTGTGATCGGCAATGTTTTTACCATAAGGACGTAGTAAGATGTTTCCTTTTCGAATACGAGTGACGTCAAATAAGCAACCAATGAGAAGCGTTTCTTCTCCATGAACCAACCTTATACTAGGAAGTTGAGTTGAAATGGCCAGAGTGATAACGAAAGTGATATTGTTTATGTAACTGTCAACATTTAACTGATATCGTACTTCGCGCATGTACAAACATCGTATATCTATATTCTAAAGGTCACCGTAGTCACGAGTTTTATCGAATGATTCACTTGTCAAATTATAAAAGCAAGATGGCGAGAGTGAACTGGGTAGGAATTGTGTGCTTATGTTCTACCATTATAACAGAGGTACTGGGTGGAGGGCCTTTATTCTTCAGAGGAAGACCGAGAGGGAAATTTGGAATGTTGGGGTCTCCCGCCAGAAACGAGAGAGAGTCGGTGCCCGAAGATCGATGGTTCCTACAGAAGCTAGATCACTTCAATCCCACGAATACTAGGGTTTGGAAGCAACGTTATTTCGTCAACGCCAGTTTTTACAAACCCGGAGGACCAGTGTTTTTACAGATAGGAGGAGAGGGAGAAGCCAACCCCGTTTGGATGATCAAAGGTCAACCTATGAACTACGCCAAGACTTACAACGCTTTCGCGGTCATGTTAGAACACAGATACTACGGAAAGAGCCATCCGACCGAAGACACGTCTGTCAAAAACCTCCGGTATCTTACTAGCGAACAGGCTTTGGCAGATTTGGCTAATTTTCAGCATTACGTAACTCGGAAGTATAACTTGAAGGGAAGCAAATGGATCGCTTTCGGGGGTTCGTATCCCGGTTCTCTGGCCGCTTGGTATCGCTTGAAATATCCTCATTTGGTGCACGGATCCGTGGCGTCGAGCGCGCCGGTTTTCGCTCTAGTCGATTTTAAAGAATATTTGGGGGTGGTCACCGATTCCCTGGCCACCGCCGGCGAAAAGTGCAACGATGTCATTCGACTAGCCGTGCAACAACTGTCTCAATTGTTAAATCACAAAGACGATTGGCCAGTGGTGAAGAAAATGTTTCGTCTGTGCGACGATTTGGACGCCACCGATAAAAACGACGTGGCCAATTTACTCAGTAGTTTGGCCGGAAATTTCGAAGGAGTCGTTCAATATAACAAAGATAACAGAGCGTTCGAAGGCGCTAAAGACGCCAGCATCACAATCGATACCATTTGCAGAGTAATGGAAAACGATTCGGTCGGATCGCCCCTGGAACGGTACGCCGAAATAAACAGCCTCCTTTTAGACGTCAATTCGGAAAAATGTCTGGACTTCAAGTACGACGACTTCATCAGGGACATGTCTTCTACTTCGTGGAACGATAGCGCGGCCGAAGGAGGAAGACAATGGACTTACCAAACGTGCGTGGAGTTCGGATTTTTCCAGTCTTCGGATCTTTCCACGCAACCGTTCGGTAACGGATTCCCCGTCGACTTCTTCGTTCGACAATGTTCCGACATTTTTGGACCCGCGTTTACGTTACGACTCCTGCGGAGAGGAATCGATCGCACCAATCTCAATTACGGGGGCTTCGGTCTACGGGTGACGAACGTGGTGTTTCCGAACGGGTCCATCGACCCTTGGCACGCGCTGGGCATAACTCGTGATATATCTCCCGAGGCAATAATACATAGTTGCGTAGCACTACCCATCTACATTAACGGAACCGCTCACTGCGCCAATATGTATCCCGATTCTCCCGACGACTCACCGCAACTGCGAGCTGCCAGACGGGAAATTAAAGAACGAATTGGATTGTGGCTGCAACAATAAGCCACATAACTTCTCGACATTAATTCGAAGCGATGTTTTCGAATTAATATCAAAGGTTTGATTCGTTAACGATGATTGATTAATGCAACGTTGTTTAAATAATTCGTAAATTCGTCACGGCGACGTCATTGTTCTTATTATGTGCAAACGAACGAAATATTGCGATCGTAAATTTCGAAATTACATAAAAACCGATTAAAATCTAGTAACTAATATTGAAATAAACATTACTTTTTTACGACATTAATTTGAGCTTTAGTTAATTATGTAAACAATTACAGTGTAAAGTACGAATGCCGACGATAGAATATTTTAATTATTCAATGCACGAAATAATATTTATAGTGGGTTTCGATACGCGCTTCATTTGCCGTGGGACATATATCGAAACCCACTATCAAGTAAGAAAACTTCCTAATGTTTTAAGACTTAAATCATTCGATACGTTTACTACTATTCGAGCAATAAAGTTATTAAAATCGGATTTTTTCGACCACCCCGCATTCCATCCTGGCTATCAAGTAAAAGAGGGAAAGCAATGATACATCAATTACTGACTCTATGGTTTTTTACATTTCTCGACGTTTTCAGGATCCATTCCAAAAATATCAAAAAAAAAAAACCTACGAAATTCTATATGCATGCGTATTGATCCGTACTTTGCTTTGAGAATGGGTAGTCCATAAACCAAAATTTTTTGTAACTTAGCAGGATTGCTTTTATACCTGGGCGTTGTGTTGTTACATATCAGAGATTTTCAGTCTAGAAAAAATAAAGGGGATAAGGACATATGGTTCGAACTTAATGAAAATTTTACGTTATTGGCATTTAAAACTAAAACAACTCGCCTCTATCATAGGAATAAGGCTTTTGCCTTTAATTTGTTTACGGTAATACGACACGGGCGATCTGCCTAGGGGAACGTCTCCCGAAAATCTTTTATAGGAGACTGGCCCCTATTTAGGTGTTAATAAAGCATTATAGAAAATAATAATTTTAAAATAAAAAATCGTAATAGGTGGCGCCACACATAACGTTAACTTTTGGCCAATCTTATGGAGGGTTTACTCGTACAGGAATTTGCCAGCTCTAGCGACTTTTGACCTGCCAATAAGAACATTACGTGAAAACACCTACTGGTGCACTACTGGAATTGCGTGCAAAGATAAAAAAATTGGAAACTTTTTTTGACGCGCCAGCGACGAATTACACCGATGCCAGTAAACGTTACAGGTGCGAACACGAACTGTCACGCCAATTCATTTATTAATGAAATTTTGCTGTTGGAAATTGTCATCGGTATTTACGATCCACGTACGTATTCTTATTGCGACTGATAATTAATCAAATACAAATTCTTCCCGAGTTCGGGAAAGTTCACCAAATTTTCAGAAGCACGAAAGAAATCCATGTATACAGACTGTTAGGTCTAATGTTAAAATTATAAAGGAGGGAAATTCACGAGGACACATTTGTGAAAATATAAAAATTATGAAGGCAAGATTTTGGCGAAGCTGCGAACTGAGAATTTGGATCGGAGCGGAGATCAGAGCCGAGTTGCGCTCCAACAAAATCCATTTGTGAAATTAAATAGCATCTATAACAGTAATAGATAGGGAATAGTACGAAAACACATACTATTAAAATGAGAGCGTACCAATTAAAACTACTTTAACATTAAACAATGTAATTATAAACAATGTTTAGATTGTTAGTAATAAAAGCCGATATTTTAAAATGATACAAACAACGAAAATAGTTTGTAATAAAACACGTATAGTGTAGTCCCGGTAAATTGAAGTAAACGGGATCGAAATGACTTCGAATTAGAAAATCTGGAAATGCGGATGGGAGCCGAGCCAAACAATTTTTCTCTAGATGTCGCAAAAATTCAAGACGCACTAGATCGTGTTCACAAAGCATTTTGTAATTACACCAAATACTCGAAAAACGACAAAGAAATTTAATGACTGCTTAAACAGTAACTAGCGGGAAAATTTTACTGGCGAAAGAACTCGAATCGGCCAATCCGGCATTGCAATTCCCCTATAATAATCCATTTCTAAACTTAAATACTTTTTCTCAAAAAAGAAATTTATCAAAATTCTGCAACATCAGTGATTTTAATCTTTATTTAAAATTTTATCGTAGTATAACGGAAATTTATCGGAGTTTCTTCCCTGTTCGAATGCCCGAAGTTATTATATAATCAATTCTCTTCGAGCTTTTCCACTCGTAAATAAATAAACTACGCGCACTCAACATAAATACTTAGTCATAATCACATTTGTATTTGTCCGAATCCAATGCCCGGAATCACACGAGAGTTGTATTTGGACTTACGACGAATGTTCGTAGTAAGTTGCGATACGACAAAATTTGGTATTCACAAAACTGGTCGTAACCGAAAATGTCGTAAATAGGCATCGATATATACGACATAAGGTGGGTCGTCGTAAGTGGAGACAATTCTAGATGGGCGACGAATATTTAGCTTTCTCGGTGGACGAATTAAAGTTTATCGAAAATTTATCGTTTACTGCGTCTGTCGATGGAAGACATTTTGTTAACGAAATTAATCCGGTAGTATCCAACGTCGAGGGAAACGATTTTTAGTTTGAGGATCAGAATCGTTTGGAAAGGCGTACACGTTACGAATAGCACACTATTCTCGTAAATCGCGTTACAATTATCAATAGCCCTATTATAATCAATTACTGTACAAAGAAATTTCACTAGCCGGATTTTCTTTAAAACGCTTTCTCTCCATTTACGTCGAATTTCGTCTACGCTTCTAAGTACAACACTATTCGCTTTTACGCAATCTCTAACAATTATCTTTACCGCGATAAGTAATAACTGGAACTATCCCCCCTTTCATTATTTCTTTTTTCGATTATCAACGCCCGTAATTCAAAAGTAAAATTACCTCGTCTTTTTCTCTCTATCACCGAAACTCACGTTGGAGACAACTGGCGTCATTTGAAAGTTCTCGGGACAATATTCCCATCGGACAAACCGGTATACCCTGGAAATCGAATCGATATTTTGTGCTAACTTGGATTACGAGCTTCGGGAATTACAAACACCATTTTTAAATTTGTCGTATTTGACACTTTCGCGAATGCCGCCCCAACTTTTAAGCTGCTAAAATAATTTTCATTTTCCGCTGTTTTTAGTAATCCCGGTAAGTTTCGGGTATTTGCCACCAGAGGAAACTCCGCGTTATTACTATTTCAAAAATCGTTTCCAAAGATTAGCGACAACTTATTTAAAAAATCTTTTATTTTCATAACGAATAAGCGTTTTCTATCGTCCATTTGATTATTATTCCGATACACGTTCTTGTCCGAATGCGTTAGAAATACTTTTCGTACGTTAATGGTTCGAAGACAAGCAATAAGTTATCTTTTTAACAATATATACAGTAAAATTAGTATTTATACAAACCAAAAAACATTACTAAAGCAAGGGCCGAAGACAATAAGAAATTTTTTTAATCGAAACGTGACAAGGACAATAACCGTTTATCTATAAATGACGGCTAAGATAATATAAGGTAGAAAAATGATATGTTATCATAATTACCGTTTAAAGGCATATAGCAACAATTATTACTCTTCTCTCGTTTCAAAGATACTAATTATTTAATATAAATTAACTTGTTTTCTCGTCGAAATCCCTTACATTGGCAATTTATCTTAATCTGGACTCCGTTATTCAACCAGTTCCGTTACCCGGTGGAAACAAAAATCGTTTAAATGTTTATTCGCATTTGTCACAACAAATGCGAATAAACTGTATGATTATAATTACAAATTGATGATATCGCGCGTAGATAATAAAACATAAAACAAAGGTAGTTGTTATTTTTTTTTATTTTACTAGGAATTACTCTTGAGTTTCTTTTCCAAGTTTTTCACTATGGCCACTTCTTCTTCGGTTCTGATGTAACTGTCGATCTCGCTGTCCTCGAAATTCTCCGAAAACGTCTGTCCTTCGTTCTCTTCCTCTCTCTCCGCCCTCCTCTTCGACGCCTTTCGAAACTCTTCGAATTGCGTTTCCGAGGAAGAAAATTTGCGGGCCACGTCGTCCAGCAGATACGGAACGTGTTTGACGCGCAACTCGTTCTTTTCTACCCACGGTAATTTCTCCGCCAGTTTCAAGAGGGCGTCGTTCAGTTCGTTGAGCCTCTTGCGTGAAGTGACGAAATACTCTTTCACCTTCTTCTCGTCGCAGAACTTCTTGAAACTGCAGTTCAGACGTTTCTGGGACAGAGACTTCCAGGCCACGAAGGCGGCCGCCACTATGCAGGGTTGCGGAATCCTCCCGGCCGTCAGCCAGCATCGGGAGGCCAGTCGGAGAAGGGAGGTCACTTTTCCGTAGATCCGCTCCCTCTCCTCTCCCAGATCCACGTTCTTCAATACCACGGGAATCAGTTCTTCCGTACGGGGAGTGGTCACCCCCACGCCCGTCAACTCCCGCATCGTGGTGAAAGCTCGGTTGAATTCGGAGGCCGTGCACTGCAACAGGTTGCAGACGGAGGAGACCAGAACGGGCCATCCGCGCCGACGCAATACGACGTAGGCGCAACATCCGGACAGAGCTATTTTGTTGCGCAGACTGCAACGGGCGAAGTTCTCGTTTCGGAACATTTTCAGGTACAGTTCGTTTATTTCGTCGGCCGTGTCCTGGCCGAAATTCAAGACAGATTTCAGGTACTTGATCCTCTCCAGACCCGCGTGTTTCCCTTCGCAAATCTTCTCGTATCCGCCGACGTTAATGGATTTCGGTAGTTTGTCTACGTTGAATCTCACCGACTGTCTGGAACCCGACGAGACCAACGTCGTTCCTTCTAAGTTCGTTTCGGACTGCAAGTTCTCCTCGCTCACTACGTAGCCGCATGACGTACAGACCAACTGTTCCTGCAAAACAAACAAACACATTTTCACTTTTTCCGGACGTTGCATATAACAGAGGGAAAGCGTATCCATCGGTCAACAAACGACCCCCAGATTTTTACATTTTTGAAATCAGAAAATTCGTCTTTAAACGTCGAGAAATGCAAAAAATTCGGGTGTAATTTCTGCATGGATGATAGTGTGCGCGCGCACGTGGGGACACGATTTTGTTCATTCTATTTGAAGCTTAATAACTCTTGCGCTATTTGTCGAAAATTTCTGAAATTTTGCAGACTGGTTTGTTTATTACGGGAAATTTTGGTGGTTAAAGGTCGACGGGTTGGAGAGAGAAAGGGGAGTCCTGTGTATCTCCAGTAGTCTTGGACTCAGTGACCATTTTACTGGATATTAGCATTTACAATTTTTTACAAAACCCATTCCGGCCCTCAAAATTAAGCTTTTGCAATTTCATAATAATTAAAAATATAAAGTTTTTAATAAAAATATTGTAACAGATGGCGCCACACACGCAGTTTTAAATGTTGCCGAAAAGTTAAGCGACTCGTCGCTGGATTTTTATTTGAAAAAATCGTTATCGGGTCTCGCGTATTCGTTAACGGCGCGTGAAATTGCTAAATATTTAACCTGAAAATGGTCTATTTAATACAACGTTTGAAAACGTTTGCCAAAAATTAAACGAATCTCAACAGCCAAAAAGATGTTTAGTGATATATTTTTAATTGTTCTGCAGAGTGTGATTTATATTATTGATTAAATATTTAATACCACACTCATAACACCTTATAAATTAGCAGCCGTGTTTATTCGGTACAAACGAACGTTTTCGGTCGTATTTAACGACCTTCTTCAGGAAATATCCAATAAAATCGAACACAACGAAAATCTACAGTAACGAATAATCGTTTGGAACGTTTTTTAAAAATATTCTAAAGAGAATTGCATGCGCCATCTCTACATTGATGCGTATTAAATAACACAATACATGAGAATAAAATAAAAATAAATAAATAACAGACAACGAAAAATAGTATGCTCCTTGCAGACATTAAAAATAAAATATAAACGTAAAATACGGTGCAAGCCGAACGGCGCAGAGAATATAGGGAAGGAGAGGAGCTGTGCAGAGACAATAACTACGGGTTCTGTCCTTGAGTAAGCTTCCGCTTATCCGCTTTTCTAACGTTTACATATAGCCTGAGCGCCAGGCTGCAGATACTTTACTAGCCTCTCTGAAGTTGATAGATTGTCCTCTCTGGCTTGCTTTGCAGATATGCCAAGCTTCTGTATAACGGAGGTGCTTTATGTTGCGAACTGTTTGTATTAATCTTGCTTGGGCCCATTCAGCTTGGACTTCTTGGGGATCTGCCAGGACGTAAGTCGCCAACGCTGTGCAAGGTTGTTCGCTTCTTATATTTCTCTGATGTTCCGCCAGCCTTTCCTTGAGTGATCTGATAATAAGATAAAGCATTAAGGCCGGTGGTAGATAAAGGATGCGCACCCACAATCTTACTGGAAAGGTTGGTTAACGGCTTCGTTAATAAATATTTACCCCAGAGTCCTTACAGCATAAAACAACCCCTAGACCTTCTACAGAAAATGGCTAACATGAACCCGCAAGAAGTTAAATATATGACCGTATTAGACTTCAAGACTCTGTATCCCTCTATCAAGCTGGAACCATGCTTCTGTCATCTAAGGGACTTCCTGCTAACCGTGATCAAGTCCCCCGAAAAGAAGAGAAAACAAATACTAGAGATGGCGCACCTAACCACTTTTTCATCCATCTTTAGCTTTAATGGCATCACTTACATGCAACAGAAAGGTGTAGCCATGGGTAGCCCCCTGGCAGGTACTTTATGCGAGATGGTCCTACGAATGCTGGAGAATACACTCCTGCCAAAATATGCAACGCAAATCCTAACTTATGCAAGGTACGTTGATGATGTGATTGTTTTCTGGAATGTCAAACCCAACTTACACCAATTCATAACGGACATCAACGATAACAAATTCGGCCTCAAGATTGAACTCGAGCAAGAAAATGATAAGCTTATACATTTTTTAGATTTATCTATACAGCTCGACAGCCAAGGAGCTTTCCGTACTAAGGTATACAGAAAGCCTACTTACAACCCGATCTTTATCCCATGGAACTCGCACGACCCGCCGGCGTACAAGCTCGCAGCATTCAGAGCGTCATTGCACGAGCGCACACACACTGCAGTAGTACCCAAGACAAAAACGAAGAGATGAACTACATCATTAAGCTAGCTAAGATGAACGGGATCAGTCCTAAAGCTTTCAAGAGCAAGATTACGACATGCAATAAGGGGCGAAACCTCCGAAATACAGAGGAGTTTACTTTGATGGACTACAGGGCGGAACTGGGCAGCATCTATGGACGTATAGGAACCGCCACAAACAAAAGAATAATATATAAACGGAATCCCACTATATACCAGCTGTTAAGAGCGGATAAAGACGCCATGGACGCTAACTCCCTTCCGGGGGTTTACAGAATCCCTATTACGGACACACGGAGGCAGAATAAACTGTTTTACATCGGAGCCACCAGAAGATCACTCAAGGAAAGGCTGGCGGAACATCAGAGAAATATAAGAAGCGAACAACCTTGCACAGCGTTGGCGACTTACGTCCTGGCAGATCCCCAAGAAGTCCAAGCTGAATGGGCCCAAGCAAGATTAATACAAACAGTTCGCAACATAAGGCACCTCTGTTATACAGAAGCTTGGCATATCTGCAAAGCAAGCCAGAGAGGACAATCTATCAACTTCAGAGAGGCTAGTAAAGTATCTGCAGCCTGGCGCTCAGGCTATATGTAAACGTTAGAAAAGCGGATAAGCGGAAGCTTACTCAAGGACAGAACCCGTAGTTATTGTCTCTGCACAGCTCCTCTCCTTCCCTATATTCTCTGCGCCGTTCGGCTTGCACCGTATTTTACGTTTATATTTTATTTTTAATGTCTGCAAGGAGCATACTATTTTTCGTTGTCTGTTATTTATTTATTTTTATTTTATTCTCATGTATTGTGTTATTTAATACGCATCAATGTAGAGATGGCGCATGCAATTCTCTTTAGAATATTTTTAAAAAACGTTCCAAACGATTATTCGTTACTGCAGATTTTCGTTGTGTTCGATTTTGTTGGATATTTCCTGAAGCAGGTCGTTAAATACGACCGAAAACATTCGTTTGTACCGAATAAACACAGCTGCTAATTTATAAGGTGTTATGAGTGTGGTGTTGTAATAACGTATGCAGTCTACGATGAGTTAAATATTTAATGTTTATAAAATCGATTTCGTAGTCGTCGATCGTCAGACGAAATTAAAAAAAAAAAAAAAAAAAAAAGCGAGCTTTTGGTATAAGCTAGACGTGTGGAAACGTAAAGAGGGTAAGAAAACACGTTGCGAAAAATTCTGCCAAATGCATGAAAGTAACGTAATCGTTTCCCAATGAAATATTTGAGTACCTATTTCACCATTCTTGTACTTTACTTTTTGCCATTTTTAATTAACAAATTTTAGTGACATTAAAATGCGATCTCGAACTATTATTCTTTAACGCACGTGTAGATATTCGAATTCGTGCTCCTTTTCACTACCCTGTTCTTAATTATATTGCAGTATTAAAATAAAAGAATGGCACGCGTTTAACTGGAGGTTAGTAGTTTGGTTAGTAAACTTCTGAATATGTCATCGATGAAAAAAAGATATTAGAAGTTTACTGTATATTTAAATTTGGAAAATAAAGAACCCTAAAAGTACAGAAAACTTAAAGTATCTTTTGAAATAAACTTACGGATTGGTCTGAATTTTTAAGTCCAATATATGTACCGGTAAATATATTCGATTTAAGAATTCAGATCAATTTTGTCCTTTCTGCCGTGGACACTACGAGGGTCTTTTTTTCCGTATCAATCGTCGGTTTGGCCGAGTAGCATGGGAAGATTCAGCTATCCTATCTACGATATAAAGCTGAAAAACTGGGATCTGTCACAGTATGCCAAAACAGCCACTAGGGGCGTCTCTAGCTCTTATTTAAATTAACAACAGATTCGGTATATTATTAAATGATGCGTTTTTTTTCCGTTTTTGGCTGCGTTTTCGTAGGGTATGGCACGAGAAATTCATTACTGTACATTATTATTTTTATTTGTAGTAGGAATTTATTATTTATACCACGGAATGACACCACTGCTGTTAGAACGCCCACTAGGGGCGTCCCGGGCTACTAGAAGGATTAGAAGTGCGAAATAATCTAATAACTTAATCTTTGTTGTTTTTTGCCCAGGCAACGCCAGGCTCATCTGTTGGTTTATAAATACGATAGATAGACTAGCTGAACTCTTCAAGCATAGAAAAAAACTTTTGCAGAGCTAGCCATTACTAAGAAGGAAGGGTAATGTAATATGCAAAAACGAACAGAAAACGTAAGTTTGGTAAATGCAGTGGTCAGCTTACGTCACACTCATTTAACACCAAGGATGGAAGGTCACAAAAAGACATGGAAAAATTCATTGTCAATTGCTGTCAGCAATCCCAAAGCATGACCCACCACTGCCAATCTTCCCAGGGAACAAAGCCCCGAATGGGGTACATAGCCACCATTGAACTATGGCACCAAGGAAGGCACCAGGTGTGACACTGCCAGTAAAGACCAAATAATGCACCAAATGGAAAAAAGAACTCCAAAGGCCTGGTGACAATGTCCAGAAAAATCCAGCTAATCCAGATATGATAGTGAAAAGGATAGTAGATAAGAGAGAAAACATCTAACAATATAAAAATATAGCAAGTAGGAGTAAGAGCCTGCACACATTACAGACTTTTTGATTGGTCCTTAACTTAAATTACATGAAAACATGCTATGCGAGGGTGCACGCTCAAAGAATTTGAAATCGGCTTATAATAAAGTTTAATGGGCAGTACGATTTCCTTCAAACTCGACAGTTTGCAAATGGAATATAGCTAACAGTCATAACAGTGTGCGGGGAAGCACTCCAATTTGACTAAACTATCGTACGATAGTTTAATCTGTAATGTGCGCGGCTCTAAGGTAGGCTAGGGGCCATATTCTGGTCGCCGTCTCTCACCTCTGAGCGACAGTGTCTACGTCACAAGCCGGTCGCCGATTAGCTAATAATTTGTCGACGTCTTGAGAGATCATCTCGTATCTCCAAATGTGATTCTGGACAACTTTTTCTCTCGTCTCTCAGAGACCGGCAGATAGTTGTCTTTCGTCTTTTGCCTCGATTTCATTATATCCGATATGGATGACTGGATGCGACTTGCGCTGTACAATTCTATTAGAGAATGTTTTCTCTCGAGAAAGAGTATTTCGAGATAAGAGATAATGCTTTTGATTTAGACGATGAAGAATTTCGCTCAAGGTTTCGGTTTATTTCTAGCCATCCGTCTTGCAAAGTATTTTTTGAAATATTTCCGTCCAATTTTCCATTAACTAAATATGGACGCTTTTCAAGTTCAATTGCCAAAACTTCCATTTGTTCCGAAGATAACATTACTCGAGACATTTTGGTTACCTCCTGCCGTGCCACGTGCTCTGTGATTTTTTATTCTGCACTTTCAAAAATTTTACAATTTCATTGGTTAAAATTCTGTGATATGTTGCGCGCACAGATAACCCGAACATGTATACTCAACCTAGTAGAATCATGATGTCATCAACAAAGATGAGATCGTTAAAAGTGACCAGAATTGCTGTTGTATCTGAGAGACGAATTTCGTCTCTGAAAGAAGAGATGTGAGATAAGTGACCAGAATATGGCCCCAGGAGTTGGCAACAAGCGCCTGTAACGCATTTCAGATGCACCCTCTAGAACCACATGTCACACAAGCACAAATATATATTCTTATAATTTTACTTTATTTGATTTTGTGTTACTTTATGTATGTACATTTTTCATGTTTTAGTTATTACATGCATGTATATTTATTTCGTATAAATATGCGTATTTCAATAAATAAACAAAATAAACAGTTATTTTTATTTATTACATAGTTTACTTTTTGAAAAAAATTGCAATGTGCCCTCAATGATTTTTAAAATTTTTATTGCACCCTCAGTAACAAAAAGGTTGCCAAACCCTAGGTAGACTGAAGTATAAAAATCAATTCAAATGAACAGGAAGTTAATAAAATATTAAAATACTGTAAGACAGCATCAAAAAGGAGGGAAAAGGAAGTGAAAAGAGCTAGCCACCAAGTGACACTGGTCCTGAGGCTCAAACAAGAAGTGCCTAGAGTGGATGAGAGAAACAAAACAGAAAAATAATCGGGGAAGCAAGAATAGTGATGCAAATCACCAGTTGAAAGTGGCTGTGGAAGTACCAATCACTCCAATATAAGAGGAACAACACTATATCCTGCATAGGGAGAGTGGTAGTGACCTGTTCGATAAATACTAGTTACCAAAGTGGTGGCTTTTCCCAACAATAGCAGCTGAAAAAACCTCCTCATACAGGGAGAAAAACAGTATAGAAAACAACAGTAAAGGATAGAAAAGTACAATAAAGATAGCCTGAAAATAAGAAAATAATGTCCAAAATTGACACAATTACAATTTGCAGGAGTTGCCAAGCACAATTCTAAGCCCAAAATGAAAACAATGCATGCTTATTTAATGGTATCAATGGATTATAGCAATAGTGTGTTGTCCATGAAAGCTGTGGAAGTGTCGTTTCCCTTGTATTTTCTAAACTATAAATACATATTGTGTGATTATTTTCATATTTTAATGTACTTTGAATTACTTAAAATTATGATTTTATTATAACCGCATTACGTATTTTATTACAAATTTCTATACATGTGAAAAAGCAGTAAGATTGCTATTGCATATTCCCAACGGAAACGCTGTATTGTCAAATACAGGACAGCTTTCACAGCAAAAATATCTGAACCATGTAAAGCAGCCAGATTATATGCATTTGCGCATGCACTTTACAGAGCACCAACCTCACGCAGTTTAGCTAGTGGATGCTACACACCAAAATATTGTGTAACGCTTCCAATGATTCTATCCAGGGCTGGCACAGCTTTCCTATCATCAAATGTCACCACATACCACTGGATTATAAGTAATTGTAATGTGTATCAAAAACAGATGTTATTTAGTAAATTAAGTAGTGTGACATGGCCCCAGCATTGGAAAACCTTCAAATGTACAGTACTGTACATGAACATTGTGTAACAGCAATAACAGCCAAAAAATTAGAATTAAGAATTCTAAACTGCCTTACCAATTTGAAAAAACATCCTAAATTGTGTATTTCACTAGCAACTTAAAGGAATAATGACAATAATTGTTATAACCTATTGGACTTAGGGCTAGACCCCCAAGATTATAAGGCATGATGTATATTCATAAAGGCATTTTTGAATGACAGTTAAAGCAAAGTGAGATTGCCAAAAAGAAAAGAAAACAAATAGGGTAGATGTACCAGTTTTGGCCAGTGTACCAGTTCTGGTCAGAAAACAAATTTAACTTAAAAATATAATCACCACATATTCAAATCTGTCCAATGAAACAAACTTTTATTGTTAACTGTTCACACAGTTAACAATAAAAGTTTCTTTCATTTGTGATTATATTTTTAAGTTAAATTTGTTTTCTGGCCAGAACTGGTACTACACTGGCCAAAACTGGTACATCTACCCTAATTGATGTAAGGCAAAAGAAGAGGCAGCCACTACAACTCATAGGTTTTCGGCTAACCTAAGAGTGTATTGTGAGCGTTTGATTTGTGTTTAGGGAAAGATTCTTGAAAGCAAGCTTTACATAATTGAAACTTTCTGAAAAATCACAGAAAAAATAAATAAAACATGATTAATTAAATCATGTACAATAAAAGAAATAGGCAGCCACTACAACCCACAGGGTAGGTGACTAGACCTCTCCAGAAAGTGTATATGTTATGGACAAAGTAATTAATTGGGCATTATGAATAATGACCAAAAAGGGCGCGCAGTGTGATAAATATTGATTCATTTATCAAATTGACCGGTCATTACAAATATTGCTACCACCTAGTCGGGCAAAGTGATGATAATACGTCGAAGAGTGATCATCCGACATACGCTAGCCAATCGGCACTCTGTCACGTGTGTGTATCGTGTTTAGTACCAAATTTTAAATCTGCTTAAAAAAAACTCCACTTATTTCATTTAGAAATATTTATTTTTTGTGAATTATTTCAAAGTACTGTTAACTGATATTCTTCTAGTAAGTTAGAAGTAACTTCTATTTTTGACTCTCACTTTTTCTATCATTAACAAATACGCTGATTTTGTAAAATTTAATTGTTTTCACCTTTTACTGCTATTAACTAGTTTTGTTTGTGTCACTTAATTATTCCTCCATGATCATTACTTTTGTCGAAGAAGAAAGATTAACTACTGGTCACATAAATTTAAAATTCGGTACTAAATGCAATACGCATGTGCAACTAAGATGTAAGTTCTAATTGGTTAGCATATGTCGGATGATCACTCCTCAATGTATTATCATCACTTTGCCCGACTAGGTGCTAGCAGTATTCATAATGACCGGTCAATTTGATAAATTTTTGAAATTTATTACAATGCCCGATTTTGTTGGTCATTATTCATAATGTCTGTATTAATCACTTTGTCCATAACATATATATATTGTGTTTAATCCACAAAAATCTTATATATTGTAGTGTTAAGTGAACTGAAAATAGCCCAAAAACTTCTAAATAATATAATGCTATTAATTGATGAAAATAGAAATAGCTACTAAAAACAACAGGGTTTTGGACACTATCCAATGAGTGATAATGTGTAAGTATAAAAATTGTTAAATAATTTAATACTGTGATAATAGTATCAAATGTAAATGAGAGTAGCCTTAACAACCCACAAGGTTTTGGACTAGACCAATTCAAGGAATGTTAGTACAATGGACCTTCGTCATAGCACTGCTCACTATACTGCAAACTCAGTTATAGCACGGGCGATGTTCGCAACGCGATAAGCTCAAACACGTTTATACAGGTCCGTGTGGCATTAGTGAGTAGCGCATTTTATTGTTACTGCGTATTGAATAATTGTGTTTGTATTGAGTTCCTGCATGTACTTTGAATAGTGTTTAATTATTGTATGCATGATGAGTAAAAGAAAAGCTTGACTTTATTGCTAAAGTAAAGAGGTGAACCGCATTACACTACGCCACTCGATATAACGTGGTTCACCTTATAATGCGGGTGTTGTTTCCCGCCCGACACGCGTGTTATATCGGGGGGTCCACTGTATGTGTACTGCATATATTTAATAAAAATGTATTACTGAGATTTAATATATATATAATGTCCACCAATCTGTTAAATAATCCAAAATCTAATAATGGGTGTAAAATAATAATAAAGGAAGCCACTACCAAAGGGTTTTAGACTACCTGTGATGACAACAGTGAGTAAAATTAGAAACTTGTTTAAAATATTATTTCTTAATCTTTGCTAATAAAGAATTTGGTTATGCTAAATTTTATAAAAACCCTTGTAACATTAGTGTGTATTTGTAAAACCATAGGGGGTTCTACAATCAAGAGGGTTCTGGGCTACTTGAGATTAAGCAATGCCAGGTTATGAAAAATTTTGTAATTTGTTAGGAATAAACCATTACAAGAGTTCAAAAATACAACAGTTAGTACTCTTAAAAAAAGAATATTGATTACTGTGAGCAGGAGCATAGAAGTGCTCCAAAGCAGAGGATTTTGGGCTGGCAGCAACTCCTACCAGAAGGCAGATTATATATAAACTTGCATGTATAATTTGTATTTAGGCTTCAAATGCTTGAGAAAGCAGAGAAATATTAGTTTTGCACAAAAAACAGCCATAGTATGTTGGCTGTAATGTATGTAGCATGTTCTAAAAGGCAGATGTTTTTGGCTAGACCCCCAGAATCTTCCACCCCATAGAGGGATGAGAGAAATCCAGACAGTCTGCCAGGAAAGAGGGTAAATGCTAGTGAATTATTGCCTGAAGATGGAGGTGCTTTAATTAGTTGTAATATTTGTGCCATCTGAAAACTCCCCCAAAATTGAAATTACTTATGTTTTAAAACCCTTATTTTTCTCTATTTCCTAGTTACCAACTTTTCCCATTAATGGATGGTGCTCTCATCACTAACCTTTGATTTAAATAAAAACTTATTTTAAAGAATCTCACAAGCAACCCCCACCTTGCTTCCATTAATAACTTTTTATTAATTTAATCATTGCTTGTCAATGTTCTAAGTATTGTAAAAACACATTCTTCAAATCAGTTTTTTCATTTTTGACCATGTTTTTGTCTTAAAATTAGCATCTGAAGATTTTTCAGGTAATAAAGTAACTGTTTCTTTCATATTTCCTATTTGATGTTATCATAAAACACAATAGTGGTAGCTATAGTTGAATGATTATTTATTCAAAACTTCATAATATAAAGGGGGCATATGTAATATTGTCCTGTACCCATATTTTTCTTCTTCTCTCCGTTAAGAAATTACATACAAATTTTTAAAAATATAACATGTTCTGTTTTACAGTCGCACTTGACAGTTAAAACAGAAGTGTCTTTTTAAAGTGGTAAATATGAGGAAAAATCAATTTGAATCTTGTAATAATTTATACGATAATTTAATTTAATCTATACAAATATAAATGTAAATGTTCATTTGTTCAAAATCTTAAATCTCTGAAATTTCTTCACCGATTGCTTTGAAATTTCGACACAACGTTGCATTTGAATACGTGCACGTTTTTATATTGTATAGACGTCAAAATTCTCCCCACAGAGGAGAGGGACAAAATTAAGGCTTACTACGAAAAACTGGTCTTCTATTATTCTATTTTAGATACGTTTTTTTTGCGTTTTAATAGGGTTCATCAAGAGAACGTATACTAAAAAGGGATTTTTTGAAATTCCCCCCCCACAGGAAAGAGGGACAGAATTAAGACCGACCACGAAGGACTCGGCTTCTAGTATACTATTCTAGATGCGGTTTTTTGCGTTTTTACAGGCGGGGAGTGTTATACATTTACAATAGATACATTTTGAGCCACAGCAACGCGTGGCCGGATCTGCCAGTTCGAAATAAAAAGTTATTTTTAATGCTGTAAGACGGCACGTTACGTCATAATTATTTCGACACAAAGTATAGTCAATTTTGTTAAGGTTTTGGTGTTCTCCCAAAAAGAGAAAGAAAATTTCTTGCAATACGAAACCCATTAAATTTCACCCCCGGAATTACAAAGAATTTCCCCGGTTACGTCGGCTCCCACCGAAAGAAACAAATTTTCAGAATGCACGTTCGGACGATCTTCGGGTCGTTTGTTTACATTTCGAAATCCAGTTAAACGTTACCTACGGTAGCGAACACGGCAGCTCGTCTCCGAAACAGTGGGGACGCACGTTCTAACCTAACCTAACCTATTCTAATAAATTACCATAATTATTGCCAACCAAATTATTAGAATAAGTTAGGTTAGGTTAGAACAAGCGTCCCACTGTTTCCTTGCTGGAATTAGAGACGAGTCGCCATCTTGGCTACCTAAGGTAACATTAACCGGTAACGTTAACCGGAAATTCAAACGCGCCGAAAAAATGTTCTTCGACGCATTATATCGGATTGGAAGTAAAATAAAATTTCGTATCGGCTTCGGAAAGATTATATAGAGTGCGATTTATGGTATTATTATCCGGTTAACAGAATCTGTCAGGTGGGAGTCAAAGATTTCTCCAACTCTCACTCGCACCAGGCCGTCTCCCGTAACATAAAGCCCCAATCGGTAGGTAATTTTCTAAATTGCACATTGTAAAAAGAATTTTAATTGTATCGGTCACGATGCTAAAAGACACGACTGCGCTGCAACCCTTTTGGTATTTTATTCGTAATGCCACTATAAATGCACGAATCGAGTCGAGAGGTCTTATCTTTAAACAAAAGAAACGAAAATTAAAAAGTGCAAATACATTACCTGAGCAAAATGAAAATCTTTCTCCACCGAGCACTCGTTACACTCCGGACATTTCTCCATCTTCTTTTCACGGAAACTAGGGTTGCCAGATGTTTCAGACCATTGTGCCAAAAATTCTCAAAAAAAAAAAAAAAAAATATTAGACGTTAATGGTGCGGTTTTTTGTATATATTGCTTAAGTATCAATTTCCCTTGAAAATTTTCTTTTTTTCAATAGATTAATTGATTTAACTTCACAGTTAGTTTAACCGTAGTTATTTCGTCTGTACCGCATTTCATCAGAGACAAAGACTATTGGGGATGAAATGCGGTACAGACGAAATAACTACGGTTAAACTAACTGTGAAGTTAAATCAATTAATCTATTGAAAAAAGAAAATTTTCAAGGGAAATTGATACTTAAGCAATATATAAAAAAAAAAATAGCCAACTGCAACAGTCGACATTTATAGGGCACACTTCATACTCTAACCCAGGTGTGGCGACGGCCGGATGGCCGAGCGGTAAAGGTGGCAGCCTGCCGCTCTGGGGGACCCGGGATCGAATCCGAACGGGTCGAATAATCCCCAGGAATTTTTCGGGGGTGGTCCGTTCGGATATGTCGGGCCCCGTCCCTCACCACCCGGTCGCCCCATTGTGGGCCTGGCCGAACCCATAATGGGCCTACTAAAAGAGGCCCTCTTAGTGCCCACAGGGCGGAAAGAGTTGAAAAAAAAAAAAAACCAGGTGTGGCCAAACTTTTATCCCTTAGGGGCTACTTTTTCGGTAAAATATAGTCTGCGGGCGACTATGAATATGGGCAAACAATTTTAGGATTTTTCAAATTTTTCATAGATATTTTAATAAATAATTAACAAGAATTTCAATTAAAAAATATTATGGCAAATAAAGAAAACAAATAATTATATATTTTTTATTTTATGAAGCACAATAATACAGTATTTATTAAATTAAAAAAATTACAATGTAAAGAAATAAATACACACAAAAAAATTTAGCAAATAAAGAAAAAAATGTTAATTATAATTTTTTTTATTTTTTGAGATGAAATACTTATTAACTTAAAAAATACACTGTGAATAAGCAAATGAATAAAAACGTTTAATTGAACGAAATCTGACATTGCATAGGTGCAGCAAGTTTTTCAAAATTTGGCGATTGCCATTTATATGCGCATACGTTGCGACTACAATTAATTTAAAAGTTAACATTCATATGCATTGTTCATCGGGATAAATACAAACATTATGGATACGTTGCACAGACAATTCGAACATTTATTGTTCCAAAATAGACTAAGATTTTTAAACATTAATTTAAGTGAAAGAAAATTGTTCAACTTTAGCTTCGCGGGCTACTTACAAAACCTTTGAGGTCGACCGGTCGACCGCGGTCTACGTGTTGGACACCCCTGCTCTAACCTGCAACTAGTATAATGGTAATTTTGAATTGTGCAGTAATTAATTTCCAATTCCGGGTTTTATCGGTGCGTCTTTCTTCCGGTACGTTAAAAGTTAAAATATTTATCTAAATTACACAGTGTATGCAGTGGTGATGTTCGAAATAGTTAACAAAGGGTTCGCTAGCAGAAAAGTTTTCCCTGACAATCACCGACAAACGAATTGGAAGTTTTGGCTAGAAATAAATACAATACCCTTTCTTGCGATATATCTAATAATCAGTGGCGTATTTGGAACGTAAGGGGTCCTGGGCGAAGACCAGGTAACAATGGTATGTTAGTGCTGTCGACCTTTTTTTTTTTCTTTTTCTTAGGCAGAGAAATTTTTCACCCCGAATAGCACTGCTGACACAGATGAGGACACAGATGTCATCATCTCTCGAAAAACAATAGCCTTTTTATTTCGCTGTCAGCCCGACACGTGTTCCACAGCCATCTTGTATTATCTCGCGCGCGTGAGATTGTGTGATCTCTCTTATGACTGGATCTAGTTTCGAGAACTCTCTCGAATCGATCGCGATTAAATCTCGTTTCGGTCGAGATTAAAACGGTCGAGAGAGATCGCGCCAAGACATAGTCTCCGACCTCGCTCAAAATCTAGATTGAAATGCTCGGTGCGAACGGGGTATAAGGCTCTAGTTTAGTAGTATTACAGAGTATAATACGTATATTTTAATATATATATATATTTTTTAAACAAAACCACTGAGAAATGTTAGGTGTGTTTAACAAGGTTCGGAAAACTGAAAATTTTAACAACGGGTTCGGCCGAACCTGTGCGAATCCACTGAATATCACCACTGAGTGTATGGTAAAACCGGTCCAAAACGGAACCTAAATACGGTAATACCCCAGTTACGTAACACGCCACTTACGTAAATTCGCAGTTACGTAAAATGTAAACCTCAAAACTTGAAAAAAAATCTGAGTAGAGTAACATGTAATTTTACAAAGAATTTGAGTGCGCGAACGCCTACGGACGCCAATAGAGGGTCTCGCGTAGTAGTGACCGAAGAAATCGCACTTTTTTCTCTGGTGACTCACGAGGGCGGACGTATACCGATCGAGATCCAACCGCTTCGACCAGACAAAGACTATAGTGCCCGACGACCATAGCCTACAAATTATTCTATTTCAAACATTCATGACGTGAAGGAGTGGTGTGGAGAGAATGTACAGGAATTGAGAACATCGGTAATGGATAAAGAGAAATGGAAGAAATTAGTGGAAAAGGCATCGGACACCAACGGGCAATGAGCCCAGGGTTGATGATGATGATGAAACATCATTCTCTCTCTCTCTCTCTCTCTCTTTCTTTCTTTCGCACTGTACCGATTAATTACTTTATTGCTCTACTAATCTTTTACTTTTCTGTCTAATCGTGAGCACGTACGGTACGCTAGCGTACCGGGCACTCTTTCTCGTAAATAATTTTTTTTATACAAAACAAAAATAATATATGTACGGTACACATATAATAATAAATACAGTATTGAGTTATTAATTACATAGTTACACTTAAGCAATTTACAAATTCCACTTACGTTAAGGTATACGATCCGCATTACTTACGTTACTCGGGATATTACTGAAAAAATTCTTTGGAACATAGTGATTATCTATGTTAAAAAACAACCCGTTTGAAACGGAAGCCTGTCAAACCGGAAAAATACTCGGTCCGTGTCATTCCGGTTTACGCAGATTTTGCTGTATATTCTATCCGGCCCACGAAAGAAGAGTTACGGAAGGAATGTTGGGGGGGGATTCATTATTTGTGCGGAATATATACAATAGATATTTTTTTATAAAGCCGCAACGTCGATATCATCGTTTAAACTACAGTTCACTACCACAGCGCACTTACTGAATAGTAAATTATTAATTATTCACGCTCGAGAACTAATGGTGTAAATGCAGCAAATTTTAGCAGTCATCAATACAATTTTCTATTGTTCTAAAACTTACATCACTTCATATACAAACTTATAATGTATATTTTCCATATACATATATATATACACACACAGACACGGAGCCACTGAACGCTTTCCTACACCTCCGGCGCCAAGTGGACTCACCAAAGTGTCCAAACTGTGACAAAGAAGAAACATCATAGCACTTCTGGCTTGACTGCCCCCACTACGACGGACCCCGTCGGACTCTCGGTAGGGTGCTGTCCCTGAATATCAATCTGATTCGCTTCTTAACTCCGATTTACTGGCCATCATCAATAAATTAAATTCGTCAGCGTATAGGAGCGCTGGAACAACACATCCGGCACACGAGTCGCTTAAAACTAACCACCAGACGGCGGCCATTCGGAGAACATAGCGAAAGAGGCTGAAATCTCCATATCACCCATCAGACAAGACAAAAAAAAAAAAAAAAAAAATAGAATTTGGACCAGCGAGATTCGGGACACAAAGCAGACGATATTCCTAGCCTGGCAACGCTAGAGTTTGGCGCCTCCCGACGACGGATTTTAGCAACAAAGTTTGATGGTTTGGATCGGTGGGTCATTTTCGAGTGGAGTGAGTCTTATTTTCTTAATTCTTACTTTCGTTACTTTCGTGCTTTAACCGGTCAAATCGTTGTAAACGTTTCAAATTGGGATTAAAAAGAAATGTGAATAAATTTGAACTGAATTTTACCTTCATGAATTGAGGAATTTTCGGTTTGGTAAAGTAGCTGCGTGGTTTATTCGACAAAAAATGTCTTGTCCAATTAAAGTACTCGACGTTACCGGCGAACCCCGACGACAATAATTCCGGCAAACGTCTTTAGTAACTAAATAATTCCCAGGCAAAGTTTCAGTTTAGCCCCGGACTGTGTGCGTTGCGAGTTACGACATTACCGTACACGTGCATCCACAAAACCTCAGTGTAAATTGTTTATTATATGGAACGTAACGTATTTTGAACAACAATAATAACATCCACTTGTAGGACCATTTTCAGGTCTTCGTCACTCGGAAACGTGTGATTACACTTTGATGTGGTCCTCGTTTTGGTTACGTTTGCCGTCACTAGATCGCTACCGTCAACTAACCTCACTAATTGCTAGTTAAATTTTCTAGGATGGATACGAGTTCGTTATCCGAAAGGCCGCGAAACAATTAAAAATGGGCGTTAAAAGAAGCAAAAGTTTTTGGCGGGCGGTAAAATGCGAGTGGGGTTCTGGAGCCCTCTCTTTCGTTCGTTCGTTTCTTTATTGCCTTCCACGAGGTACGGGCACCGGTACCGCAGTTAGCACAACCGGTTAATAACAAGGTATAACAATATAGAATTACAGGAACTTGGTACGAGATACAGATAAAATACAAATACAATTAAAGTAAAAAGATTAAGTAAATAAGTATACACGTAATGGTATATAGCACAAAAGGAAATATGTTACACTAAAGCAAGTGCATTTACAATAGAATAAAATACAATACAAAGATTACAAATAGCTTACCGTACAGTCAGGATATTACAAGATATTAGCTGATGTGAAGTGATACGCTTTACAAAGTATACGATGCAAAGGTTACAAAGTGGCTATCAAACAATTGGGGTATTACAATATAATAGCAAGTATGTTATGAAACAAGTGGATACGAAACAGTACAGTGAACAAAGTGGTTACGGCAGTAACAGAGTCACAGCCAGAGCTGTACAGAAGACAGTAATGGCAGGATGATGACGCAAACTTGTCGACGAGCACGGCAGAAAATAGATGTTAGGGAGTATAGTCTATCCGCTCGATGGCTTGAGCCTTTACCCGTAGGTAGACCTGGCAACATTTATCCATTGTGTTGTGGTTTTTATAGTTTTCTCTGATACAATTGGTGTATTTTGGTGTCTGCTCTTTGTTGCAACAGTTCTTGAATAGGTGGTTTCCTTCACAGTGGCTACACACTGTTGTTTCCAAGGCACAGTCCCGGGCGTGATGACCAAATCTGAGGCACTTGAGACATTGGTTCGTGGGTACGAAGTCGTACATAGGGCATCTGATCCACTCTAAACAAATCTTCCCTTCTTTGAGCATGATGTCACATAATTTGGGAGAAACCTCTAAGACCCATGTCACATAATTTGGATTCTTCTCTTTGATAGAGTACCTTATCCAGACATTGTTGTCAATGTTCCCATCTTTAAATGAGCAGTTAATTTCCATGTTTTGCTCAGAAATGTATTTTGTGAGAGAGTCTGTTTCTATAGAAACAGGTACGGAGACAATCTTGACAAGGGGATGATGCTTCTTTGCAGGTTTAGCACACAGCCTGGAATCTTGTTCACACTCTCTTGGAGTTCCTCCAAGAGAGCGTGAACAAGATTGTGAAATCAAGATTCTGTGGTCATTGAAATCAACTAAATCCACAGCTACTCCGCCATTGTTGATTTTCCTGAGTCTCTTGACCCATAGTCCCATCTCTGTGGACTTAATGTTATTGATAAGCAGTGCACGTGTTTTCTCTGAGATATTATCCTTGTTTTCACTATAAATGAGGACAGTATGTATTGGCTTCTGGGGTTCCTTAGTGAGTTCTGGTGGCTGTATATCCTGTTTTAAAATTTCATTATAGCTAGTGATTGGAGCTCTCTCCTTATCGGGGGAAAAGGATGTTCTAGCTTTGCTTATCTTGTTAACATTGGCTTTCAATGTAGAGATAGCTGCCAGAGACTTCTCCTGTTGTGTTACCACTGGAGACCTCCCGGTGGAAATTACCGTCCTCGGACGGCGGATGTCTGCCTGGGTCAACTGCTCGCCTGTTGCCGAATTTATGGGGTGCCGCAGATGCACCGCTGCCGGAGTCGCACCCATGCCAAACAAGTCCGGCATTTGCTCGGCAGCCTGATTCCACTCGTGCCATTTGGGATTGAATGGATGCCGACGCACGGACCACGGCGGGGAGAGACTTCTCGATCTTTGCCAGGCGGATACGACATGTGACAAATAGTTGGAGCCGCGATTTTATCCACATGGAGATCCCTCCTTCACTCAGAACTGCCGGCCGGTAGGCGTGTTCGATCCTTTGAGTTTGAGTATTTGGAGACATTGACATTGTTCCTGACTCAACACTTGCCTGCGGACACGTGGCACGGCAGACAGGAATCCGGGGACTCTGCACTTTCAGCGTTGGCCGACCATTGCCTTTGGTCGGTACATCTGTGATGGACGTTTGTCTGAAATCTAGAAGACGGATAATTCTCAAGTGATAATTTGTGCTGCTGCTTTTGTGGTTACGGGTGATTTGTATTTTTTAGTGTTGTTTGAGTTTTTTTTTTTTTTTTTTTGCTTTTTATTTCTTCAATTAGTGACAGAGTATTTTCTGGTCGAGTTTGGTTCTGGTTGTTTTCGGAATAGAATAATCTATTCCAGTTTGAAAATAATAACAAAAAAATGAGAAAATACACAAACGTATGCATGGATGGCAAAAACAGGCGAAAATAAATATTTGTTGTCTTCGTTTGGCACAATTTGCTGGCGGGAAGTCAGAAATGGAAAATACCAAATATTTTTTGAGGGAAGTCCCGGGCAAATCGTCTGCGCCTCTTGATGTCGGTCTGATGCGGGAAGTCCTCGTTAATTCAAACTTGGTCAGTTCGAAATCCCGTCTGTTCGTAACTGTGCCGTTTGTCCCGGCTGTGGATATTCGTATTTACACATTAAGGAATTCAGTTGACTATATGGCTATCCAAATAGCCATATTTCTACTAATACTAATATAGTACCTTCTGTATTGACGATTGCAGGATATAATAATAATTCGTAACATATCAGTTATATCTCAAAAATGGAAACATGAAAAGTTGTATGTTTATTGAAGCAAGCAAAAGATGGTTTGAAAAATATTTTGCAGAGAATAGAAGAAATATTACAAAAGACTTAATGGATACTATGATATGCTTTTTGTCTAGTCTTCTTAATAGCTTGTGAGCACTAAGATTGTTTTTACTTAATGGAGAGAGACTTAATTAAGACTTAATGGAGATGGTGCTAGCAGAGAAAGCCTGGGAATGTACCAGTAATTGAACTCTGGGAAGATGCTAGATCGGACTGAGAAATAACGTGAGACCATAGAAATGTTTATGACGTGCAGAGGTTCTGGCGTACGTCTGTCGGTAAAGAGGATCGCTACTTTTTCTCAATTTCCTCGGGGCGGCATGCTAAAATTTTCTTTCAAATTATTATATTATGATGGACTCTTGGCTTATGGTGATTTCGTACGTAACACTTTAATAGAGTTGCCTGGGATGACTGTAAATTTTTCTCCCCTATCCTTGTACAGTACAATTTGAAAATCCAGTGCAGACTCTTTAAAAGCACAGTGATGCTTTATTTATGAAGATCTTCATTAAGATCTTTAGTCATTTTTTCTATATCAGGATTAGCTGGTGTCATCTACAAATGTAAGTGCTGCCTTCATTAGTGAGATTTTGTGCCATATTTTTGCGCTAATCAGTAAAAGAATACACCAGTGTTCCGCAACCTTTTTCTACTTGCGGCACACCCATAACCCAACACGGCACCCCAAAATGTTATTCCCCTCAAAAATGTATGATTTGATACTGTTAATAGAATTACGTAATGCCACTAACTTATTATTATTATTATTATTAAACAGACATCAACACCTGTGAGCAAATTTATTTTACATATAATTTCTTAGAATACATAAAAATGCGTGGGTTGTAATAAACATCATCTTATTTCATCAGTGCTGCGGCAGAGAATGAAATACAAGCATAAGAAACACAACTGTGATAAAAATATATAAATAAAACTTAAAATTAACAGAATATTGTAAAAGTTCACGTCACACCTTTCACCGCGTGATGGAACACCAGTGTGCCGTGGCCCACCGGTTGCGAAACACTGGATTACACTATGGTAGGGTTTGTTCCAGGCTGGGAATACAACTGACCTTTCCATTGGCTTTCCTTGCCAGAATAGAAATAGATGTGTTGGTCGTGGAAGATCTTTGGAGCAACGACAGATTTTCACCTCGGCGGAACGGCGAACACCGTTGCGTGTGGGTAAAGCAAACTGTGCTTTCCGGTCTGCAATTTCCTAAAGTTATGGTCTGGACCTCGTTGCAAAAACTGTTGCAGTTGTTGCTAGTTTTGTAAGTTACAAATTAGTTTTAAGAAAAATATGTTGAATAAAATGTTTTGTAAAAAGTGAATGTAACAAGTTGTTTTCTAGCATAAGCAATTTTGATTGCATAAAGTTACTGATAAGCTTTTAACTTGTAATTTTTATACAACAGTGTCCTAGTGTAGATTCACAATAACATTTACTCTTGGACCATTCCTCTTTAAACAAGCTAGTTCCAATAGGCCTGTGACATGCTCTATGGTCCAGAGATAGAGATTTTTAACGCTGCCATATCTCGACTGCAACGGTGACAATGCCTCGATCCAACCACTTCTGTACAAGACCGAGCGTCTTCGTGTTTGATGCTACATATGGCAGTTTGTGAGACATTTCACCGAACAGAGTGATTAGTTGCATGTTTCCTTCTGCCTGGCCACCTTTTCTCTCTGGATCTTAATCTTTGTTGTTTTTGGTTCTGGAATTGTTTAAAAATTGTGATTTATTGATGAAATGTAAATTTGTCTACCTTGGAAGACAGATATTACACATTATATAAGAAGTATCATAGAGTATCACTATATATTCTGCTGTTCATTGCATTCAGCTTTTGTACCTTCAAAATAAGGACCACATTGAGGCCTTTGTATAGTAAGTGGGTCTTTAAAAATAAAGTGTTTGTTGTTTGTAGTATGAAAAGTGCCATAATCGTGCTTTTTGGTACTAATTTTTTTATGGAATTGTTTCCTGAAATGTCACCAGCTGATGCATTTGGGCTGCTAAATTTCTCTAACTGTATTGAATATAGGATACATTTCAAATTTAATTGCAATTACTATGTATTTGCATTTTTCTTTTAATTTTTTTCTAACTAATTTATTCTCATTTAATAAATGAAACCTTGTTAAGAAATTCCTGTTCTAGTAATATCTGTCCTATAATAGTACAGTTTTTAACTTTCTGAATTTTTATTTGAGTTTTTATTGCAATTTTTGTTTTTCAGAAAAATAATTTGACATGAGTAGAAGACAGACACCTAGTGAATTTCTCAAACAGATAATAGGAAGACCTGTTGTTGTAAAACTGAATTCTGGAGTAGATTATAGAGGTACTATTATAATAGAAATGTTTAAGACATTTATATTAAAATATTCTCAGGTTCATCATACAATTGCAATTTATTTAATATTTTTTATTAAAAGACAATAATTAATTTTTTTCTCTGGGTAGCTAAATAAATAATTTAATTGTAATGTTACCAATAGGTATTTGCTAGGGTTCCTCTTTCCAAAGCTACTTTCTAATAAGTCCAGTTGTGGCTCTAGTGACAAAGTAAGAATTACAATCTACTGTTTCGCCAATACATTTATTTATTAATCTATTTATTGTTACAAAATGCATTCTGGCTCTAAATGGCCACCTTCGGTCGTAACAAATAAAACACGACTTACGTAAAGCTTTCGTAAAAAAATATTTCGATAATTTTTGTAGCATTATAATTTTGATCTTGTAGCATTTTCTCTTCGTTACACCGAGTTTAGCTGCCAACAAATAACACTATCCATTAGCAATCAGTTCATGCATTTATATTTACAAAACTATCCCAGCATTCCACTAGCTGCATACCTGTACTAATAAACTCCTAGGTTTGTGTTGAAGATTTGCATACCTGTATTTAAATTATTATTATTTACATGTTTTATAATTGTATAATGTTCTTTAATTCTTTTCACAATACTTTTTTTTTCTTTACAACTTATTGAAATGTCATTTCTATTAATTATACAACTATTTCTTTGACAGTATTCATACCAAAGAGAATGGCTGCTTTGTATTTTTTAACTGTTTTTATTAACATTCTTTTTGTTTCTCCAATATAACATTTTTTTTTATCTTTAAAGGTACAATGTATTGTATAAATGACGCCTCACATATTTAATATATTTTCTTTATTACTATTAAGCATATCAGTTATATTTTGTAATTTATTTTTGTAGCTAGGTACTAAATTTATACCAATATTTTTAAATTTTAATTTTTCATAATAATGTTTTATATAAGGAAAGGGAAAAATGTTTTTCTTGGTATTATTACTATTTACTTCAAATCTATTGTTAATATGTAATACCATTCATCAAGTAATTTTTTGGGGTAACCATTTAGCATAAATTTCTTAAATATGTTGTTTTCTTCTTTATGTATGATAGATAAAGAAGAAAATTCTTTACAAGACTTTTTTCCATTATGAATACATTTTTCTTTATATACAATGGACATAAATATTTAAAGGAGAATCAGTCAATTAAAAACAGATGAAAAATGTGTAAATGTAGAGACATTACTTTGTTTTTCATCTTTTAATCTAATTATTAACTGATTATCTTCTCTCAAATTGATATATCTAGATAATTGAGATTCTTATTAATTCCATTTTCTGCTTCATATTTAATATAATTATTTAATGCATTAACTAATTCTAATATTTTTTTACTTATTTGTTATTTTATTAACAAACATCACTAATAAATCATCTACGTAACGTGTTAAGAAAACTATTCCTTGCATATTTGATATTTGCCGATCTATTTCTTTCGTACCAATCTCTGCAAATTTCGTGCTTACGATAAAATCCATGGGCATACAATTTTTTTTTTTTTTTGATAAATTTTATTATATACTTTAAAATAATTATTTTTAAAGATTAGTTTTATTAATTCTATAAATTCTTGATTTATGTTACATTTAATTAAATTTTCTTTAACTAATTTCACTTTATTGGCAGATACATTGACAATGTATTGAGGCTTAACATTGTATATGTTAACTTAATTTTAAGTCCCATTAGTTATAAGAACATCTGTATTCTTTAGACTGTATCTAGAATTAGATATACAGTTAAGCTTTTTCTTAAGAAATTTTTATAATTTATTCAAATACAGCCGAAATGCATTTTGTAACAACAAACAGAATAACAACTATACTGTATGTATTGGTGAAATAGTTTATTGTGATTTCGGCAACAAATTAAGACTTATTAGAAAATGGCTTTGGAAAGGGCTTTAGCTTTGGTAATATTATGATTAAAATAATAATTATTAATTATAATAATATATAAACACTTGTAGACATAAGTTAACATTCTAGGAATGAAGTTAGCAATTGCATATTAACGCCATGATATCTGTAATTGATGCCTAATATCCGTCATGGTCGTATTTACAGAAGTTTCATAACCATGAAACTTCTGTAAAAGGAGTTGTAGTGGACACTGAGGTCAGTTTGTATGGAACAAATTGCCATAATATTATAGAAATGACATTCAAAAGAAAGCAGAAGAAAGATTGAAAGCTAAATTTTTCAAATTGTGGACCCTATAGCAAGATTCATATTGACAATTTGCATAGAAAATTTAGAGATGCTTAGAAAATTAAAATTTTCAAGGAAAATCTTAAAACTTAGGAAATTGTGAATTTTTTTTATACCAAAATCAAAAATATCTGATATATTTCCTACTGAAATTTTGTTTTTAAATCATTTTGAGTATAATATAGTCTATTTAATTAATATATTGCCCAAATAATATTATGATTAAATTTACTTTTTACAAGATTTTTTTAATCATTACTATATTATTAGGTTGGCCAAAAAGTTCATTTGGTTTCTTCCATAAGATGGCTCTAATAGCACTTAGTTGTCTTTAACCAGAATTGAGAGATATATTGGTCTCTCGGCTATGTTCTAGAGTTAATCTGTCGGGTTGCCGATAGCTGGCACTCGAGTCACTTTGTGGCAAGAAGTTGTTTTATGTATTTGGTTAGTGGGTGGTTTTGATGTTTTCGAATATTTTTGTAATTTTTTTTCTACAAGAGAAAGAAACAACAGCACGTCGAATAAGTGTTTTGTGACTAGGCGTAAGTCTGGCTACTGCAAATCTGTTGAGAAATGCCATTTTTTTACACCGCTTCCAAATCAATTAGATAAATGGAAATGTATAATTTTTTGAAAAGAATTACAACTTGGAAGAAAATTGTGAATATGTGACTTGCATTTTGATGAAAGATTTCTGATTAAGAATTATGTGCATATAATTGAGGGTAAAAGAGCTGAGGTTCCCTGTGGAAAATGGCAACTAGTATAGGATGCTTATTCTTTGAATTTTTTCTATTACCCATTATATTTATTAGTTAAAGTTCTATAAAATTTAACTTGTTTGCAGTATACTAGTGTATCAACTATTATTATTGACCACTTTACACATTGGATAAATTAAATTTAAAATAAAAGTTTTTAATATAATATCTCAATAATTTTTGATATTTTTAAAACTTATATTGCTATGTATTGTGTGTGCAATTTTTGTATACGGTACAGTAAGACCCCGCTTAACGTGGGGGATGTGTTTCTAGACGACAAAGTGCTAAGTGGAACAACGTTAAACGAGACCATTTTAACATAGAGTAAATAGGGATAGGGGAACCCGACCAAAAAATAAGCAATTTTACTATAATTTTAAGTTACTTTTATATAAATTTTTGCATAATAATATATGTTAAATAACACACAAACGTATGCACATAGAAATGTAAAGTTAATTTTTTATGACGAAGGTCTTGGTTCTTCTGAAATTCTTGTTTTTTGCGATGAAGTCGTGTAGTTTCATTGGTCACTTTCTTTTTCTTTCCTTAAGCAGGGATGCACAACCTTTTCTGAAGAAGGGCCAGGTTAGGATTAAGTTTACCGACCAGGGGGTCGGACCATTTTAAAGTAATTAGACTCTTTGTCGACTCAAGGAGTCTAATTACTTTAGCCGCGGGCAGTGTTGATAATCACGGGAAGTTTATGACTTGACGGAGTTTGAAATAATTATTAAATCCAGAACTTTTTAGTGCAATCGGCTTCCTTTTAGTCGTATGATTCTATTCCAGCTATTAATTTTCTAGTCCGACATAATAATTAAACATTTTTTCTATTGTTAGTCTATGGAGGGACTTTGTTGTAAATAATTGGTTGTTACAGCTTTTGTACATTCCTTTTTGAACTCTGATTGGTATTTTCTAGTTTGAATGACACTAGGTTGACGAATAAGCATTTTTTCAGAAAAGATTGATTCAAATTCTACTATACCAATCAGAATCTAGAATGTAAACAAATGCTAAAAAGTCGTTATTTTTGTGGTTTTTCAGTGCTATTTTCACTTATTTTTATGTTTTTTGGCGCTATTTAGACAAATAAGCAAGTTTTCTGAAGCATAAAATTGAAAATTTCCCACCAAAATAGAAACTTCCCGATAACATCGGAAATGACATTCTGACATCATTTTATTCTATTTGATTCTTCTAAAATTGTTATAGTACTGTGTATTAGACGTAAAATATTTGATATCTAAATCAGAAAGTGTGTTAGCTAGAAATAGAAGAACTTCAACCTCCCATTTCTCACCTCAGGGAAAGTCATAAAACAGTTGGGTGCTAATGACTTTGTGAAAGGGAAAAAGTTCTATACTTAGAAACTTCGTAAGAAGGGAATTGGCCTGTACCGTCCGCGGGCCGCATAAACATTGAAAGGGGGCCGTACGTGGCCCCCGGGCCGCAGGTTGCGCATCCCTGCCTTAAGCAAATGTCAGTAGCAGAAGATCGCATCCAAAATGCCTTGTTTTGCTTTGAGAATGTTAGAATGAGAGTTCCGGCTCTGTTCATCCAGTTTAAGTCTATCTACAGGCAGTGTTTGAATTGCAACCAGAAAACATTGTGTAAAGCCTGACAAAAACCACGGGCAACCCTTTTGCAATTTGACAAATGCTGGCAGTTTTGTTAGTTGTACAAATAGTTTCGTTTGCAAAAATGAATCGACTAGTGGCTAGTGGGAATCCCGTTTCTGCAGCACAAGTTTGTCATTTCTATACTTAGTTTGATGTCTTTGACATACCAAGCATAAGCAGAATTGAAAATTTAAATGCCGTGTAATATAATAACTATATATGAAACTGACATAGTATATGGTGTTTTGAGTCTGAATATTAAATCAAAAAATGAAAGACGATAAATTCTAAAAGTTTTTTTTTTTTTCATATTTACGTTTAGGAGTACTTGCCTGTCTGGACGGCTACATGAACATCGCCCTGGAACAGACGGAAGAATACATGAACGGCCAGTTAAAAAACAAGTACGGCGATGCATTTATCCGAGGAAACAACGGTACGTGCCGACGTTCGATAGATTTATTAAATACCGTAAGTCCGTCTAATGCCGATAACGACCAAACAATAAGTCGAGCGGGGTGTCGAGTAAATAAGACTACAATTAGTAGAAATTCTGATATTATAAAATGTCTGTCTGTCCATTTAATTAATAATTTATCTCTGTGATGTTTGCCTTCTATCACCTTTAACAAGAGTTGGCTTATTTTATTTGTATAACACTTGTAACTGAAATATTTAACCAATGCTTTGTGTGAAAAGATCTCATTAATTTCAAAAATAAAAATACAGTATATATACTTTATGAAAAATACAGGCATCCCCGTATTAGCACGATCAATTAATCCCTCGATCCTACCACACATATCAAAATCACATTAATCAAAATACGGTATCTACGTTAAGTAAAGACTACCGGTAAAGCTGCATATATAAAGAGATTGCCACAATTAATTTTGCATGTTAATCAAGGAATACCTGTAATTTTATACAAAATAAACAATACTGTCTTTTGATGTTAAAATTCTTTAATGATATTAAAAATAGTACTTTGACAATAATGGAATTAACACTTTAGCAATAACAAAAAATTTGCAAGTCCTTTCAAAGTTGCATTTATGTCTTCTTCGGGCAATATAGACTAATTTATAAAAATACCATTAGAATACTTTTTTGACCTTTAAATATTTAAATTTGTGTGTGTTCCATGTTTAAATTTAAATGTGTGTTCTCTTTTTGGTCAAATGAGTATTCTAATGGTATTTTTTAAGAATATTCTGTTGGCCAAAGACTATATCAAAATGACACAGAAAGTACTTGAAAATATTTTCATTTCTAAAGTGCTACTTTTAATATTGTTTAAGAATTTTAATGCAGAAAAACTAGACATTAATGACATCCGAAAGAAATAATACAATCGTGTTGTTATTGACTTAAGAATTTTTCATTTACTCATAAGAATTTGTTAAAATATCTTAAGGCCTACTAATTCTGATGATATTTGAAATTACAATAAGCAGATTCTATTGTACAATTTATTAAATGTGTTCAAAATTTTGAAAATTTTTTAGATATCAGATCATTTATCATCAAATTGTAGTTTAGTCATGATATCCTATTACAAAATTATTTAAATCTAGTTTGAAATGGAGGGATAACAAAAATCTCTTAAGTTATTGGCAATTTTACTATGAGTACTATTGAAGCTAAATATTAGAATTCAAGAATTAAAAAGTAATGAACCAGTCTAGACCAGAAGTTTGTATATACTTAATTGGGGTCTCCGGCCCTAAGTTTTTCACATCTGGTCTGCATTTTAGTGACGTTTTTGCCCACGTGCATCGTACTCCTCCCTGGCGATGTCCCAATACCACAAAAGTATCAATACCGGCATCGCGAATAGTTTTAAAGCATCGAAATCAAAAATCTTGCCGGCTGTTGCCGTTCGGTCCGTCGCGTCGCCTTCCGGTCGTTTTTACTGCCCGAAAAGGTGCCGTAGTCGTCACGACAAAGGCTGCTTGGGCCCCGGAGCAGAATTAATATTTTGTCGGTTACTCTGGGAATCGAATCCTGACTATTCGGTCAGTACTTTGGTTTACACTCGTACGATGTCTCTTACGCATAAATGAAGCCCTAGACGTAGTCCTGCTAATGCTCTCTATGGGTACTACTATACGTGGGATAGGGATGGATAAGAAATTGCCGACGACGAGGTAAAATAGTGTAAAATGCTTTTACGTTGGAAAATGTGTTCAAATTTTAGAAATGTCAGTGCAAACAATTATATACCAACTAGCAGATGAGCCTGGCATTGCTTGGGCAAAAAGTAACGATAGCAAAAATTAAGATTATTAGATTATAGCCGATCTTACCCGTTTTCACCGGGTGCAAGAATTAGGTTCACCCTCTTCAGAGACTAATTAGAGAATTTTTACGAGTCTAAAAATATGTTTGATTTCCCACAAAAAACTGCACTTAAAATAGTGCAGTAAAATCCAAGTCGAGGGTAATCCTTAATCCTCTCTCTCCCCCCTGCGAGGGGATTTTGGAAAATCTCTTCTTAGTGTACATTCTAATGATGTATTCTGTGTACCAAATTTCAACTTTCCTTTCCTAACAGTTTGGGCTCTGCGCTTAATAATAAGATTGGGATACCAGACTTGATACTCAAAGCAAAAAAAAGTAGCGATGCCAAAAAATCGGTACAGGACCAAAAGCATCGAGTAGAAAACATACTCGATATCGGCAATATCGGGACGTCGTACTTCTCCCAATAAAAACGAAACCGTGCCGGTCGTCTATGCGACTCCATCGTAGAGAAAATTTTGAATTTAAGTGACGTAACTTCCGGTCTACGTGATTTCGATTCAAAAGCCAAAAATCTCGATCTAGACCAGAAATTCTGTTGTTAATTGGGCCTCGAGCCCATATCCGATCTTTGATCTATCTAATTCCATTCTGGCGATTAACGAAGGACAGGCTGTGGGGATATATAGGTCTGAAATTGAAAATTGTAGCCCAAAAAATTATAATGCATTGTTGTAAGATCATTATAAAAATTACACACGGTGGCAGATAAAAATATCGACACGAGTCAACTTTTGCTTACGACTTCTTTTGCTATAAGTAAATTTTAAAAAATATTAAATTCCTATGTAACCGATTTTACTAAATTCTTACTGTTTATGACAACAGTAAGTTTCATTATTTGTAAATAGCATATTATTACAGCAAAGTCCTTTTTTTGCCATTGCTATTTTTTATTTTCTAAAACTGCCTCGAGACCACACGACGACGTCGAGGTTGGCAATTTCGAGCCATTCTGCTCTGCAAGAGTAATTTTGCTTACTCGTGTAACGGTGGCTAAGGATATTAATTAACGAACGGCTCAAAGACAAAAACGTTTAAGTATGCCACGGGTCGTGCCTCGAGAATATTTTATTAAGCATAGGAAGCATCGGCTTAAGACCGGTTATTCCGGCAAGATAACTAACTAAAGCAATCCGTTTTTCCTTTATCCGGACGGACGGACCTATGCTATGCGTAGATAAGCCGGACGTATTTTCCGCCGTCGCTTCCGGAAATGCAGAATCTGCTCCCGTCGACCTCTCGAATACTTTTACTAGACGGAAAAGTCCGGACAAACTACCGCCGTCTTTTTCGTTCTGTTACGAACGGACGGACGAAGTCCGACCGTATGGAAACTTATTTTGTCATTCGTTTTACGTGTTAGATTTACCTGCACCGTCACAGATTTATAAACGACAATTGGCAGACCAAAGAAAACCGTGGGTGTCGATCAAATTAAGAGCTCGGAACAGACCGACGTTTTGTCGAACGTGCGGCCTTCTCTTAAAGAACGAAAAACCCGGCATCTCCGGACCCTTTCCGCACAAAGTAATTTTGCATAAAGTCGTAGTTTATTACACCCGTCGATACTAGAATTGGGAAAAAATAAGCAAAAGTTAACTCGACTCGATAATTTTCTCTCGTCGAGTATTACGTGTATTGCAAGAATCTAACAGATTGTTTGTTTTTTGTTTCTTTCAGTACTTTATATCAGTACTCAGAAGAGAAGAATATGATTTGTGCAGGAAATCACAACTTCATTGAAAAATTCTCATCATTTTTGTAATAAAATAGTCATTTATTAATTAATTATGTACATTCTTTTTTCTTTACGGTTGAGCTTTCAGAAGTAGATTAAGCATATACTTTTCCATTACTGCTTGCACTGTAAAAAAACAAAAGAATATTAATTTCACGACTATCCATATTTCTCGATGGTACACCATTAGTAAAGAAAACCCTTTATGTTATAAATAATAGTAAACCACTAAAAGTTGTTTCAAATTGAGTGATACCTTACCAAAAAATTATAATGGAGCAGGAAACAGTCCAAGTGCTTTTGAGTATTAAAGAACAGTGGAATAGGCAGTTCTTGTAAAAGTATTAAGTACCCAAAACCACAATTGCCTTTGTATTTTTCCTAGTAAAGCACGTTTAATAGATTGCCTTTATTCTCAAATGTTGATGTTAGGAATGGCATATTTAATGTGCTTTTGATGCGAAGGAAGAAATTTAGCAACTACGATAATTTTAAATGATAATCCAATGTTTGAAAAGAAAAATAAGATATATTGATCTGTAGGTCTGTCGTCGTCGTAAGAAGAAAGGCCCAAAAATTTCTTACCCGACCGAGCTAATAGTTACGCGACGAGGAGTCGATGCCACGAGTGCCATCTATCGATAGATTTTGTAACCCGAGTGTACGATTTTAGAGCCGGCTCCCCGAGCATTTTGCAAGTTACCACAGATTTCCCCACAAGCCGCCAGATACGTGCTTTGCAAATAGCTAATAACTCTAGTTTGGCAGTCCGAGTTCACGACGCGACGAACGTAATTAAAGTTATCCCGTTTGGAGGGCGCCATAGTTCCGACAGACGCCAAAATTTGTGTTGGCGTTTTACAAAGGATGTGGAAAAATATTTTGCAAAGAAAAACTTAAGTTGAGAAATTGTCTGCTATGGGATAAATGGTGCCACGTGCCTTGTATCGCAACTCTAAGTATTTGACCCTGTTCTGCCAAATGGCACTACAGAGTACAAAGAGACTGTATATTAATTGTAGGCAGTAGGGTACCCAGTAATTACTGAGGTGTCTGAACATACAAAGTCAGACAGAGTTATATGCTCGGGCTTTGGCAGTACAATCCAATGGGGACTAGCCTTCCTTGCCCTCGAGTCCAACCCACAAACATTTACATGCAGTTTTGTGTGCAGCCTGTTTGGCACTTACAAGGGTCTTTTAATAAATATTAATAGAATTTAGTTAATTATTATGTTAAAAGTATACTAACTCTTTTAGTGAATATTACAAATTTAATAGAGTTAATCGGGGTTAATGGCAATCAAACGTACTATTTTATATTAATTTAACACAAATATGGAAATTTTTAGTAGTGAAAGGGTCACGGAGGAAGACGACGACGACGATATTACATTTACAGAGTAGAATAAGGAATAAACTCAAATGTTACGCGAAAGATTACATTGCGTCGGTTTCGACACGGCGTTTGACCACCGCCCCCAACTTACGTGCCGTCGGACCGCGGCTAACGACTTTTTGGGTCGACTATGCGATTCCGTCCGGTTGCTCGCCTCGTCGTACGCTCCGACCACCGTAATTGTAACTCTTGTATATAGTTCTGTAAAATAAATTCGTGAAAACAACCACGGACTCTGTCGTCTGTCCCGGAATCATTCGTTCGACGCGACGACGACACTATTCGTAGACGTAATCGGATCGATCGACGTAACCGATTTCCTTCTAGAGAGGTACGCCTTAGCATAGACTAATTACCTAGCAAAGCCGGGAAGACCGGCAAGCTAACCGAACGGAAAGGTCGACCGAATTGACTACCACCCCGAACGCGGCGTCTTAGAAGTACGATAACGGTTCGTAAGCAAAACAATGCCGGATTTATTCATATTGTATTTTTCTTAAATACTATGAAGTTTTAGCAAAAACGTAAGAATATGCCCGAGATTTCGACAATGGAACGGTGCAGTCCCGTGCCCATAACGAGTAAAATTATGCTCGTTAAGCAAGGTTCCACCGTAATTACTAGACTTTGAGATGTTTATATATTAAAGCCAAATGATTACCAGATTAAATCTGGCCACGTCGGGTGATAAAAGTTACTTATTAATAAAAATTCTAAAAAGTAAGCCCAAACTTACTTTATGCCAAAGTCATTTAAAAAGTATAAATAATACAGTCTGTGGCCAAGGTTGATTTCCGTATCGGAAAAGCTCCAGAAACATAAAACAGAAAAGTGATATTACTTCCTCTTCTTAAGTTTGTTCACCAAAATCGAGATGGAAACCCACGGAAGAATAGAAAATACTTTAAATTTTCTGTTAACATCTTCATTTGTATTTTGGCCAATTAAAAAGCATAGTAACATTTTATGTTGATATTTTTAGAAAAGGTTAGGAAGTATTCCTTCCTCTATACCAGGAAGTTTGTCTATATCATGGGTGGGCTCCTTTTTAAATTACTGGCCAAATATAATGTAAAGGTTTGTGTTTGTGTACAATTTATAGATGACCTGTTCAAACAAGTGGATCATAAAAGAAATAAAAAAGAAGGGTATATGCAAAAAATAAATAGGCTAACACAAAGAATTGGTGTATAATAAAAAAAGTTCTAATATACAATAAACCTAATTATACCATTATTTTGAGGGTCGTTTATATATTTTGAAGATAGCCACAGTTTGGATTACGAACGTTTGGGACCGGAATTTGCCCTTGGACCGTAGGTTACCCGATTCCAGTCTATATTATTGTAAAGACGGTGGTGTAGTCGGCTATTGGACGCTATATGTTATGGTTGATTCAATTCTGGTATTGTGGAGATAGAATTAAAACAGAAAATGAAGAAATGGAATCTACTAATTTTTTCATTTCTGTTTTCTGGTAAGGTGGACATTGGTCTTTGAGGTGCTTCCACTACTGTCGTCTGACAGGTTGACACTGGCATAAAATAGTAGCACCACATTTTATCGTCGATCGACAAATCTCGAGAATTCCCCTCTGTCCTTGTACTTATCGAGGTTCTGTAGCGATACTGCCGTTTGACTTCGAAAAAAGCATTTGAGCATCAGTATAGCACAAATTATTTCCCTGTAATGTTTAACGATCTTGTCATTTCTCAAATTCTGATCCTTTGGTTTCCTCAAATTTCGGTACCGACGGTGGCAATGGTATCGTCTCTAACTACTCTTGCTGCTCGTCTGGGTCAGAAAGGTCCCTTACGACGACCACACTGCTGGTAGTTTGGTTGCATTTTAAGAGGTGGGGCGGGGGATTCTTGAAAAGGGCGTGCGTCCGGTGCTGCATCTTCCATTAATTTTATGAATCCCAATCTTTATGAATTTTCCTCTTTGTCCATGCTGGGGATAATGCCTTAATAATTAGTGATGTGCGGGATGTTTCTGACCTGTTGGGTGTGGCCTTCTCCGTGGTGTCTGGCAGTATAGTGTATCCCATTGGTTTTAAACTTTGTGGGGTCTGTATGGGGAAACAAAGCTTTAACTTTTGGTTCTTTATCCAATGAGGGATGCAGTGTGCCATTCACTGGGTTGGTTGCAGCTCTGTTGCTTGGAGTGCTACTTTGGGCCTGGATGGGGTGCACTTCAACATGATTGAGGGCCTGTCAAGCAATTCCCTTTCTGGCCTTTTGATTCTGCTTACAACGTTCAATAGAAAAGAAAGAACTAAAATACGGGGTGTTCGGAAATTCCCGTTACAAACTTCTAGGACTTTTAGAGGGGAGTGAGTACATAATATTTTGATTAGAAACCCATGTCCGGAAACGTACATTTCTGTTCTACGACGGTTTCAATTCAGATGTTTAACTCTTCCATTTCTGCTCGAAAAATTTGAATTAGCCGTGATGCAGTGCAATTATCAAGTAACTATTTGAAAAAAAACATAACAAAACATTCATTTATCACTTAAACACATTTGTTTTTATTAACACACAAACTTTGTGTGTTTACATTATTCCAAACAAAAAGAACCCAGCATACTGTACATACAGAACAGTACTGATGCATTAGAACAGCGGCTCTATGTGACATATCTTACGTTCCACCAACGTTCTTAGAGACATTGTACCTACGAAGCACGTTCTGGTACACTCTGAGACTTTTCTCTTTCCCTCAGCAGAAGTGGAAGAGTTAAACATCTGAATTGAAACTGTCATAGAACAGAAATGTACCGTTTCTGTTCTAACAACATAAAAACTGTTCCTAATGGTACATTTCCATTCTACGATGGAAACGTACCATTAGGAACAGTTTTTACAGTTCCTAATCAAAATATTACGTACTCACTCCCCTCTACAAATCCTAGAAGTTTGTAAAGAGAATTTCCGAACACCCTGTATTCAAATCAAACTCACTCATTTTCCTAGACACTTCCTTAGTTATGTTTGATCCTCTGCGGCAGCGTTTCTCAACCTGGGGGTTGCGATGATATTAAAGGGGGGTCGCAAAACAATAACGAAATCATTTATTATAAACTGAGATAAATATGAGAAAAAAATCATTTATTATAAACATTTTACTTACAATAAGTAAAATTTCTTTTCTGTACACATTGTACAGAAAAGAAATTAATGTGATGATTGCATTTGTTTTTCATTTAAAATTTTCTCCATACGTGGATCTATGTTAGAAACACACAAAAGCAAATTGTTTTCAAATGATAAAAGACAATTCCTGTATTTAGTTTTTAGCACTGTACAGTCAAACCTGTTTTTATGCAGGGGATAGGGACCGCATTAAAAAAAAAAAATCACACGAAACTTCACGAATGGCTGTAAATAATAGTTTTCGCAACACACATTAAAAAATATTTTTTTTTATGCGGTCAACAGGGACCGCATAAAACAAGTCTCACATAGAAAATAACTCAAAACCGTACGAAATAGAATTTATTGACAACAGATGTCAGCACTCGACTGCATCGTCTGGTCTGTCGTCTGTTTTACATATTTTTGTCCAGGTGGTGTTTTGTTGACTTAAAAAGTAAATTATTTCATTTTTCGCATATTCATGCAATAATATTACTATAATAAGTGCATTTATGCTATAATAAGTTTATTTAGCTATAATAAGTCAACGTGAGACATGACGAATCGCACGAAACTAGTCGCCAACTATACCGCACAAAAAAACCGCAAAAATTAAAAATTTGCATTAAAAAAATTGCACAAATAAAAATCACACATAAAAAGAGCGCATAAAAACAGGTTTGACTGTATTTAAAAAAATTTACATTTATAATTACAGTGAAAATTCAATTAGTAATTATAGGCTTACTGTTATTATTCCTTGGGGGGGGGGGGGGTCGCGAAATATTAATTTTATTTATATTTACTATTTGAGGGGTCGTGGAGCTAAGAAGGTTGAGAATCGCTGCTCTATAGCTTTCTTATCCGTAAAAAAGTAGCAGTTTGAAGCAAGGCATTATTTTCTAAATCAAAAGTAAAATTTTCCCACCAATTGTTAAACAATCAGCTCTAAGATAAGCCACTTTATACTGCTGTTATGCTTCTTTATAGTAGTGGATAAGCTTTTTCCTTCACATTCTAGACCACCATGTCACCTAAAATATTTATTTTAGATTTCTCATTTGAACAAATTCTTCTCGAATTCTTAAAGATTAAACTCTTGTTGGTTTCGGTCTCTAGTTCTGCAATGACTAGATTATTTTTGGGGTATTTTATAACAGTTTTTAGGGGAGATTAAAAAAAAATCTTCATTTGGTCTCTTAACCAATCCCAGCAATTCAAAATGTCAGGTTCGTTATACCGAAAGCCAGCAAGTGTCAAAAAGAAAAATAATAGTTCTATTACTGGAAGTGTTCAAAAAATACAAAAGAAGAGAAAACTGGCTCAAAGAAGTTGATGTAAGTTTGGATAATTCTTCCAGTTTCTTTTTGGTAGTAGTTAAACGTTCCTCGTTCCTTATGCAAATTAACCAACCAATCAAATTTTGTCGATAATTTATCTAATTTCGATAAGATAATAACAAAATGCTCCTCGAGAAATGTAGCAAATTTTTGAGGAATTGACGAGGCCGATTTGGTCAAAGGAGAAAAAAAGAATCCACGCATTGAGTTTTTAACACCGATTCGCTAGGATACCGACGACGGACACGAGAGACTTTGGGAGAGGGGAGGAAGTGGAGTTTGAGACATTGGGTTCAATACTTCCAATTAGCAGTAAAACACAAAGTAATAAATGTAAAATAATATAATTAGGTTTGAATGTTTGGCTTTTGAACAGACTTTTCAAATTATCAAAGGTACGTGGATGGAATACAGAATAAACTGAAATATTTTCAAAAATTATAGAAATGCACTTCAAATGATGTAATGTCCCTAAAAATATTTAAAAAACAATTAAGTGAGCTATATTTGGTTGTGGTACAAATGAGAATGTAAAATCGTAATTTAAATTGTTTGAATAATGTTATCCATGGTTGCGGGATTTCTAAGGTCGGTGTATTGCACGGTGTTACGGCAGATATATAGAGGTTCTCCCGTATAAATAACTCTCTTTGAACATTGCACTGCTTAAGTAATTTGGTGTGTCCAAAGCGGTAGATATCTAGACTTACCGGGTGTCCCGGTTTGACGACGTGGTCCCTGCGTCCCAGCCAGTTTTTCATTTTGTCCCGGTTATTTGGTAAAATTTTGAAAGCACCGAATATCTAATAAATTAAAATAGTGCAGCCTCCGGCACAATGGCGATTTGGCAACTAAAATGTCTCCTCTGTCACAAAATATTTAGATTGGCAACAGTGAGTGTATCTAGATCTAAGTACTGTACTTTTAATGTTGTCTAGATGCTTCCCCCAAAATCTATAGCATATAACTTAATGAATTTAGATGTTTTATTTTTTCATCTAGATATTTTTTTACAGAATTTATAATAGCATGTAGCCTGAGATCCAGATGTTTATATTTCATTTTTTAGATATTTTGCTTCAATTAGAGTTGGAAACACTCAAACTTACACTGGCACGTCGTTGCTCCGCACGTTCTATCTTAGTCGAGTTCGAGTCGCTAGTTGGCATTTGCGATTATTTTGTACCGTGCATTAAATTAATTTAATCTCCAAAATGCCAAAAAGAAACCGTGTGTTTACCGATGGATTAAAAAAGGATTATCCGTTTTTGAAAAAGTTTATGATTGTATTGACAAAGTGAAAGGCGAAGTGTGCTTTTCAGAATTTTCAATAATTTGTGGTGGGCATTCGGACGTTAAAATCACTTAAAACGTGTGAAACATACATAAGGCAAGCCTAGTAGCAGTGGAAGGAACTTCCTCAAATATATTGTCATATTTTGAAGGTACTGATTTATTAAAAATTGTTTTTAACTTGTTTTTTTATTAACAACTTTATTTAGCCTTTTCAATTGTAGGTACTTATTTTCTGTTGACAGTATTTTCTCATAATTGTCCTGGTTTGAGAAAAAAATATTATGGTAAGCCTATAGATATCCCTGGTCTAGTATCTTTTTAGATAACTCTGTTGCCGGTGTATTGTTTTTAATATCCTCTTGATCGGGTACGTCAAAGATATGGCCCGCGACACGAATTCAATAATGAAACAAATAATACTTAATAAACTAATAATTATTGAATTTAACAATATTTTGTTGTTTTTATGGTGTACAGAAAATAGCAGTTCGGATCTTTTTAGATCTGGATATGTATAGGAGATTCTGGTATTTTTTTGTTCTTCCACTGTAAAGTTGATGGATGGATATATAGAAGCTAACATATGAATAAAGTTGTCTAATTCATCTGCAGAGCCATCCCATGCAAGCAATACGTCATCTACATATCTAAATACGTGATTGGATAGTGGACAGTCAAAGGGGCATTGAAAATACAATACTCTATATTCCTCATGATGAGCTGTACTAAAATGAGTGAGAGGGGGGAACCCATTGGCACTCCCTGGGTCTGTATATTTTGCCATTAACTTTTCAACAGTGGGATAGTCAGGTATGGTGCTATCACAAAGTAGTGGAGAATAAATGTGGGAAATTTTAAAGTATTTTTTCACATGTTTTTTCTCATTACCATTTCAGAAAAAGATTTTGTAAACAGTTATGTCTAGTAAAGAAAAGTCTTTTTTTGTTGTTACATAATTCATTTTTTATGCGAATTTCTTTTTTGCGGTAGTTTTTGGCGATACTCCCAAAAGAATTTAACGGATATATCCGTCCCTCGCCACTGCCACGCGATCTGCGACTCGACGGATATATCCGTCGGTCACTGCAGAGTAGTTAAATTGAAAATTAATTGTTTTCTGCGACGAGAAAGAAAGCCTCTCGCAAATATAACGCGTGATACTGGGTATCCGGAGCTAAATAGCAGCGCATTTACGAGAACGGCAGCTTCAAAATGTGGCACCGACGGATATAAGGAAATTACATCAATTTTATACGAGCAGTACGAGCAATACGCCGACCTTAGAAATCCCACAACTATGGATAACATTATTCAAATAATTTTTAAATGAAGGTTTTACATTTTCATTTGTACCACAACCAAATACAACTCAGTTAATTGCTTTTTTAAGTATTTTTTGAAATATTACAACATTTGCAGTGCATTTCTATGATTTTTGAAAATAGTTTTAATTTTAGTTTAGTCTGTATTCCATCCACGTGCCTTTGATACTTTGAAAAGTATTCAAAAGCCGAACGTTCGAAAATTAATTGTATTCAATTTTTTGCCCGAGGACGGTAGCCATAAGCTATCAAAAGTGATAGCGAGTACGTCTAAAATCTAAAAAGTCACAATTTGTAATGCCGCAACACCGAAGTGTATTTTACGAATATAATTAGGGCAGTTGATAACAATGACCTGATATATAATACATTTTACAGTTTTGAGATTTTAACTGTTTATTACATATCTCTTTATGGGTGTACTGGTGATTTTTTGTAATCAGAAAAATATTTAAAATAAAGTAATTTTGTGAGAACACTTTATTTGGGTAAAGAATTTTCTAGTTTCATATTCAGTAATGCAAATGTAAGCATTTATTGATTAATCCAAAGAGTTAAAACGAAAATAGATTCAATCCAAAAAATTAATCTTGCACAACTTGGCACAAATTACAGACATTGGATGCAAGTGCTACATTAATTTACTTTAGAAAGATGCAAATGATACGGATTAGAGCAATCCAAGTAATGGAGTTCCTGGAATTTTGTCAAAAGCTTGGCAATTTCTATCCAAGGATTAACCTTCCACTTGCATTATTTCTGATCTGTTTTCTCCTTACTTTTTAATTTTGCTTTTGATAAAGTTTTAACAGAAAGAACATTAAATTTATAACAAAATTCCTTTATGCAATAGTTATATTCTGGGTACAATAAATAATGGGTAAGACTGACTATAGCATTTGTTAATGTTCTATGAAGATTTATTACCTATCTTGTAATATATAACTAAGGAGGGGACAGCATTACACTGGTTACCAATTTTGATCAAACTTAGTGAGGTTACAGTCAGTGGCGTAGCGTAGTGGGGGTGGCAGGGGCAGCCCGCCCCGGGAGGCACTTTAAGGAAGCGGCAAAATTTAACAATAAATAATAATACCTAAATAAGAGGGCGGCAAAATTTTCCTCTGCCCCGGGCGGCTGACACCCACGCTACGCCACTGGTTACGGTGCATACCCAATAACTGATGTAATGTGCTATAATTTCCACTTTAAAAATACAAGAATAAAGTTGTTATATTTATATAAAAATTATTTTTGAATATTCGTGGACATATGAGATTCATACATAATATTTATTTACAATTTATTTGGGCAGATGATAAGGATTTAAATAAAAATAATTTTGTTTGTAAGACATTTTTATCAACATTATTCAATCTGTTTTTTCCTAATGCCTTTGCAACCTCCAAATTGATGAAGAACCCTTGACTGCAATTAATCTATTAATCTTTCGCAATACATAAAAGCATCCTTTAAACATAAAGATAAAAAGAATTGCAAAATTATGTCCTTATTGTTTTACATTTCTGTGTATCAATGGCGTGCCGTCATTGGAAGCGGTGGAAGCACCGCTTCCCTTGTATTTTCTAAAAACTAAATACATATTGTGCGATTATTTTCATATAATTAAAATTAATATTTTATTATAACCGCATTATGTATCTTATTACAAATTTCTATACTACGTGTGAAAAAAATGATAAGATTGCTATTGTATATTCGAATATTAGTGGCAGAATGGAAGCGCTGTATTGTCAGCTTCCCAACAGCCAGATTATACTCATTCGCACATGCGCTTTACAGAGCACCGACCTCACCCGGTTTAGCTGGTGAAAGCTACACACGTATAACGCTTCCAATTCTATCCAGGACCGGTCCTAGGCTATTAGCCACCTGCCTGTTAGATATTTGGCCACCCTCCCCGATTATGTGAATCATGAGTAGATTTATAACTTAACCCAACCGATAAGAATTTACTGGTATGATGTTTTCGTGATAGTTCTGTATAGTTGACAGGAGTTTTAAAAAATCCATTAAAATATTTGATATTTTTATTCCGCTCTCCCATCTTATATTACTTACGGATTTCAATGTTAAACCAGTGATATTACGATTTCGTACGTCCCATTTATAAGGAAATGTAGAGAATAACATTGTACAAGATTTTTACATGTTTAAAAATTAACTATTACTTTGGCAGCATCATTTACAACTAAATTTAATGAAAGATGCATAAGGTACATGGAAGCTCTAGAATTTATTCCTTAAATTTATGATTTATGTATCCATTGTCATAAAAATTTGTCCTTCCACTTTTTCCCAAGACTACAAATATTCAAGTACAAAGTAACCGGTTCCAACTTATTTCTACTTAAGTAGTAGTCAAATAATTAAGAGATTAGGGAATTGGGGACATAAATAAAACCTTGCTGAAAGAGCCGGAATTTTACTTAAACAAAAGCTCAACCGAACCAATCTCTAGCCGAGTACAGTGTGGACTGATTTCTTCGTAATATTAGATGTAATAAAGACAGAAATTTTTCCAGTTCAATGAGAGTGACCGAAAAGTGACCGTTTTAAGACCCTGGTCCTAAAACGAATTAGTTAGAAAACAAATGACGGACAATCTATTAAGTTTAACATATTTAGATTTTTATAGCTATGGCGAGAAACGTTTAAAATGTATAACCTTGTCGCGTCCTTTGAGGTATACGAGTGAGCGACAAAAGAGGCATTTGACATCGACCGGTATCGGCCCCCTCGGGATTTGGCAGCCCACGTGCATGCACCTACCGGGACAGTCTCCGATTCCATCCATTAGTCACTCGTACGGAGCTATTTGACTAAGTGGATTGTTTTAAGATTTAAAAAGTAAAGAGGATTTTATGTTATTTTTATGTACATTTCTTTACAAAGCTATATTTAATTATAATTTTTTTTAAAAGTATATTCGTACAATTGAAGAATATTTTGTACCAGGTATGAGTATGTACAGTACTGTACAGTACATCCACCACATATTTTATTTCACCAAGTAAGTTTTTATTATTTTATTTATAATTTTAACCCTTATATCGTGGCTAGCGATTCAGAATGTAATTGTGATATTAAAAATACATTTAGAGAAGTCTATGGTTTTTACTGGCTTATCGAACAAACAATACGAATGGAACTAAGTCAGTTAATCGCGCGTCAGTTATCATCACCGACGCGCAATTAACTGATTGCCCCTAGAAGTCGGCTTCTCACAGAAACACAGCTTCCCTACCATCAAATGTCACGGCAGGCCACTGCTGTGTATATTAATAAATAAGGTCCAAGTAGACAGTATATACACAGAAATGCAAAATAATTTTGCAATATTGCAGGCAGTGATTCTTCTGCAAAATAAATTTCCATATTATCCATGCTATCAATGTTAGCACAAGATTATGAAGTCATCTTTTTGTTCTTTTTCAAACAAACACACAATTATTCACACAGTTAGGTTAAAGAATGATTTTCTTGCCAGAGTAAATAGATATTGTACCTAAATATACAGAAAATGTTTTGTTTTTAATTATTGTTAGGTAGCATTTCTTAATTGCTTTTGATGTGGAAACGATACTGAAATAGGTAGTTTTTTAATGTTTTACTACCCTGTTTATTGTACATTTGTAGTTTTCCTCTCTGACAATATAATTTTCACTTTACTAAATACAAAATACCATTGAGATTCAAAACACCAACCTAATGATAATGAAACTCACACTGACATTTCATCAGCCACTCTCTGAATGGCAGACATTCTAAAGGTTTTAAGTGATTATGCAATTTTCAACTTTGAGTAGTGTGCCTTACTGCTTGGCACATATCAGATATTGAGGATGCACTATATCCTCACCACATTTGAATAAAATTGGTGACCCAACATCATTCTGTTCCCTTGTAAGTCACCTAACTATTTAATTAATAATAATACATGCACTATTATTATTAAATAGTTAAAATATCAATTGTAAATAATAAACTTTCAAAATAATTCTCTGTAATTTAGATGTATATTTATTTTTAAAAAATATATAGTGCTTACCCTGTTTACTGCCTCTTCTTATGGCAATGTTAAATGCAGTGTCTTTGTTGTTATTTTCTTTCGTGATGTCGGCTCCGGCAGTCAGTAATTCGTGTACACACAAAGCATGATTACAAAATGCTGCATACATTAATGATGTATTTCCATCCTGTAAATAAAAATGTGCTGGATTTTTATATACTAAACAGCTAAAAAAGTTAAACAATTCAGATTGTAAGATTTTATTTAAGAAAAATTAATTTGAAAGTTAATATTTTTAAATATAATAAATGAAATTGTGTGGGGGCACCATCTGTTCTGAGATTTTGTTATAAAAACCTTTTGTATTATTAATTATCATAAAATGGCAAAAAGCCTAATTTTGAAGATAGAGATGAGTTTCATAAGTTTTAAATGCTAATAAGTAGCATCCTCATTAAGTCCAACTCCTTTCCAGATATGACAGATGATCCCTCCTGCTCTCTCCACCCAACAATCTTTAGCCACCAAATTTAATACCATTGAGCATTTACACAAAAGCTACCTTGCCAAATTTCATTTCTTCAACCTGAGATATTAAATGAAATAGATGCTAACACACAAACATCTTTTTTCCTGTTTTTTGATTTTTTGGGTTCGGGGTGTCTGAAAATGTAGAGATTTGTAAAACATTTGGAGGGTCAAATTTGACACAATTCCAATAATTTCCCTTGTTATGTATATATAATAGCTGGAAAAGTGAAACTCCTCCAAATTATTCTAGCCTTCTTCACCTTTGCCAATTTTATACCGTTGGATTAAAAGAGTATAAAAATTAGAAAACTTTTACTTGGAAAAACAACAGATTATTTGCTTTCTGCAACAGACACAATCAAATGCTGGCTTACATTGGCCAAATAATAGCCCACAAATGTTTCTTTGCTGGGGACTTAGTGGAAGTATATAAAGAAGAGGTCTTAGCCAAAATTAACCATAAGTAATTAACCTACCATGCAGTTTTACAATACAGTATGGCAGGGGTTCCCAAAGTGTGTGCCGTGGCATCCTAAGGCACTGCAGCTTCCTCACAGGGGCATCACAAAATGTTATAAAATTTTGTGTATTTGTTAGAATTTGTATAATGTACTTGTTAGAATTTGATATACGGTGCCTTAGGAAAATCTGCATTTAGCAAGGTAGAATCAAAAAAGTTTGGGAACCACTGCAGTATATAATTTGTGAGAAAATAAAAGGCAAGTTTCTTTCGGTCGAGTAAAAATATCATTGACATCTTCCACTTTGATACTGACACAATTTTGCAGTGATTTAATTGCTTTTGTCATTGCTCATGCACAGTAAAATTGCCTTCAAATACTTTGGCAACAGAGTATATTTTTGCATGGCGATTCTGTTGCAGCCAATCACCACGAAGCGGCCATAATTCCAAGTATACGCGACATCATACTGTGTATAGTGCTAAGGACGACGGGTAAAAGCGTATTGTGGAAATTTTGAAAAGATGCAAAATAATACCAAATATTGGATAAAAAAGTTAAATACAAAATTAAATTGAAAAATACAAATATAAACATCCGTGTTAATGGATGTTTATATTTGTAGTTTCAAATCACTGAAAAATTGTAAAATAAATAAGACCAACCCATCCAAAACCATGACATCTATGCATCAGGTTACACACAAATAGCCCTTTAAAAAATTATGAAGTGGCTTACCAACATTTTGTTCCACCATTTTATAACGTCAGATAAAAAATACAAATTTGACTGGTTCATCAGTTCCTAGCCAGCGAGAAGAGCAATGCTTTTTGTAACAGCTTAGGTCTACACAAATCTTGTGTAAACCTACTTAAAATAGTTTCTTTGAAATGGACTTTTATGTTGGTTTAGCTGAGCCTGTGTAACTTGAACTTTACAAAATTTAAGAAAATTCTTAAAGTGAATACAAAAAAGTCTCTCTTCTCACTTGTCTTTTCACATGCACGAGGAAAATAACAGTTCTTCGGCCGAGTCGACGTTTCGTTTGAGGTTACTCGTCCACCTCAATACGTAAAAACATTAAGACATCCTTCTGGCAACAGCACAATATCAAACAAAAAAAAAAAATACATTTGATAAAAATTGGCAGGACAGAAAATTTTTTAAATTTAAAAAAATTGTGAAAGGACAAGTGAGAAGACACATTTTTGTATTGTCTTTAAAAAATTTTCATAAATTTTGTAAATTTTAAAATTTTTCTGTCCTGTCAATTTTTATCAGTGTAACTTAAGATTATAGTTCTGAAACTCTGAACCAAGAATGAGGTTTAAACCTTATTTTAGAAATCTACCCTGGTGGTTTTTCTATAAAAAACAAAAACATTACAATTACACAAAGCTGTAACTCTTAAAACATTAGACAAAGAAACAAAGGACTCTTAGACAAAAAAAACATACACCAATAAACCTATACAACACTGATCTGGACCTAATATAGTACACAAAATGCAGTAAAATTTTAGAAGAGCAACATTCTACAAAAGTTATAAACCATAAACACACATTCCAACAGAACATGTTTGAATCATGTTTAATTCATCTTTGTCAGACTATTTTATTGATTAGTATCATCATTTTTGAAGAATTCTTTTCACTGACTTTTAAATCACAAAATAACTGGTCATTGTCAGCAGACTACAACAATTGGTGAACGTCATTCTAAGGAAGCTTTCTATTAAGCTTTGGCTTTTGCCATATAACCTGTACTAACAATAACAAGAATTGGAAAAGCAACAACTCTAACTTTTCAGAAAGCCACAAAAGCCAGTATAGAAAGAAAAGCTACGTATGAATTATGAATACTAATACTGATTGGAAGACAGAATATCATCAGTAAAGTCTAAAATTATTATGAACTGATAAGCTTGACTAAAAAGTATGTTAATGGTTTTTACCATTAACAGTGAACTTAAGATATATGAAAGCAATATATTTATTTAATCATGTAAAAATGAGGAAATATTGTCGTTTGAAGAAACGCAAGAATACCGTATTTACTCGCATATAGGACGAGGTGTGACTTTAAAGATCAAAATAAAGAAAATTAGATTTATTAATACAATTCTAATTTTATTTTGTTTAATCACAAATAAAATATCAAATGCCTGTAAATGTACACATTGTCCTGCAAAAATTACTGGCATTTTAAACTTTAAAGAAAAATCTTGTAAAATCGACAACATAATTTGTTCACGTAAAGCCGGACAATCGGGAACCTTTTTTGCCAGTTCTTAACGGTCGAATCCACTCTCCGTCGATTACACTTACGAGTTTCTCCAAATTCTGATTTCTGAATAATCGTGTTTTCACGTGGAAATGGATTAAAACTTATGTCGTGCTCCCGTGTGATTTTGGAATTGAATTCAAAAACTTTGCTTTTCCTATGGCTATTCATCTTTACTCCTGACAATACATAAAAACGATTCAAATGATACAGATAAAATACTTTTGTTTTTAAACACTAGAGTGTGAGCATCTGGTTTAAAGTGCAAATACATAGTTCACAAAAATTTTTGCAAAGACGCAAAGAATCTTTCGTTCGCACGTATAGAATGACCTAGGTTTCCGAAGCAGTAAAATATGAATAAAAACCTCGTCTTATATGCGAGAAATTACAGTATATAAAAGATGAAATTAAAAATGGCTCTAAAAAGGCAGGATAGCATAAGCATTTGTTGATTATTTATTACATATGGAATATTAACATAAATTTTGAATGCAAATCATATTTTGAAAACTGAATTATTAAAACTTAATTATTTGTTCAATTTAAGAATATGAAAAATTTAAACATTGAACTGTAAATTGTATTAAAAAGTTTAAATTTGTTTAATTTGTGAAGTTATTTTACTAGAATAGAATTTTTCTGGAATTTCTCAAAGTTTGTGGTTTTCATTATGGTATATTTTAATACAGAATATGTCTGTGAAAAAATGGTTTTTGTCTGTATATTCGGGTATATTCAATGGTCAAATGAAAAACTCAAAATTTTCAAATGTAATAAAACCACCAACTCTTCAGTCATAATCAGTAATTAATAAACCAACAAATATGGAATTATTACATTTAGTAGTAATTGTTTCAAGAAGGAAATAACATTTTTCTGATGTTTAAGTCATTTGGTTTTAGATATACAAGCTTCTATAATAGCATTGCACTCTTGTTTCTCCCCTTTGTAAACAACTAAAATACATTCACTGTCAAAAATAATTTTGATCTTAAATTTCAGTATGTGACTTTTGTAAGAATCAAAACTTTACGGAATTGACTTTCAAGAATTCCTTCGTTTGCATTAGTCATTTTTGATTATAGCGACTCAAAAGATTATGGTTACGCCAAAATATAGTTGTTAGTAATATAATTGCTTGATAAGATTATAAACGACAGTACCTGATCGGTTTCGTTCACATCTGCTTTGTGCTGAAGTAATTTTCGAACAATGTGCGCATGCCCGTTGGCACTCGCAAACAGCAACGCAGTTTCTCCTCTCTTTCCGCCAATATTTACATTTGCATTTTTTTCTAGTAATAATCGAACGGTCGCCAGCTGACCGCAGGCACTAGCCCATAATAACGGTGTAAATCCATTACTATCTTGCACATTCAATAAACTGTTATCTTCATCTAAATGAAACAAAAGAAAGCTTTTAAAATTTAAGTTTAACTCAAAGTTTATTTATACATTCAAACACTTGAAATAAAAAAAAACTGTTACAACTAAAATATTTTCATAATGATTTGCTTACAGATTAGTTGATTAATAAAATAAAATAAAATATACCCAAAGTGTATTGAATGTATACTGCTGATGTTATCTGAATTATAAGCTATAACTGTTGACAGATATTTTATAATCAAATGAAATTTCAAATATTGGATTTCAAATGTTGTGAATGCAACTTTTCAGCATGATACTGCAAAAGTTACATTATTTTCCAATATTCAATAAAATTGTAAATTACTTTTGTTATGCCATAACTATTTTCTTGGAAAAATAAAACAGTACAATGTTGAACTCTTGTACAGACTCTTGTAGATGGGGCAAAAATGGCACTATATTCTGCAAAACATCTAAAAAACTTACTAATTTAAAAAAGTTTTATAGTTTGGAAGCATTTTTATTTTTAACAATAGTTACTATAGAAATGCCACTGAATAGTTACTGCATCCTTTATATTTAATTTACATTGACATATCAGTGCAGTTCTCTTATAAGCCAAAACGAGCAGGCACACGCACGAGAATGCTTTTGAGAGATATGCTCTTATAAGCAAAGCAGGCCATGTGTTTAAAAATTCAAAAACAAGTACTTTTCACATACAAGAGTATGCTCTTATTTGTAAAGAAATATGCTATGAAAAGGTAATAATCAGACGACAGTGTATTTTGTAGATCTTCAAATATAAAATGTGTAGTAGCGTGTTTAATTTAGGATACAAAATGAATTTAATGTAGTATAAGTGAATGTTTTTGAATCGAAAAACATTTGTCCCTGGCAGATTTTTGCAGTAACAGCCAGATGGCCAATCAATTAAGGTTTGGGTGACTCAAATCTCTGAATTCAATTGGGTCGAGACATCGCAAAAATTTTTTGAGTATGTCCATCCTGGATATCTTCGACCTTCATTCCTTGCTGTCTGTCTGTGTCATTGTAGATGCTTGGCAAAACCCAAGATGGGCCTGATTAAAAGATTTTCTTAGTACCCAAAGGGCAGAGAGAGTTAGCACTTTCATCAGGTTGGACCTTTTAGGTGTCATGATTCTGTGGACTGACTTTTGTTAACCTTTTTTAGAATCTTGCATGTTTGAAAACAAATAACTTTATGGTTTTATGAGAGACTGGACTTGACAAAATAGTTTTGGATGAAAAAAGAGAATTTTTTTCAAAATTAAATCTGTTAAAATTCTTCCCAGCAAAAACTTTATTGTTGGAGGATGTGATTATATCTTTTCCCACAGACTTGCTTCCTTGTCCAGAGGTGACACATACAGATAATGTGTCACCTCTGAACAAGATTGTCAGATATGGGTGTAGTGCATGATTTCAGCAGGTCCCAGAGTGAAAGTTTAGGTGTGTTTTTGGTGTGCTATGTCTTGCCCATATGACTTTCTTCAGATGACTGAAGCTAGCAGGGTATTGTGCAAGGAAATCCACTTCTTTCTTGACCACCTCTTTAAGGAATGCTGCGACAGTACAATACCTAAGTACAGTGAAAACTGCTTAGGCAACCACCTGTCAAAATGGGCAAAAATTTCTGGCATGAAATAGTTTATACATATCGAGTCTTTGTATAAGTTAGCCGTATTAAACGACCACCTGTGTAACGTGACCGTGGGCATCAATTTTTGGTCCAAAAATCAAACAACAACTGTAATAAGTGACCAATTCTGTGAATATATCTTGTCTAAACTATTGTTGAACCATCTGAATGTTCCCCCTCCTAATATAATGAATTAGTCTAAACTCTTGTTCGAACCCACCTCGAAGACTTCTCCCACCCTTGAAATTAGGTGCAGGTGTTAATGAATTAGTCTAGCAACAAAGGAAATTCATTTCAGTTTGTTTGAAATTGTCCTAAAAATGAAAGAAATGGGAAGTGCTGTCCTTAGAAGATTGTGTTAAAGTTATCAGAGAAAGTGAAAATGGTTTATCACAACGGCAATTAGCAGCAAAGTTTAACTGTCAGGCAACCTTCCTTTTTTGATAAAATACGTAATTAAACCATATTACGAGAAAAAATAATAAAATCATTTTATTATTAATAAATAATTTTTCTTATTGTACTTAAGAAAATATTAAGTATTAAAAAAACACAGTATTTTTAAAGTTAAAATAAGATTAAACTAACGAAAACCAAAACCAAAGTGATGGGAGAGATACGACACGCTTGTATATCAATAACATAATACATGTAACCGAGGAGTGAACGAAAAGAACTAAGTTGAATTAATTAAGTCGGAAAAAAGAAAGTGGCATTATAATCGAGAAAATGCGAGTATTGTATTAATCTTTATAATATTGGTATTAACCCGGGAGGGGTCGCATGACCCATTCTGACCCGCACCCCCTATTTCATGATCGACTGAATCGTTAATAATTAAGTTTTACCGATGTGACTCACAGTAGCTTCCTAAATTTATTGTTATTATCGGAACATATCGCCGTTACTCAGTTTTTCAGAACGCTTTAAGAGATAATTGCTCTTTGGGGTCATAGTGACCCGCAGCGACCCTTGACGTCTGCGTAAATTTGTATTATTAATGTAATGTAAATAAAATAAATATAATTTTTTAAAATCATAAAGTGGCATACCTTTTCTATAATTAAAATAACTTCTATCATCACTAATTATTTCATGTTTTTTTAAATAGTTAAAATTTTTCAGATACTTATAAAAATTTTCCCCAAAATTTAATATGTAAATTCGAATGTTAATAAATAATTAACTAAGGCTTACAAAGTAAACATATATATTTATTAAATTACTAAACAGAATGAAAAATAATATTTAAAAGAAAAAAGTGAAAAAAGTTGAACTGTTAAGAAAAAAATTAATATCTAAAATGCGGGTCGAGGTGACCCGCAGCGACCTCTATCAGTTGTTGACCTTTGCGACCTCACCCGGGTTAAATCTGTCTTATAAAATTACAACAACTCTTGTAAATCAAGTTGTCCAATAAAAATACAATAAATCCATCGTTGAAAAAATTCACTTATTTTTGTTCACCTCAAGGTTTGCTTAGTAGAAATAGCTAAAAAGTGCACACAAAATGCGTACAGAAATACGGTATTACGGCACCACCTGTATTGGACAACCACCCGTCTAAAAGACCACTTTTTGAAGGAACCGTGGGTGATTGCCATAGACAGGTTTTACTGTATTCCCAATTTAGTTTATCTGCAAATTCAAAAATGAAGTTTTTCACTTAAATCCTATAATACGAAACATATCCTCAGTGTTCTACAGAACTCTACTGTATTAGCATCTGCTGGTGAAAAGGAAAAATTTTTTTAAAATCGACAGGCATATGTTTATTAACTGTTTTTAATTCTTTAAAGAAAAAATTATGAATATACAAAAATTATTTTAAATTATTTTATTTTTTTGCAATGAATATACATAAAATTGTACAGAGTTACCAAATATTTTTAGTTACAATGAATATTAATTAAATATGTAATTATATATAAAATAAGAGGTTACAATATTGATTAATAATAATAAAACTTGAGTTACACATAATTTATTTGTTAATAACTTATATATACATTAATTATTTTATTAATTATTTAATTATTAATTAATAATACATCATTTTTTATTTTCTAATGTTTTAGTACAGTACATTAACTACACCCTTTATCATTTCATTTGGACACATTTAGAAAAGGTTTTTCTATGAAAGTTGGATGTAAGATTTTTTCAATTATAATTGGTACAATTTCACTTTCAGCTTTTATATCATCATTACCAAAATTATATATTAAATCAATATTTCCTCTGTAATCACTGTCAATTAATAACTTAATAAATGCTAGAGTATTTTTAAAAAGATAAGGAAGCTTCTGAAGCTATTCTACCAATGCAATTACATGGCATTTTATTTGACAAATTTAAATATTAATTTTTGTTCATTTGATTTAACCACACAGTGATTGTTACTAAAAAATATCAAATATAAACATCAAATAACACAATTCTCGATTAATACCAAACAGGTGTAACTGGCAATGTGTCTGCAGGGTATGTGAAAATTACCGGGTTCCAGTCCCACTCCAGGCAGATTCATTTCTTTCAGAACTTTCTAAATTAATTATTAAATTATTTATAATTATTAAATTTATTATGAAATGGTGACTTAATTGCCTACCTCGAGATAAAACTACTCTATGTTCTAATTAGTAAACATAGCTGTAATATAGCCCAATATGATCCGGAAGATTGTATGTTATTATTGGATATAATTAAAAAAATTTTTGCAATTAACTTTTTCCAAATGGGTGTGAAAGCAACAAAGTGTAAAGAAAGGTTGTAGTATCAACAATAAAAATTTAAAAAAAACCTATTGCAAAACACGAAAGCAGTACGCACGTGGCAGATTTGGTGACCACGTTTAAGATGCCAAAGTCAATGGTGCATGACCAGTTATTTTATATATAATTTATTATTATTTTCTTCAGATAATCAAAATCACGGGGCGAACTATGTTGACATTTTGTTTTATTTATTATTTATGGTCGCTCTTGTAAAATTTGTATTATTTATGTATATACAGATATATATATTCTGTAATAATTCATTAATTATAGTATTACTGTGATTTTCTTTTTACTGTTGTGTATTGATTTTTGTAATTTGTATAAGTTTGTATTCCCTGCATCATGGGTGAAACCAATATGCATAAATAAATAAATAAATAAAATAAAAAGTAAAACATCACGTACTATTGATTTCAAAAACAAAGATATACGAACCAAAGTGCTGACTGAACAATTCACCTTGAGCAGCTAACTGATGAACACTTCTTTCTGGAATGTATCATCATTATTGAAAAATATTTTAAATAAAAAATATTAAAGTATAAAAATTTGAGTCCCTCCTTACCTGGAAGTTGGCAGGCAGTCTGTGTCTGGACATTCCCTCTTTGCAAATTGGTCAGAACAGTGGATGGCTGTAATTGAAAATAATTCATTTAAAAAAATATCACACATTAAAATTAATACGAAATATAGAAGTATACCAATTTCACATTAATTTCACACATTAACATTAAAAACAAATAATAGTATAGAGCGGAATCAATAATATCTCGAGTCGTAACAATATTTCATAAAATTACCGAGCAAATACATCGTAGTATCTACAAACTACAAACGTCAAGCAGTCCGGTTGGACGACGACTCTCGCTCGTCGCCGCAACGTAACAATCTCCTCGCTTTTATAATTGGGAAGACGATCACAAAGCCCAAATATGTTATCGAGATAATGGAAAGAAATAAAAGAGTCGAAGGCAAAGTACAGAGACGTCCCATTCTTTTCTATGCTCGACCGTCACGGTACATCTCGGACATCCTAGTTCCTCTCGGTTTTAAAGTCAAAGAACGCCAGACGTTTGGCACCACCCCGACACCGGCGAGGATCAAAGAACAAGCGAAGCACACAAACTGCAGATAGTTTTGGAATAAATATCTTCCCATTGGAGACATTTCTACACTATCACAATAACATCCTAGAACAGTTTATACACTAACGAGCATTCAATTACACACGAAACAGTCTCAAACCACGCAGCCCAATATTTGCAAACTTTGATCCTATCCTTTCCGACGACAAGTATATAGACAAGTAATCTCCATTTCCAAAATCACAAAGTCTAAATAAGCCACATCCCGAAACACTTTTTAAAGACACATCATAGATCGGTTACAAATAACAATCGAGGAACGAGGCAAAATATTACAATGCATTCGATTAAAAGTTTTCGCAGCAAATTAACGACGGCACACGAGCACACGTGCAGTCACGTAGACTCGCGCGTCGACGTCGCGTCGTCACTTCTCGATCGACACTGCAGATTTATCGTCCCTTCTGCCGGCGGTTTTCCCAACGCGACAATCTTCCACGTGCACAATATCTCTCCCATAACAATAATAATAATATAATATATTAAGGAGAAGACCAGGTGCCACTCAGAGGTATAACCTGGCATAGAAGGGAGAGAGAAGAAGGAAGAAAGGATGGGAAAATTAAGTAAAGTGGGAAAAGTAGGATGGGGATAAGCAGGGATGGTAGAGGAAAGGGGGAAGTGGAGAGAGAGAGTAATTGTGCCCCACAACACAATAGTTTAGCAGAAACAATTGCAATTACAGCAGACATATACATATTACAGTAGTCATTCAATAATGCACTTTCGACAAATACGGAGCTATACCGCAGTTCCGATACAATTTTTTAAGCAGCTAAGGCATACGACCGGTCCAAGACTCGCCATCCTTCTTTAACCGAGCCAGTGGGTTTGCAGACATTTCCACATCCAGAAACATTTTGCACGGTCCTAGTCATAAAAATAAGTATACACCCCCTCGTAATACGTTACCGACACGAAAAAAAACAAGAAAAATTAATGCCGGGAAAAAGTAAATTCATTTATTTTATAAGAAACAAAGTAAATATAAGTTATAGTTAAATAAATTTAAATATACATAAGAAAAACACTTTTTGCATAACATAAATATATCTCCCCATTCGTCGCCGCGAACGGTCCCTTACCGTCGAGGTAACATTTTCGATCGACGAACACGGTAACACGACCGTTCCTCGACGATTACAGAAGTCGGAAAAGTAAAACAAAGCCCAAAAACTCATACAAAATACCGGTAAAACGCAATCCTCGGACCGCCGGTCGCGTATTACCCGGTGCAGATCATCGCGACCAAATACAAAAAGGAAACAGTTATTTACAAAGTTAACGGTCAAAAGCCAACTCTCTTTGGAAAAGACCACGTAAAATACGGTGGCGATATTTTCCGACAAAAGTAAATTTAACGTCGACGACTCGGACAGACAAGAAAAAGCACGGCGTAAATCAAATAAAGAACTCGGCCGAATCTGCGACGGCATCCGGAAAGGAAATAATTAAACGGTAACGTCGGAATCTCGGACTGCCGAACGGAGTCAAATCGGAGGTGGGAGAAGTAAACGACGCGGCACGCAAGTTTAAATGTTTTCACTCGATCGGAAGGTTTGATAAAGTGGAAAGAGGAGGTTTGGCCACGAGCCTCGATACTCACTTTGTAGGGAGAGAAAGCGCTTCTTCCGTCCCGATTCAGGCCGGACAACCCGATGCGGGCGCTGCGACTTCTCTCGCTCTTGCCCGAATTCTCTTCGTCTTCGCCCTCCGCCCGTCGCCGACAGTCCTGAGAAGCGGCGCTGTCTTCGCTGGTGTCCGCACTCTCCGACATTCTTCCGTTCCTTAAATACGACGACGGTCGGAGACACTCCGGAGATTACCTCTCGGGCGTCGATCCCGCCCGCAAACGCTTTCCTTTTATTCTTACTCGATAATAGTGACGATAACTTCGACATCTACGCCGACGGCATCCCTCCGACCCCTGGCTACCGGTCGCCCTCTGGCGACGATTACTTCGTTAATCTATTATCGACGAAAATAACCACGGCGATTTTCCGAAATAGGCCAAAAGAGTAAAAGAAAAAAAGAAGAAATATTAAGTCTATCGTTAAAAGATTAACTTTTACGTTTGCGCCCTTCTGGCCCGTTCGGCTTGCGGGCCGAGTTTCGCCTAACGACGTTTAGGCCAGGCTTCGTAAATTATTCCGAAAAAATTTCTTTCCGATTTATGTTTGTGACGCAAGACGCCGAAAGAAAAATTTGGTTTAATTGCTTAAACTTTAAACCAAAACCTTCGTCAAAAATATTTAACCCATAGACGGCCGGATGGCTGAGCTGTCGAGGTGACAGCTTACCGCTCTGGTGGACCGGGGATCCAATCCCAGGGAAGTTATCGGAGATGGCCTGTTCGGATACGTCGGCCCCGTCCTACGCCACCCGGCCGCCCCATCGTGGGTCTGGCCGAACTCGTAATGGGCAAACAAAATGAGGCCTTCTTGGTGCCAACAGGGCGGAAAGAGTTTAAAGAAAAATACCTATGGCCAGAACAATAGCATCGCCTCAATGTATGCATTTCATTGTACTCCTCTTACTGTGTACTAAATTTCAACTTTCAACTCCTAACCTCTGCGCTTATTATAACCCTTCTTAGAGCGCATTCTCATTGCGCATCCTAACTGTGTACCAAATTTCGTCTCTTTAGGTTCGGCGATTTGCTCTGGGCGATGATGAATCAATCAGTCAGTCAGTCAGTCTGGACATGTAATAATATATAAATTATCATTATCAACCCATCTCGATTATAAGAATGCTATACTAAAATAATTTAGTGCAGTGGCGCCTGGTACTACAATTCCAAGCGGGTGGGGTGAGAGGAGTAGGACGGTTCCCGCGATTTCTCGAGCTCCCGGATTCCATGCCCAATCCCATACAGTGGACCACGAAGTGGAGAAAAGTTGGAAAATCGCCGCGGCGCCCGCCAGTCGACTTAAGAGCCGTTAAAATGAAAAATCTGCCAATTTTACCAGAAGGAATAATAACAAACTTCAGATACATTTAGAAAATGAGAAAAAATAAAATCAAACTGGGGAGAAAAATAGGGGAATAAAGAACTTTAGCAAGAAAATTAGTTAGGTTTTCCGGTGAAATAATTTGGGCGGGAGTATTTTTAGAGTTTAATTAACGGCATTAACGCCAAATATTGGGAAAGAAGGAGATTTGCGAGATGTCCGGTCGCCAGGGTGAGCCCGATAATCAATCAGCTGATTTGGAAATGACGCAACTAGTTATTTACTGGTAGGCAAAAACTACGTCGTTTGACATCGGAAACGAGTTTCGCTGTCGACCTTCGTCGGATTCTTTTCTGTGACCGACGTCGTCTTCTAATCTCGGCTAAACAATAAAATCATGGCGGCCAGTTGGGCTCTGAGGAGAGGAACTTCCGCCGTCGATTGGTGCGAAGGTAATTACCTCATATCGCCCATTATTGCGGAGTTCGTCAATACGGTAAGTCCCTCCGTTTGATTCTCTCTCTTCCTCCTCCTCCTCCGTCGCTTAATCACTGCCTAAACCACCGCTTTGTTTTTTGCTATTCCCTTCCGGACCGTTTTGTCTTTTAAATGGCGATCTGTCAAAATCGGTCTTGGTCTAAAGCGCGACCGCGACGTTTGACCTTCCCGTCTAGATTTCGCGATAATGACCTTTCCCAGAATTTTCGCGGTTTGGGTAAATTTAGTCGATTTCGTAGAACCCATCGTTAAAAAATGCTTTATTCTGAGTCGCACTAATTAGCTTTTAATAGGCGATAACCGAGGTCCGTTTGTGTTCGTGTCGATATTCAGCTTAACTAATACGGAGTCGATAGTTTATCGTTGAATGTCGGTTTCGCCTCCGTAAATAAATCCATCAATGTTTGTTTACCCGATAAAATTCTGTGGCGATGATAAAGTGACTTGTGACGTAATATCGGAAATATTCGGTAAAGTTAAAAACGGTCCCGTTTTGGAATCAAAACCCGTCCGTGATTTTTATTAATCGGTGGTAACCTTGTGCCCGTTCGATCAAAAAAACGTGGCGTTAATAAGACGTCGATGGGATTTTTCTTCGGTTCTTTTAATCGTGTGGCACCTCTTCCTCCGATCTAAATTTGCCGTCTCTTCGGACGGGACGTCTTTCGGAGGTGGCGGATTCGAAGCGGGGCACCTTCGTTTATTTCGGGTGGACTCGGACCGTCCTGCGGCGGGTGCCGACGTCCCGCTCGACGCTCTGTCTCGGACGTCCGACCGGCGTCGGATCTTGCCCGCGATTTTGGATCGCGCCGTCGTCCGGGGAGACGGCGCGGTCGAAAACTACGGGTCGTTTGTGCCCGCAGAGTCCGAGGGACGGTTTGGGTGCGAATTTCGCTCGGTTTCGGATGCGGCGTCTTAGACGAAAAGTTTTCCGTTCCGTCGTCGACGTTTACCTGGTGTCGAAAAAGTGGGAAGGACTGTGACGTTACGCGCGCGCGCGCGTGTGTGTGTTTGTGGCTTAATACATTTTTAGCTACATATTCGATTAAAACACAGAACCTGGTTTTTGTACTCGAGCGTAACGTTTGTTAAAGTAAATTATCCGTTCTTATTTGGCGAGTCGAGACGTCTCTACTTTTTGCCGTCGTAGAATTCTGATCTATTCTGATGGCATTGTATATAACTGATGGTCAAATTTTAAAATACCCATATACTTTTATATATATATATTTTTTAAACAAATGATTCTAAATGCTAATTAATATGCTTTGTTAAATTATGTACAATAAAGTTCGTAGATGGTTATGCAAAACTATCCGGAGTAATAAACTAAAAAGAACAAAACTGTTAAAAATATGATACAATCAGAATTTTCCATTGTTGTATAGAAAGAGATTAAAAGAGTGTAGTGGTGTGGCTATGAAATGGGAAAGGAGAGAATACCAGAAAATTGTAAAACAATTGCTACGGAAGTTACGGAAAATGGAAGACTCGGATACGAGCGAACGGACGGAACAAAAGAAAGAAATTTGGCAGGAGAGGATCGGAGAAATCGAAATAACCGGAGACGAAAGTCTAAAATACCCGACCCCCTCTCGATTCGGGCGGACGACCGCGTCGGCACAAAAAAAATCCTAAAAATACGACACGTTTTCTCGTATAGATTCTTTTAACGTCGTTTGGTCGTACGGTGATTTTTGGTCCGACGTCAATTTCAAAGTACAAATTTTAAAGTTATTAAATGAAATTGGGTTTATAATTGGTCGAATCGATAAATATTTTTGAGATTAGTAATAATTAAAAATTTTTCGTAAATTGTTTTTCTCTTTTTGTTTTACTCCAATACATTTTTTGTATGTAAAACCCATCAAATCTCTGCAGAAAGTTATCACAAAATTCAAGATAGTTACTTCAATCTTTCAAATGGTAATTTAGATGATCTTTGTGGCAACTAAAATGGCTAACTTACTATGTAAGACTCTTATAAATTGTTAGCAAAACTATTCATAGAAAATAATACAAACCATTAAATACTTTTAATTTTAGTAATTAAACTTTCATTAAGATCTTACTGGATAGAGATTTACATATTCTTATTTTGTGAAAACATTAGTTTATTTGTAATTTTGTGTGTCAATTTTATAAAACTATTTGGAATTTTTTTAATGCTTATAAATGTGAAAAAATTTTTAATTATTAAAATTGAAATGTTCTTAATAAACTGATATTTTGATTATAGATGGAATTCAAATATATTAGGCTCGTTATCACGGGACATACTTTTTTCTTTTAGTCGACCCAAAGAAGAGCAACGTGCTCGTTCGAAAACGTTTGTCACTCGCAATATACAATATATATGTGTTACGTGCAGTTACGGGTATATTCCTCTTATCACGTCGAAGCCGGTTCTAATACCGTTTGCTGTTACGGTTACGGAATTTAATTAATCGTCGTCCTATTTTAGAAGTTCAAAATTAATAAAAATTTCCGAAATTTGAATTATTATTTAATGATTAAGATACTTAGAAACTTAACAAAATTCTCACAAACCACAAAATTTATTCAAGTATAGAGGTACTATATATTCAGAAGTTTAATTTTAATTTAATGATTAGATAAAATTATTAATTCAGAACTATCTCCGCCTTCTTTGGCAGTTTACTCACAAATATAATTAACCACCAATGACGACGGCCTATAAAAAATAGGCCGAAAATGTTTGAATATTAAATTACGGTAGGCTCGGCAAGTGTTCCGGTGTTTAATTATATTTATTAATTCAGAATTGATTGAAAAATGAACATTACAGAATAAGCTAATAAAATTATTTAAATTAATTAATAAATATCAAATCTACAAGTAAATATATATGCTTTGCTTATACTTTGGTATATTGTCTTTCTGCAATCTGAAAAAGTGATATAAACTGGGATATTTGCATTTGAATTTTCCAACAAATATAGTTTCAAATTTAGCTTCACTGCAGCTGGTTTCTGAAATGAAAATAAAAGAAAAAAGGATAACATCTGGAATGAAAATTATTTTAAAATGTATCTGTTTAATAATTGCAAATTTTTATAAATACATTTTTAGTATTTCTAGATTCAGAACAAGTTTTGCTTAGAATCTTATTTTACATCACTTATATGATAAATAAAATAAGTAAAACTGTAATTATTATAAATCTAGATTTTATGTAAAAGCTTTTTGAATTATCTGGAAAGAAGGTAGTTTGAGAAAATATATGTTAATAAAATAGAATTTTAAACAATTAAAATACATCTATAAACGTCTCAAAGCCCAATGCTTTCGATAATAAGCCAAATCGGGCTATTTATCGCTGCCGTTAATAAAGTAGTAGTAAAGTAGCTCGATTCGATACTGCAACCGTTCGGCTTACAATTAAAATACACGTGTTTTTGTTGTCTCGGGAATTAGTTTTAGTAAAGCTAGACATGATATAGATATTCTTATTTAACGTTTTTGATATTCTTTAGCAGTATTTTTGTTTTTATTTTGCAACTGTTTGTTACAAATATATGAATTGCACAATGTACATTAATACAACTCTTGCATAAGCATTTTTTTGTTGTTTGAAAAAATATTACTGAATTATTAAAAAGTGTTACTGTTGTAAGTTTATATATATAATGTACTAGCATGTGCCAGTTTGTTAAGTTAACATGTTTTGATATTTTTTCGTGCTTCTTCTATCTTAAGATATAATAAAATAACAAAAAAAATATATATATTGTTTCATGATAATCAAATCAAATCTTTATATTAGTGACAGTCGAATTGCATTATATATATAATATATATAAAATTCTATATATGCATTTTGGGCCTTATTTAATCCCACTTTAAAAGTTGACTTACATTTAAGCAAATTATTCTTTATGAAAAATTATTTGACCAACCACTCAACAATAATAAACTTATCTACCAGTCAAACAAATGTCGGACTAAATTGGGCTATATTTCTGCTTCTATTAATAATTAAATAATTTAATCCGTCATATATTTAGCTTTAATATAACTATTGAGCTTAGAAATGTTTATATATTTAACAGTGTTTGGCTTATTGAAATAATTTATTAAAATCTTATTGAATGATAAAAAAGGATAAAATTTTTTTCAAGATGCAGGTATACCTCACGTTACGTCTGTAATTGGTTCCGGGAGAGGCAACTTAAGTCGAATTTACTTGTCACTAGGCTAAACCACAAATAACCATTCCCAGTTCTGTATTTTATTTATTAATGCATTTTTAATAATATATGGTTAATAAGAATCTATTTTAAGCTTACAAACAAATTACTTTTTTTCTGTGCTATATTAAAAACTAAAATTTATCTAAATTTACGAATACGTGTACAGTACGTACATACTTGTAAATGTACGTGTTTACAATTTGGCGATGTTTACGGTACGTGGCAGACTCTTTATTTGTTAATATGGTTTGCTCTAAGACAGTATAAAATAAAATGATTTTGTAAGTTAAATAACAAATACAGTTATTAAAATTATTTTGCGATAGTAGAAAATAAACTAATTTATGTTAAATTTACCAATAAAGACTGCTAAATAAGGCAAAAACACAGAGTCACAGATGTTTTCATATTTCATTCTCTAGGAATTATGATGTACTGCAGTGGTCCCCAACCCTATGCCCGCGGGCACCATGGCGCCCGCCAATCGTTTTACGTGTGCCCGCCATTGTGCGACCACGGTAAAAATAAAAATATTTCGGTTTTCGATAAAATGCTATGTAAAAGTTTTTTCACTTTGAATGATTAACCATTCAAAAGTAGAAATGGCGTCCAACACAGATGAAAGCACAAAGCGAAATGCGACCGATCTCTTTTTCCCCTCCGCCAAATCTGCACTAATTCAATTTCCCATACCTGAAATGAAGTAAATCGGTCCATTCTGAATACCATAAAATCAAAGTAGGGAAACGTGTAGGGCCCGTAACTTGGAGTGACCTAGAAATTTCAGCAGTCGTTAACTAAAAAAAAAAAAAAAAAAGGTCAACAGCCATCCGTGTGTGAGAAGTAATCTCCGCCACGATATCTCTCGCACCATCTAGAAATATTCCTGGGTGACACCACGATATCCGCACCGGGTGTCACCCATGCTAATGTCACATTATATAAGATTTGTTTAGAAGCAACTTATTTAAATGGGGCCCCAATTTAAATTTTGTCTAGGGCCCGCTAGAGGCTTAATCCGGCGCTGTTAACTATGTCCAAATATAAATTCACCTTGAAAAAATAAATGGTGCCCGTCGTCCAGCCGGTATTCTAGAATGTGCTCTTAGGTACAAAAAGGTTGGGGACCCCTGATGTACTGTGTAGTATTAACATTTACTGTAAATGTGCATATTTTAATATGATTTTATATACTTTTATTCTTATTTATTGTATAGTAACATGATTTTATGTGCTTCTAATGCTTTTCTAGTGATATTACGACTTTAATATTTGTGGCGGAAAGACTTAAAGTCGAATAAAGTGATTTAAATTTGATTTTTATTTTTTCATATATATATATATATATATTTTTTGACAAACGACATACAATTGAGAACGACTTAACTCGAAACAACGTAACCCGGGGTATACTTGCATTGATATTGCCATAAATCTTGAAATTAATATGTCTAAAACCAAATCTGCAATTGGTATCAGATAAGATAATTTCTATGATAACTTAATTTTAGAGGAAAAATTCTTTTCTTGATATTTTAGCTATATTAATAATAGTTGGGAAATTTAGATTGGTCCATGAAAGCTGTGGAAGCACCACTTCCCTTGTATTTTCTAAAATATAAATACATGTTGTGCAATTATTTTCATATTTTAATACACTTTGAATTAATTAAAATTAATATTTTATTATAACCGCATTATGTATCTTATTACAAATTTCTATACTACATGTGAAAAAATAATAAGATTGCTATTGTATATTCAAATATAAATTCATATATGCATATTACCAATGGAATTACGGTATTGTCAAATACGGGACGGCTTCCATAGCAAAAATATTTGAATCGCGTAAAGCAGCCAGATTACAAGCATTTGTGCATGCACTTTACAGACCACCAACCTCTCATGGTTTAGCTAGTGGATGCTACAGTCCAAAACATCATACAACACTTCCAATGATTCTATCCATTAGTCACTAGTAGTGAGCCATTTGACTAAGTGGATTGTTTTAAGATTTAAAAAGTAAAGGATATTCAATGTTATTTTTATGTATGTTTCTTTACAAAGCTATATTTAATTATAATTATATTGTGAGTATTTACATAATTTAGTGTTTTTCCTACTACCTTTGACATGTTGATTTTTAGTATTCGTGGTCTTTGTGTGGGATCTGTACCTGTGTATTTAGTGAGTATTTCATGAAATATAAGTGAAAGCATATTAACTAAACCTATGGCTATGTTATCAGTGATGGATGAGGAAGTAGCTGTAGTATCATTAGTGGTAGTTGTTGTATGTGTGTTGTTATCAATGCTTGTTGCTGGATTATCCTGACAGGTTACGTTATCTTCGTTAATGTTAAATGTTTCTGTCTATTGATATATTTGATCAGCAACCTGTTGTTTGATAAGTTCAAGTGTTGTTTGTGGATAAGGTTGTTGTGTATAATTATTCTTTTTTGATCAACAACCCTTTGTTCGGTCACAGTGAGGTGAGGATATTGTTGTGTGAATCTATGGTATAGTTGTTGTCTGTATGCTGTCGTGTTTGTTTCGAGTTTTGTGATGGTGTAGTAAGTACGGATGATAAACTTGTTCATTTCTATTGTCCATTTCATCCGTTGGTGTGGTTTTCCAGCCTTTGTGGTCTGTGGATGCATTGCCACAGAAACACCAAGGCTATGTTGGTTCCTCACATCTGTTGAGGGTATTGCAGTAGCCATGCTTGGAGCTGCCGCAAACTACAGGAAGTGAGAGCTAGCGTACTCTCGGTTGCCCTCCTAAGCCCCGCCTTTTTTCCCATGATGCTATGGGCCATTTTTGCTAGGTAAGCTACTCGAGCACGAAGCAGCCGCAAACTACACAACATTTGCTCGCGTAACTAGTCCACATGACGTGGAATCCAGATGTGGATTGGCTATAGAACAAAGATTTTATTGTAACCTATACTTGTCAGTTTTCGTTCCGTCAGTTATTATAACTGACGGAACCTATCTGTCAGTTTTCGTTCCGAACTTTGAAACAGCATGGGAAAAATATGCCTATTAGTTAAGCCTAACTAGGCTTAAGCCTATTTATAAATAACTATTTTAATATACAACGTTTATACCATTTTCTTTTCAATACTGAATGTATTAATCATGTAATTTACGTACATCGATAAAATTCTATTATTTCTTTTTCGACTTGTGGCATGTTTATGTAGTCATCCATTTTCCACTGCTCTCTCTTGCTAGCGTAATGCTCTCGTTGTTGAATTCTGTGAACAGCAAGAGTACTCTCGTATCGCTGCTCTAGCAAAGGAAAAACCACGTGAGCAAGAAGAGAGGGGCGGAGCCTTTGACGTCATCGGTTGTGCTAGGGCACGTTTGCTAGCATTTTGCTCTCGCAAAGTGCTAGTTTGTGGTGGCTCTTGGGCTGGTGCTGCTTTTGCTACCAGTAACCAAGGGAGACTGCGGCCTATTTCTCGAATGTGAGCCTCTGCCTAACCCACGAATGCGGATCTTGTTGACCCGGGCAACGTACGAGCCGGTATTATACTTAGATCTGGTTACTACCATGATAAATATCTCCACAGAATGTGGGTGTGGTCACTCTTAGCTTCATTTTACCCCATAGACCCTACTGATATGGGTGGCCTTTCCAGGAGCTTGTGCTCCAGCCTGCATTGCTCTAAGGATTAGTAAAATTACTGGGCTCTCCCACCACGATCAGGTGGTGACCACAGGAGAGTTGTTATTATTAACTCTCTCGCCTGTCACCACCTTGCTGTGGTCAGAGAGCTCAGTATTCTGATGAACTACAGAGCTATGCCAACTGGAGCATCTGCTCCTGTAGAGTCACCCATGCCAGTGAGGACTGTGGGGAGGAATGAAGCCAAGAGTGACTGAACCCACATCTGTGGAGTTGGATCATTAGTACACTTGGATCATGTACACTTGGATTAGTACACTTGGATCATGTTTTCACCATGGTTAGAACCATGGTGAAAACATGATCCAAGTGTAATACCAGCTCAGATATCACTCAGGTTAACTATGTCTGCATTTGTGAGTTGGGCAGAGGCTAATGTTCGAAAAATGTGCTAGTCTCCCTTGGCCAACAGTGGTGAAAGCAGCACTGGTCTGAGTATGGCTATTGCAATGGACACACCAGTTTTGGGAAATCAGTGTAATTTTGATAATACTGAGGAAATCCAGCCTCTAAGACAGGTAAACCACGCCTTACAGTACAGTTACCCCATTTGTTTTCACAACATTATCCTCATCTCAGTCATTGTACAAAGGGATGTTTATAGAAAAGAATAATTATGCATGACAACCTTATACTACAAACAACAGTAGAACATATCAAACAACAAATTGCAGAACAATTACACAACCAACAAATACTCCCAACATCAACAACAATCATATTATCCATCAGGATCATCAATACACAATGCATTGACAATACTGTTCCTACCACCACTATTTATTTTCACTGATGCTGACAATATCAATACTTCTTCACTGCCTGAAATAGATTCAGGTTTAATCCATACTCCTTCTCTTGTTTTTTTTTAAAGAAACACTCACTAAATTTAAAGGTACTGATCCAGCACAACAGCCACACATTCCCAGAATCAACACTTCTACATTAGTAGGGAAAACACTACATTATCAGTTTTAGAAGGTATTTAAGTGCCTGATAACCAGCGTGAAATATTTTCCAAAATGGCGAACGTTTTCGCTGCCCCTCCTGGGCTCTTCTTCAGGCCAATTCTTTTTGCTGGAACTGGATTCGATAATCGAACAGCATAAATAAATGGAACTTGTTCCGTTTTTTTAAAATTTCGAGAACGTGCGGCAACCGCGTGCCGTTCTAAACATTTAAATTTCTTTTATTCCGTTGGGAAAACGATGTGCGCATCATATGATAATTAGGTGTGACGTTTACCGATTTACGACCTTTCTTCCAATAAAAATTGCCAAGCAGTGGATAGATTCATTTCTTCTTTGAAACTGATGCATGTTGTTGTGCGATCGGCCTTGTAAATTTCTCTCTCTTCCAAAGTTCTCAGATGTTCTTGATGTTGGGTGGTGCGGATCACTTTTGCCTCATTAAAGATCGGTGTTATATCCGGGTTTGCTGCATACGTGGACAATGCCGTTGTGTATTTATGGCGGGTAATGTCGGATTTATGCTCCTTTATTCTAGTGCATAGTGGGCGTTTAGTGGACCCTATGTACAGTAATTGTTTCTGTCATCCTGTAAAGGGATACTATATACTCCGGGAAGTCTATACGGGTTATGTGCGTCTTTTCCGTTTTTCAATAGGCTGTATATGGAAGGGTTTCTCCGATAAGCAATTTTAATTCCCTTTTTCTTCGCAATTGCGTTGTATATTGTTTTAAGGTGTGGGTTGTATGTCACCGGGATCTTTTCTGTGTTTTCTTCTCTGGCATCTTATAGTTCAGTATTTCAATTCAAAGGAAAAGCTTATGCACAAGAGAGGGGCGTACTCATGGGAAGTCTGCTATCCGGGGACCTATGTGAAATGGTAATTAGAGCATTGGAAGCCAAAACATTGTTACCGTTTCTCTCAAACATAATTTTATATGGAAGGTACATAGATGACATCATTATCCTCTGGAAATCAATGCTGGACCTAAAGCAGTTTGAAACGGCCATGAACGACAACCCCTATGGCCTACAACTGGAAATGGAGCAGCACAGTCCTGAAATAATCCACTTCTTGGATATCGAAATAAGGATTGAAAAAAGGATAGTACAAACTGGAGTCTATAGAAAACCCACGACTATACCATCGTACATTCCCTTCAACTCCTGTGACCCCTACTCCTATAAAATAGCTGCATTTAGGGCTTTAGTAGAAAGAGCCTACACACACTCTTCCACAAACAAGGCTCTACAACAGAAATTAGTGTTTATCAATAAAATAGCAAGAGAACACAGTTACAGTAACATCGTAAAAAAGTTATATAACCGGCACCTCCATATGAGCAGTATAACGAATCAAGAAAGCGTAGTGAAAAATGATGCCAGAGAAGAAAACACAGAAAGGATCCCGGTGACATACAACCCACACCTTAAAACAATATACAATGCAATTGCGAAGAAAAAGGGAATTAAAATTGCTTATCGGAGAAACCCTTCCATATACAGCCTATTGAGAAACGGAAAAGACGCACATAACTCGTATAGACTTCCCGGAGTATATAGTATCCCTTTACAGGATGACAGATGGCAGAAACAATTACTGTACATAGGGTCCACTAAACGCCCACTATGCACTAGAATAAAGGAGCATAAATCCGACATTACCCGCCATAAATACACAACGGCATTGTCCACGTATGCAGCAAACCCGGATATAACACCGATCTTTAATGAGGCAAAAGTGATTCGCACCACCTAACATCAAGAACATCTGAGAACTTTGGAAGAGAGAGAAATTTACAAGGCTGATCGCACAACAACATGCATCAATTTCAAAGAAGAAATGAATCTATCCACTGCTTGGCAATTTTTATTGGAAGAAAGGTCGTAAATCGGTAAACGTCACACCTAATTATCATATGATGCGCGCATCGTTTTCCCAACGGAATAAAAGAAATTTAAATGTTTAGAACGGCACGCGGTTGCCGCACGTTCTCGAAATTTTAAAAAAACGGAACAAGTTCCATTTATTTACGCTGTTCGATTATCGAATCCAGTTCCAGCAAAAAGAATTGGCCTGAAGAAGAGCCAGGAGGGGCAGCGAAAACGTTCGCCATTTTGGAAAATATTTCACGCTGGTTATTGGTTTTAGAAGGTATTTAAGTTTATACAACCTGGTGTGGGAGAAGCGTTAGATTATCAGGCACACTTATTACCATTATCATCATTATTGTATTTCTACACTCTCAGCAATCCACACATTAGTCTATGCTGGTACAATCACAACAGTGACCTACCATGTACTAAAACTGCATCCACAGACAGAAGCACAAATCAAAAACCCTTCAGAAGCCTGCATGGCAAAGAAGAATAGAAACACAAATGAGCAATATTAGACAGCAGCTGGGAGACTGACATAATATGCCAATAACAAAACAACACTTAAATTAATGAAACAATTAAAAAAAATTTCAAGAAAATGAAAACACACACCAAGCACAAACAACACAATGTCTACATTGCAGAATACATTGATACACTGAAAGAAAAATTTGCAGCCAAAGCATGGTGACTCAAACAATACAGAATTTGTTCTGTATGAAAACTACAAAATAAAGTATCTATAAACAATGAAAAACTCTTCTACAAGCAAATTAATACTGAATCCACTGATTCCCATCATAATGGCATGCCAACTGAAGACAACTCACAAATTATTGGTCTATTGCTGTCGTGCACATTGCTGAAGCAGACTGGATCAGAGGAGAGCAAAGACATGCAGGACACACCTAGTATGCATTGTGTTGAAATACATACACAATGCAGAAAGCACACAACTGGATAACACCTGGGGTAGACAACACTCACAATTTCTGGTAAAAAAAATTCACATTCCTGCATTTGGAACTAGATAAACATTTAAGTCATATCATCATCAATCAACAATCCAATGTCAGTTTTTCTCACGCAAGACATTACATGAAGCCAAAAAAACACCACCACTAAAGACCTTGCACAGTACAGATCAATTACATGTCTTAAACTTCACAAGATTCTTACCTCTTGTACTGCAAACAAAATATACAATCTGTGTTGTTCTTGTATATTGTCGGGTTACCTTATTTTATTTTTTATTTTCTCATCTATGTTCTGATTGTTCTGATTGTCTTCAATATCAATATTGTAAGTTGGACTATGAACCCAAAGTTGAGTTTTAAAATAAACACTTGGCTTTATTTCCATCTTTATTTAGTTGATACGTGCCATTTGCACATTTCGGGCATAGAGCCCCTCATCAGTCAACTAAACAATACAATAATTAAAATATTACATTGAGTATTTGACAAACTGAATTAAAACAAGGTATAGTTCTTACCATTATCATATTCAATCTGCTATGCGTACAAGGTTTAAATTCAATCGACACATGCATCCTACTTTTACAATAAGCGGAGTAATTTTACACTAGTAGGAGTAATACTCCGTACTAGTACGGAGTAATACCCTTTTACACTAGTATTTATATCTGGTATAAAAACAATGTATAAGAATAAAAGCTGTACACAATAAAAATTTTTTAAAATTGTTTAAAAATTTTTAGAAAAAAATCTCAAAAAACATTAACAGGAAGTAGATTACCTGTTGTACATAATCTTTTGCCTATTCCACGATATCCAATTATCACAATATCTAGAAGATGTAGACCATGGTTGTGTTTATATTTCGGAAAATCATAAGTGATTTTTCACAAGCACATAAAAATTTCTTTTCATTAACGTCTTATGGCTGTTTCCGTCTCACTTACTGCACTGTAGCTTAGTACTAATTTGCATATTTACAGAGGTATTATAGATGGTAACAACAATGTAATTTCTTACAACAATTACAATCGATATTAATATATACTGTGTGTTTTATAATATTTTCAGCCAGTTTTCATTTATTTTTACACTTAGATTTTTATTGATGCAATTTTTAGCTGTTAGGATTGAAACACTTTCTTTGAATTTTCATGTTTTTTTTCTTTGTATAGGATTTGAACATTATTTTTGTCTATGTTGCAGCCATTAAATAAACAGTGATCGTGAAAAACAGAGTTCAGTCTATTGTATTTGAGGTCTGCAATGTGTTCTTTTAATTTTATGCCTAGTTTGCGTTTGGTCTCTCCTATATAGAAATTAGCTGTATTACAGGTGCACGGTATCCTATATACTACATTCCTTGTTTCTTCTTTTTTCTCTGCTTCTCTGTTGGATTTCATGGGTCTTAATCTATGTTTTAGTTTTTCATATTTCGGAACCAGCTTTGTTTATTTTTTGTAGATCTTTGTTGATGTCTTCATATAATCCTTTTATATATGGAAAGCTGATATATTTTATATCTATATTTAAGTTCTTTGGTTTTTTACTATTCATATTACTGTTTATCTTACTGTTTAGCCAAGTGTTTATTTTAAAACTCAACTTTGGGTTCATAGTCCAACAAATTCATCAAACACGGTTTCAAAGAGAAGATAGAATATTGTAAGTTGTCATTTTTTTATTCCTGTGTGCACGACGTATTTAAAATTGTAAAATATTTTATATATATATATATATTTGCTACTTTTTGGGCATTATTTGTATGGCAGCACTGTGTTGGCAGTGGGGGCTATATAGGGTGTGAGGGACCAGCAACGGGAGATTCTGGTTCCTGGTGTTCGAGGGAAAAAGGTGTCTTTCACGAGTACTGTATGCATAGGGGTAAACCGGCTTCCTTCCCTTTGTGTGTGTGAGGAAATTCCTGGTTTTGGTAATCTGTTCCCATCTGAGGGAGGAATTTTGAAGTACGATATAATATTCAGATAAGTGAATCGGTTGCTGGTTTATAATCTCACGGAGCAAATAATTTTTTTGGGGGCCGATTGGATTTGTTCAACTCTTTGTCTTCTTGCCAAAGGGCTTTTTGTGTGAACCGCCACGTGCTACGTATGTGCCAACTTCATGGAGACATTGACATTGTATATAATTTTTGTACATAAAGTTAGTTTTAAGTGTATTTCTTGCTCGCCTCCTCCTTTTGTGGTAATCAAACTCACCTACATTTGCGAATTTTAACACCACGGATCTTCGCAATCCCACAAATCATATTGATGAACACAATATTCTTACAGAACAACATAAAGGCTGCCACAGAAATTACAAAGGTTGCAAAGACAACTACTTGTTGATTTTGTTATCTTACTGCAAGTTCATAAGCAACACAAACATACATACTCATGGCATATATTGATTACAGGAAATCATTTGATAGTATCTCATGCAATTGGCTGCTGCACACACTTTGCATCTAAAAATTCATCTCCACTCATTAGTTTTCTTGGTTCATTAGTTTTCATGCTTTACTGGCAAACATTACAAATTAATCTCCATAACACTCACATAAAAAACAAATCAAATATACATAAAGCAAGGAATTTTTCAAGAAGATTCCTTGAGTCCTCTTTTGTTCTGCCTTGCACTTAACCCTTTATCTAACACAAGGGTGGGCAACCCTTTTCTATGTAAGGGCCATATTTCAAAACTTTTGAACTGACATGGGTTGCATACAAGAGAAAAGAGGAAAAAAATGCTGGTAAATCACAATTATTTATTCATATATAATTATAAATTAGCATAGGTATACTTAATTTAGCTTCTGGAACTGATATAAATGTAATACATCAGAAATATTTGGTTAAATATTAGTCACAGCTAGTTATAAATTAGTTTCGATGTGTCTGTTAGCCAGTTTCTTGTTTTAATTTTTACTAAATTCATTTTAGAAAAACTATTCACTTACAAAGATGTAGAAAATAACATTTGAACTTTTGCTGCATACTTCCTTAACCTAGGAAATTGATATATTTATTCATATTTTATACCACGTGGGCTGCAACAAATATTAATGTGGGCCACGGGTTGCCCATCCCTGATCTAACACATTTGTAGTGCTTCGCGACTATATTCTTTTTCGTTTCGGTTTTTCCCTTTACCCCTTCGTTTTTGTTCGTGGTGTCATTTTCCCTAACTCACCTCATGTTGGCAGCGTGATTGGCCAGTAGAGGTCACGTGAGGAGGTTATCCGGCTGGTACTGTATAAAAGGTCAGGACCCACGTGTAAGGGACCTTTTTTTGGCTTTTGGTTGCGGTGTGCAGGCCACGTGTAGACACGAGATCGAGGCGCCGAGTACGAGAGGTCCGAGAACGGAAAGAAGACGAGATCGGAAAATCTGTTTGCACTCAATCGAGGACAACGTAACAGTGGAATACAACTTAGTCAAGAGATAAACGACTGGTGGAGGACTTGTCCAAACAGATTAGTTTTTTTTCAATTATCTGTACGCGGTGTAAAATTGTCGTGAGTAATTTTAGTTTTTAAGTTTTCTTTTTCTCTTTGTTATGCGCTATTTGTTGCCCCATTTTAACACTTGTCGTGAACCTTCCTGAAATCCGAGGAAGGAAAGAGAGGAAGCGTGTAAACGTGTGTGGCATTTGATTATATACTTGTATATCACGAGCCCCCTTGTCAATTTTGTGATAGTCTGCATTGTATGTAATTATTGCTATTGTATTAAAAACTGAACTTAATTAAATGCCAAATACTTGTTAAGCCGACTTGTTTGTCATTTTTTTCTTTGTCTAGCCCTGCAGACCTCGCTCTACAGGGGCATTCTACACATTGAACAAAACACAATATGGTTACAATATCAGATACAACAAAATAACACTGTTCACATTATAACACCTCATGCACACAAATGGTATCAAGCTTTATGCATTCACACAGAATCAGCTTCATCGCCTCCTAGAAACTATATACACATACACCAAGGACATACAAATGGAATTTGGTCTAGACAAATGCAAAACACTCCATATTGAAAAAGGAGTTCTGAAGAATGGAGACTTTGTACTCAGAAGTGGAGATACAGTACAGAGTCGAAAATCGGAATCAATTGGGGATGGGTTGTTCCGATTAGTCATTTGTTCTGATTACCCATTATGTACGAAAAAATACATTAACCTGTCCGATGTTCAAATTTTTCTCCATTGCGTGTCACTTCGTGTTGAATTTTCGTCGATTTTAAGCCTAACGAAAATTTTTATAATAATAATCGAGGCTATCGTATCGTTAAAAATTATTTCTGCATTTTGTACAAACAAAATAAATATATTAAAAAATATAAAAACAAAAAAAATTATACTTTAGAAGTAAATTTAGTATCAAAAATGTTCGATTCAGCACGACACAGTCCGACTGAAAATTGTTCCGATTACTGGCGATTCCGATTACCGGCGTTCCAATTAACGACTCTCTACTGTATTATCAAATCCATGGAAGAGTGTATGTTTTAGAAATATTTAGGATTCCAACAAGCCAAACATACAAAACCTGCACATATAAAACAAAAGTTAACACTCAAATAGCAGAACAGATTACATGCAGTACTAAGAACACACCTAAACGCAAAACACACTATTAAAGCTATTAATACATATGTCGTTCCTGTACTTACTTGGTCTTTTGGTGTTATACATTGAACATGTACAGATCTGGAGTAATTCCAAAGGAAAACAAGAACAACACTTACTAAGCATTAACAATATCATTTGTAGAAAAACTAAGTCTTCCACTTAAAGGTGGCTGTGAACTGACTAATATAGTTAACCTGCACTACAAACAAATTCTGACACTGTGGGAGTTTTTCCACAAAAAACAAGAAATATCAAGATTACATAAACCTGTAATGTTTTTCTGGCAGACAGTAACCACACACTTTTAAATTTACACTCTGAGAACCTGGACATAGCTCAACAAATAGACACCACTAAGCACATGAGTCCAAAAAGCACTTCATGGCAGACATGCCTATGACTTAGCTCAAGACTATGTTGACAACTGCTGGCTGACTAGGGGCTGTTTGGAGAGACTGAGGAGTTTGATTGCCATTCAAGATCAGGTCATACTGAAGGATACATCATTAACAAATGACTCTTGAAAAAAATGCCACATTTTGCTAAAAACAATACAGCATATAACTTCTGATTGCAAGCTCTTAGCACAGACTATTTACAGAGGCATAATCAAGTAGCAAATATAATACACCAAGAGCTTTCACACAGGCATATTATTAAACACCCAGGTACCATACCATAAATATACTCCACAGGCAGTATTAGAAAACGACACACAAAATATACTACAACAGAGCCATAATCACAGATAAAACAATTCATCACAATAGACCTGACATCACCCTTGTCAACAAAATGCAGTAAGATCACTTATATAATAGACATCTGTTTCAAACAATCATAATGTAAAAATTGCTCACACTGAAAAAATCAACAAGTACAGTCCAACTCACTCAAGAAACAAGACAGATGTGGAGAATGGATAAGGTATTTATTGTACAGTACCTCTTGTCCTCTCTTCTACTGGTGTGAAACCACAAGTCTAGAAACATTAAACTTTAATAAAAACATATACATGGGACGACAGAAAGCTGCAATATTGAACGCATGTCACATTGTCAGGAAGTTTCTAGATGCTGACACAAATACCAATAACACAGCTTAATGTTACACTTGTTTGGGTAGCTATGCTTTGATTTTAGTCTGGCATAGCACTTGGCACCAATATCAGCCGAGCACGACATTTGCAACATAATAATAATAATTTTATATAACAAACATTATTCTTGAAGTTAGATTCAGTACTAAGGAATGTTTGATTTTATTCTTATTTTCCATTCTTGAGTTACTGCATATTTTTTATATTGATTTGAATAACATGTATGAATATCTTTAAAATTAAAGTATAAAATTTTAGTATTAATAAATGACTAAGCAGCAGTTTAATGTTTAAAAACAAATTAATATATATATAAAGACAATTCCTTTCTCAATGGCATGTAAGAATAACAGGTTGCCTCACTTACGGTGTTGAAAAAAATGATTGCGTGACACCCCTTCTGGTAGTTGGTGAGGCATTATCAGGTCTGTAGGAGATAACAAGGGATCTGAGTTTCAGAGGTGTATTTTATATAAAATGCCCATTATTGAGCTCACTTATCCTTTCACAGTTGTTGCATTTGTAAGTTTCTGAATGAAGGAAAACCCAGTTATCAACCACCATTAACAATCATGTGATCAGCCAGTCGAATACTCGGCGAACAGCCTCCGTGATTAATTTTTTCTTCATAATATAAATAAAGGTCTAATACAAATGTTTTTCTCCCTTCACGAAAAGAACTTTTAACATTTTACACATCATAATAAAAAATATCAAAGTTCAAAACATCTTTAAATGATGGTGCTGTGCCATTATTCCTATAAATAATTTTTTAAATGCAGCTGGTTTCTTGAATAACAGCTGTTTATACAAATGGAATATATACTTTTTTTCAAATGAAGTTAATATACCAGTTTTATTTGAATAATAATTGTCCTCAAATAATAACTGCAAAGAAAATATAGTGTAAAATAGTAGCTGCAGCTGTTATTCAAATAAAACCAAAAGATTAGTTTTTATTCTTTAAATTTTCTACCAGTATATTTATTTAGACCTTGAAAATTTATTTTAAGAAATCTGTTACATCCAAAACATTACACGAGAGTATATTGAGTTTTCCTCCCTCTTCCTTCGTACGCCAACAGTTAACATTTATATAAATAAATCTAAAACGTTCAATTTACAAATAATTCTAACATATGAAGAATTCCTACAAATGTTTTCCTCCATTTAAAAACAGACATCATCAGGTAAACTACATCAAATGCAGAATAGAATTCAATTTAAAAACTTTCCACTAGCAGAAGCTCTATAAATGCACTGTAAAACAATTTCATATTTTTCACTGGGATATGAAAAATTATACAATAATTTAATGAGTTTTCTTTGGTTCTACATTAAATGTAGTGTACATGTTTTTAAATAGATGAAAATGTTTGTATGAATAAAGTCTGTTGGGATTTTAACTGGTCTTTGTGTTTGTGTCTTTATTACTGTAAAAAATCAATCTATTAAAAGGTAATGGGCATTTATGTGATAAGTTTGTTTTCTCTGTCTAATTTTTTTCTAATGTAGTGAAAATTTAAATAACTAAGAATTTACGTTTTTAAATAAAATATATATATCATTTGTTTTTCAAATTTTATATTTATAGCTTGAAGCTATAAATATAAAAATTCAAAAACTATAGAAAACTGCATTTTAGTTTTTTAGAGTTATATTCTTTTATTCTTCATCAGGTCAAGTTTTAAATATATATATAAAAAGGTAACTAGAAAAACAACTACTACAATTCTCAAAAAATACTGTGAAAACCAATTATTACAGTAATTTATTCCTATTTTGATTTTTAAGAAGCAGAAATTTAAACAGAATTTAGGATATTTTAACATTTCAAAACACACAGACTAATCATCTTATGTTAAATGAATGTATTTTTAGATTGTATATCAAAAAAATTTAATAAGTATAATTTGTCATAAATATTAACTTTTTTAGGTCGTCATTGGCTAAATGTTATAATTAAAACTTTATAATAATAAAATGTTACTTTACAAATGCACCTCGTATTTTAAGTTGTCAGTCAGTCAAAGTAAACAAAATTCCAAGATTTTATTTTCCAGAATTGAACTGTCTACATCAGCATCTCATCTTTCCGTTCTGTTGCTTATGGCATTTTCACTGTGCATATCATAAATTTGATGATGAATTTTAAACAACAAACATCATGAGCATTTAGAAACTTGATTGAAGACCTTATCTCACAGCTGACAAATTTTCAGTTTTTTTGCTCGTTTTCAGATAAAATTACGAATGACCGAAATACGCTAGACAAAATTAAATGCAGCATTCAAATTCTTCCAATGGTCAGAGACAGGAATTTACTGATAAGCTAATATGCATCCATAGTATGTGATATTGGAACATTCTTTACAAACACACTTAGTTTAATTTATAAATATTTTATCTTGTTATAAGTAAGCATTAAATTTCTTGAGAGAATGAATCATACAAGAATACAATTAAGATGGATGCATTCTGAGGATATGCATTTTGGACATGTCCCGACGAGGGACATGTCTGAAATGCATACAGTTACACTCTTCTCTAACTGACATACAAACAACCAAATCTCAAAAACCTTTTAAATTAATATGCAGTCTTTTTATTAAACCATCTAATGCTTTCGGTCAGTTGATTGACTTGTTAGGGAAAGAATTGAAAGATTCCGATTTTTACTGAATGAAACCTATTTTGGAATATTTTTATACTTTCTTAATGTCTAGTGTGCAAGTCCATTATCAATATGTGAATAGATAATTGATAGAATATATAGTTATCATGATAGGTTATTTTTAAATATAGTTTTTATATAAAATTTTCAAAATCTTAAACCTTAGGTATGGTTACTTGATTCTCTGAACAGTTCTCAAAACTTAACGTTGTAAATATAAAATGATTTGAAATTTTATGCCTAAGTTTGCAAAATTGGTTGAATAATTTACAAGAAACATTTTTATGAATTAATTTTTATAAATTATTATTATTTCAGATTAGTAATGTGCTGTTCTTACTATTTCCACCTCTTTTGACTCGACTATTTCATCAATATGCCAAAGTGGTCACTCCCGGAATATATCTTGTCTGGGCCCTGCTATTGATTGTCGGCCTGTCGTCCATTTATTTCCATGCGACACTCAGCCTTGTCGGGCAGTTACTGGACGAAGTTGCCATTCTCTGGTTAATGATGGCAGCTTTTGCTTTATGGTTTCCTCGGAGATATCTTCCAACATGCATGAGTGGAAATAGGTATTGTATTAAGTTTAATTTTTGATAATTTATTCCCTAATGTCTCTTAATTTTGTTTACAGAATATATAAAAATTCATTGAGGGAGATAAATCATCAGTCAGTCATCATTTTGCAATAAAGAAATCAATTAAAAATATTTGAAATGATGTGACAATTTTTTGAGATACTTATTTTCAGCCTGGTTATAGCTTAAAGTTTATTTTATATATACAGTCGAGTCCGCATAAGTCGACATCCCGAGGGGAAGTGAAAATATGTCGAGTTATCCGATGTGACGACTAAAGTGAAGTTGATAAAAACCGCAATACTACAATTAGGAAAATACAGTAGTGCAATGTGCCTTTCTGACCAGCCATCACTGGCACTAAAGTTGGTTTCTATTCCAAGAACCCCAGCAATTTTGTTTCGGTATCAGTCCTGAAACAGGAAGATTCGATGAACGAATTTGCTTTAGCCAATGTACCAGAGCATCTTCGACATCTTTGTATGTTGACTTTCTCTGGCGTTTTTGAGACAGCCACAACAAAAACCCAAGAAAAAGCTTCTTAATTTCCTCTTTCTTCTCCGGGATTCCCACCAATGTTCTTTTTAAAGATTTTTTTTGTTTTGCAAATTTGGCTTGAGAAGTGTTCTTACATTTAAATTCAGACACAAGTTCGTGTTTTTCTTTCAGTGTAAGCGGTGTTAGCTTTCAGACACACATTTCTAACAGAAATGTGGAACGGGTGCTACAAATAACACACGATGTGAGAAAATGCAAAATCGAATTTTGCTGTGATGCAGATATAGATTGTATAGTTTTCTTTATCTCTTATTATTTTATATATAAAAATACACAAAATATTAAGGCATTTTTATTATGTATATATTAATAAATAAGTCAACTCTCCTCCTGAAAAAAATGAGTTCACATTGCACTGTGCGGTGTGAACTCATTTTTTTCAGAAGGGGAAGTCGACTTATCGGACATCTAAACGAGTGTGGGACAGAAAAAGTATGTTAGTTTAACCAGTGGTGTCGAGTAAACCAGAGTTTAACATTAATGTCTATGTAAGTTGGCCGGGACCACAGTAAACTGACTACTTAACTGATGGTGTCGAGTTATACCTATGATGACTTATGCAGACTCGACTGTGTGTGTGTAAGAGCAGTCAAATGAAAACGAGACAGACTATATAATGAGCATGGTGCAGAAGTTGGTAATGCAAGTAGGTATGTGTATAGAAGTGCCCTCTATTGGGAATCAGGAAGGAACAGTGCAAACGTTCACCTCTGTGCCATTTGTCTGTTAGACATGCTCAAAGTGAGGTCAGCGAGTCGTGTGTGCATCTGACATCACTATGGAGGCCAGGAAAGACAAACAGCGAGGTGTAGTGCATTTTTGACTGCGAAAGGAGTGTCAGGAAGTGAAATTCATGCCCAAATATCTGCTGTGTATGGCAAACACAGTATGTCACATGCATGTGTGTTTGAGTGGAATAAACGATTTCAAGAAGGTCGGGTGTCATTGAAAGACAGCAGTCGACCAGGACACGCTTATCATGTCATTACCTCTTCTGTCATTGCTGCCGGGATGCTGCCATCAGAACTGACCGACAGCAGTTGGTGGAAGACATTTGGCTCATGTTGGGCATTAGTCATGGTACCACTCATGCTACCTTGACAGAGCATCTGAAGTTCCGGAAAATCTGTGCGCAGTGAGTTCTCTATAATCTGACGGAGGAGCAAAAGTTAAACAGAATGTCAACATCACTGCAGCACCTGGAACACACCTGGTATCACTATGAAGAATATTATTTTCTGTCCCGTATTGTCGCAGGAGATGAAACATGGTGACATCATTTTGAGCCACAGAGCAAGTGTCAGAGCAAACAATGGAAGCAGATTGTAGATCTGTGAATTACCGAAGTATGCAGGGTTGGTGAGAGGTAAGAGAAAATAAAGGCCAACAAAAATAAGAGGAGAACCACACAATTCCTTGTTGTACAATAGTAATATATTCCTTTAGAAAAAAGCATGAAACATACCCACCTGAATGGGCTACAATAAGGTTACAAGAATAACGGTAAGAAAGAGATTCTACAGTTCTATAACTAAAACACACTAATTACTTATACAGGGTGGGCCAGTGAAAACGAAACGGCAGAGTGTTCGTGTTCGTCCAAGCAAAGCGCTCGGACAGGTCGATTTTACTCTCGAGGGGACATCTTTTGCAATAAAGTTTTTGCGATTCTGAATATTAACTAAACAAACATTTTTTTCGAAATAAATGCTTGTTTAGTTAATACAAAATAAATGAGTTTTTAAAATTTTTTGTTGTCTGTTGTATTCAGAATCGCAAAAACTTTATTGCAAAAGATGTCCCCTCGAGAGTAAAATCGACCTATCCGAGCGCTTTGCTTGGACGAACACGAACACTCTGCCGTTTCGTTTTCGCTGGCCCACCCTGTATATTAGTCATTTACACAGGAGATCGTATTCAGTTGAGGGCTATTTTCCCTTTTTCCTTTTTTTTTTCACTCCAATCCATTAGCCTATATCTTTCACTACATATTAATTGATCTGCACGTGGGTTGATCGTTGAGTGCCAGTTTGTTGAAAATAAGTCTCTCTTCACACACACTTTGTAGTCTATATTACAATTCAACACAACAGTTTTCCCCCTTAGTCTCTGTGATGTAGATGGAAATGGATTTCTCTCTCTTCGTGCTCAAAAACCATCACCCTTCTCAAAAGAAGACGGTAGCTCTTACCTTTAATTTCTTCCCCAAAACTCCATTCTTCCTGGCCTATAGAACGTCTCGTCGTCCGAAGAAACCCAAAAAAAAGGTCCTCTCCCATGTAGAAACCCAAAAAAAAGGCCCTCTCCCATGTAGAAACCAAAAAAAAAGGCCCTCTCCCTTTTATACCCCTTTCTACCCAAGATCACATGATCCACAACGTAACCAGCTACGAGCCAATCACGACACGTCGGTGCAACATCCAAAATGCAATTCACGACAAAAGTCGTATAAAACAAAAAAAAAACAAAACCTGATACATGATAATAATAATACAAAAGAGTAACTAATAAAATACAAATAGTGTCGGAGCACTACAAAATAGATTCACCCCACCAAAAAAATCCAAAGCCATGCATGCAAGCTCCAGGAAAGTCATAATGACCTTTTTCTTTGACTGCAAGGACCCACTACTCATTGACTTTCTGGAACATGGCGCCACAATTAATGCACAGCGGTACGTGGAAACTTTGCAAAAATTGAAGCATTCCATCAAGTCCAAACGCCCAGGAATGATGACAGACAGCATCATTCTGTTGCCAAGGTTGTTTCAACTACATGCTGCAGAAGTTTTGCTGGGAAGCCCTTACACATCCTCCATCAGTCCTGATCTCTCCCCATGCAATTTCCATATTTTTGGAACCCTGAAGAAAAAGACATTTGTGGCTGTCAATTTGCTTTGGATGAAGAGGTGCATGCCTGGGTACAATCATGGTTTCGTAGGCAACTGCAAACATTTTTCCATGATTTGAAAAAATGTTTGCAGTTGCCTACGAAACTGAAGGCATTGACTGTCTTGTCTCACACAGTGGGATAAATGTATTAAGTTATGGTGATTACATTTGAAATAATAAACAGTTTACTTACTTTTTTCCCATCTGTCTCATTTTCATTTGACTGCCCCTATATATATATATATGCTTGTTACACCTGGCATTTCCTGGGTTTATAAGACAGGAATTTAAAATATATAACATTAATAATTTTACAAAAATATTTGCATTCTTAGATGTAACAACTTGACTTTAATAGTGAAGAAAACAGTTTGTTTTCACAGTATATCTTGGAAACGTCAAGATGTTTTTTTGACATCACAAATTATATTGTTGGCATTAATTACCCTTTGTTTATGTACAGTACTTTGAATGGTAAGAACATGGTTGCTTCTAAGATGGTTCTTCATGATTAAATGTGAAGTGTGATATTTTTCATTGTGTTGCATTTTTTTACAGCACAATTCATATTCCTCTCTATTATTTTTTGGTACTGTACACCAGTGGTTTTCTATCCGTGGTATGCAGAACACGGGTGCTCCGTGAAGCCACTTTAAAGTGTTCCGTGAAAAAACAAATAGACAATTAAAAATTGTTGCAAAAGAATCAATACAATGTAAAATAATTTTTGTATGGGGAATGTAATTAGCAAATGCCAATGTCGTCATCTATTAGACTGAGTGCACTTGATTTCAAAAAGGTTTGCCACCCCTTCCTTTAAAGGTGATGTATTGTAAGTGTTCCATGGAAAACAATGTGAAAGTTTAGTGTTCCCTGACTTCAAAAGGACTGAGAACCACTGCTGTACACACTTGAAACTTACAATGCAAGTCAATAGTTAAAAGCCACTAAATATTGAATGGAATTTTTTAATGAAGAAACAAGTCATTTTGTTTGATTATCATAGTTCCTACACTGATGTAGGCAGAAAATTAATTGAGTTGTTAGATGTGGAAAACCAAATACTTGTATAGTTTGTCATAGTGTAACACTTTTGTGTATGTGCTTCGTCGTTGTGCATATGGCCCTATTCAAGCACATACTTGTGGTTCGTTACACCAATATCACAGAACTAGTCAGGATTGAGAATGCACTTTTTGATAAGAACTCCTACACCTTAACCCAAGAGAACACTCAGCTTGTAGCCATACAGGAAAGACTAACGAACACCTTAAGGAACACGCTGCCAACAGAAACTCCGATGGATCACAAGGATGCAGACACCCCGGAATCTGCAACAACTCTCATTTTCATACCTCGTTTGGGACGACTTAAAGTTACTGACTTATGCAGTCAAAGTCTTGAGTTTAGAACCTAAGTTTGCACCCCCTCCGACCATGGAGACTTAAACCCTATCCTTGAATTGGAATCTCTACCGGTAGGATTACTTGATATTGATATATATTGACACACTTAAAAAATCCACCCAACTTCAAGATATGAAACACTTGAGATCTAATTTGGATAATCTAATTTGGAGTCACAAGAAGATGGATGCACCACAACAAAGTCACATTGGTCAGAGCTGACAAGACCAAATCCATCGTCCTCATGAAACGTGATACATACAATCGACAATTAAAAGAGCATATAAACCGCACCCAATGTACCATCGTAAGCAACAATGCTATTGACAGATTACAGGCAAGAGTTAAACGTTTGCTAGTACAAAGCTTACCAAATGCCTTGAGTTAAAGAATATCATGATCGAATCTCCAGATACTCCTAGGATGTTCATCTTTGTGAAAATCCATGAATCTGGACAATAGCTACGACCAGTTATAGATAAAGCCAGGGCACCAACCATTAAACTGGAGAAGCTCACACACAGACTACTTTTGCCCCACTTGGAAGGATACCCATATGCTCTGACCAACCCAGTTGACATAGTATCATTCTCCAAGGAAATATCAGCACCTCCTGCCTTCATAACAGTTTTAGACTTTAAGTCACTGTACCCGTCTATTAGACTCCCACCAGCAATTTGTGCCATCAGAGATGTACTTTTCAACGTTGTTAACAATAGCACTATGCACCAACAGATACTAGAATTGGCACATCTACTATGTTATAATTTCTTGTTCCAATTCGATGACATTACATACGCCCAAGGGAGAGGAGTCCCAATGGACAGTCCTACCGCAGCAGACCTGTGAGAGATTGCGGTCAGGCAGTTAGAATCTAGGATCATCCCTCAGCGTTTACCCAACAACTTACTATATAAAAGGTACATCGACAATATTCTCATCCTATGGAGGGTAAAGCCAAACATATCAGCGTTTGTCGATTCATTCAACAATAACCCTTATGGCTTGACCCTAGAGATAGACTAGGCTCATGCTTCCATGGCCCATTTCCAGGACATTAACATCAAGTTCGAACAAACATCAATCCACACAGAAGTATACCATAAATCGGGGTCAAAACATCTATATATACTGGCAGGGTCGTGTGACCCTCCCCATTATAAAATGGCAGCCTTTAACGCCTTAATTAACAGGCCTAACACACTTGTCTTCTCAGCTAGCTCTCAGAGATGAGCTGAGGCATATTGAACATATAGCCAAAGAACATGATCATCCTGCCATCACACGTAAATTGATCTGCAGATGGCACCATTGCCAAGAACTAGACCCAACCCAGGCACCCAACGAAGTTCCACCCAGTATCATCCCAGTTACATACAATTTGTACCTTAAATTGCTATACTCTGCAATAGCTAAGAAAAAGAATATTTGCATCGCTTATATAAGATGTACTACAATATTTGACATTTTATGGAATGGAAAAGACACCCTCAACAAAGAACAACTCCCGGGTGTGTACACCATCTCACTCATGGACTATAGATGGGACAGAAGCCTAGTTTATGTAGGATCCACCAAATGCTCCCTAGAAGTGAGAATGAAAGAGCACACAGTGAATATTCTACATGTGAGGACCACTTCTGCTCTACCCATCTATGCCTCAGACCTGGGCATAGAACCAATGTTCAATCAAGCAAAGATGATCCACACTACGCAACACGTACACCATCTTAGATTGCTAGAGGCTATTTACATCTTCATGGTTACACTCAAAGATGGTAATTGTATTAACCATAAGGATGAAATCACTCTGTCAACAGCCTGGCAGGCACTCGTAGACAAGAACTTACAATAATCTACAGCGGTTAAAGGGGCGCATGCCCAAATGACATTATCGATATTCACACGATAGAGTTCTGACTGGTGTTCCAATTGAATTTAATTTGAATTACATTCGTTCAGGAGTTATTAGTTACCCGAAGAAGAACCCGAGAGTTCGAAAATGTTCGTAACGGTCTGTTTATTAGAAGACGCACACCGGTAACAGGCTCAGTAGTATGTTTGATTAGTTGTATTGCTTACAGCATGCACAAGCACTGTAGGAGGAACTTTTTCAGGTAATGTTGAACAATTGTTTGATTGACTTTATTATGAATATTGGGCTTTGAGATGTTTGTATATGTATGTTTGTGTATATGTACACACACATATAAACTTATACATATAAACATATCAAAGCCCAATATTCATAACATATATATAGACATATACACCATGCTGGATGCCAGGGTAATGCGATAGCCGGCCAAGTGTCATAGCAGGTGATTACATGCCACAGACAGAGTCATCTCCTGTTGGCACCATAAGTAACCGAGAATGGTTATAGCTTAATTAAATATGTCTGGAAGCAAGGAATCGGACGGGGGTCCAGGTAGTAACGGGCAATACATCCGCACAGTAAGTGGGAGTTGTGGGTTAGTCCTGCTCTGGGTCAATTCTTTTTCTTCCAGAATTTTCTAAATCAATATTAAACAATTTAATTATTAAATTTAATAAGAGATGGTGCATAATTCTTACTTCTAGTGCCAAATTATGTAATAATTAATAGTAGCAGTAAAGTAGCTTTATTTAATGCAGCAATTGTTTGGCTTTATTTTCAGTATTGTCAGGTGATGAAACTATCCACTGAAACTCCCATCTTCTCTCACTAGTGTGGTCAACTTTGAACTTTTTACAACAAATGTGTTTTTTTATGATACAGCTTTCAAATGATACTCACCCAAACAGATCACTGTATTTTAGTGTTTTAATGTTATAATTTTTTTTCTTTTTCTTATTCGTACTATATATGTTAGTACACGGAAAATTAATCTCCACTCTTTTCTGACGTACGGAGGCTAGAAATTTCACAGTACTCTAATCTGTTTACTTAAAAACAAACCCGAATAAAATTAAAAATTGTAAGGCAAACAGGTAAATCTCGAGAAAGAAAAAAAGGAGGCCGTTTATGGCGAAATGCATTTGGGGTAATATAATATGAATAATAAAAAAATTTTTTCTCTCTCAAGATTTACCTGTTTGCCTTACAATTTTTAATTTTATTCGGGTTTATTTTTAAGTAAACAGATTAGAGTACCGTGAAATTTCTAGTCTCCGTACGTCAGAAAAGAGTGGAGATTAATTTTCCGTGTACTAACATATATAGTACAAATAAGAAAAAGAATGATTTTATCCGACTCCATCGGTTTTAAGATAAGAGTTTTTTCGAAGTAGTTTTTATCTTTTACATTATTTTATTAAAATAATATTATTTTTAGATTTTGATATATTTTTATGCTGTTTTACAATAAGTTTTACTGAATATGGAAAACTTTTAATACACTGTCAGAGCTACAGTATATCTTGATTAAGCAATCCATTACAATAAATCATAAATGAACAAAATTTAAATTAAATAAATTCTTCTAACCTTTTAACCGGTGTTGATCTATTTTTAGAATTGCAAACGTTTTCACAGCCCCTCCTGGGCTCTTCAGGCTTCGTCGAGCCTGAAGAAGAGCCCGGGAGGGGCTGCGAACACGTTTGCAATTCTAAAAATGGATTGACACCGGTTAAAAGGTTAGAAGAATTTATTTAATTATTTCAAATTTCGGTGTGTAGAGAGATTATATTATAAAATTTAAATTGCAAATCTATCCCAAACATCTGTAATATGCTTATTTTTCTCAATGTAATTAATTTTTTAAATATGATACATAGAACTTATCCAAAGAGTGAAGTACGTTTTTAGAAAAACAATATTGTATTATTCCTGTTAGTCAGTACCTGACTTGTGACTGCTTTGGACTGACAGCCTAAAAATATTTAGTTGTGGAACAGTTGCTTATCTTTTCTTTGAAAATCAGAAAGATTTTATAATTCTTGATTTGCTTTGTGTGATTAATGTTGTCAAAAAGATAAGTAAAATAAGAATCTTAAATAATTTTTGAGCTTATTTGCAGTTTTAGATTTGTTCAGTATTCAAAGTGAATTATTTCTTATTCCTGAATAAATATATTTTTCATAAAATTTGAGGAGAATGTGTGGTGAATTTGCTTATTAAACTTGAAAATGTTGAAATTCAAGTACAGATTGTTTCATATATCTTGGCTAGGCAATGTGCAGTACTTAGTTGGGACTCTGGAATTTTTTTACAGTTTAAGCTTCTTTTTTTTAACTTGGTATAATCATTTTTTTTTTCTTAAAATAATGAACTGACACAAAAACTAGTGCCATTGCGTGTCAAAGCAATCAAGCATGTGATAAAGACCAGTTGATCTTGCTCTTATCAAATAATAATATTTTTCAATGATTTTTAGCATTTTTCTTTCATTTTCAATGAACTTCATGTCTACTGATTCTTGTGCATGCACCATGTGACATCTACTTAAAACTTCAAACACTCATAACGTCAAATTATTATTTCAGTAACCCAATAGTGCTGTTTTTTCCCAAACTTATCATAATCACTACTGTATATTATCTCTCTCTCTTTTTTATTTTTAAGTACCTTTAACAAGATGCATTTTGGACTCATATTATCCCTCTTCAGTTGTTATACAGTTGTTACATATTATAATTTGGTGTACAAACCAAATTATTAAATACACGTTTGGCTTTCAAATCTTCAAACATTATTAAAATGAACAAGACATATACCATAAGACAAACACACATTTAAAGTATAAATAAAACACAAAATGAAGACTCATAACTTCTTATGGAAAACTCATAACTTCTTATGCACTTTTGAAAAAAATGTTTTACATAACTTTATTTTTGATACAGAATCAAATTATGCAGAAAAAAAAGGGTTCTTATTTAAGAAAATGAAGTTTACCTATTTTCACCAATTCATTTACAAGATAGCTTCATCTTGTGTCTTAGAGATATTTGGAGTGACTAATTAAAATGGGACACTCGCCTTGTATAAAAAACCATTTCAAGTGGCTAAACCACTGAACGCTGGTGGTTGGTCGTGGGTTCACGCCCGATCGACGGGCTGGCCACGTGGATTTTTCTGGGTTTTCTTCGTATTAGTAACGCCTCCCCCCTGGGGCCAGTTTTCCGTAAGACCTCCCGAGAGGCATTTCTCTTCGGCAGATTGCTTGTGTGTCGTGTTGCTGTACTCGAATAAACCAAACCTCCCCCGTATAATGTATAAAAAGGGTGTGTGTCCCATTTTAAAAAAAATATATACATGTAATTTTTTTTATTTACTATTTGTCTTTACTTCAACATTTATTGAAAAATGCTAAAACATGTTATGAGATTAATGATTATAATGTTGAGTCTTTTGGCATTGTTGATTTATAGGAAACCAGTAGTCCAGATATTTTTTCCAATAATTAATAAAAAATTCATCAACCATTTAGAAGAGTGTTTTATTCTGTTTTTGTTTTTTCCAGAAAACTTTTTCAGCAGATAATATTAGTAGCTTCTGTTGCTGGTTCAATTCTTGCTTGTATACATCCTGCAACCAATGCCTTTTTTTTAATGTTTGTTGGTCTTCCGTCGACTATACTTATGGGCGTAGAGCTTCGAAGGTAAGATATAAAATGTGCTTTTCCTATCAAAGTAATTAAGTTATATTAATTATAGTATGCAATTTGATATAGTTTTATTAACTTTTATAACCACTTAAAAGAGGATTTTTTTGGACAAATAAACTGAAATGTTATGTTCTTCGAATCTGATGTTCACCCGAGTTTAAGAACTACTCGGAAGACAATATTTTTCCCAGATATTTTATTTAAATGCATTTCAGATCCGAATTCTTGCCAATCCCTCTTCGGTAAAGGGGACTCTCCGATTCGTGTCGGAGAGTCCCAAGTATTGGTGTGTACTCGGTTGCAGATTGTACCTTTTGCCGAAGAGGGATCGGCAAGAACTCCTATCTGAAATGCATTTAAATAAAATATCTGGGAAGAAAATTGTTATCAGAGTAATTCTTGAACTTGAATAAATGTTGGATTTGAAAGACATAACATTTTGGTTTTTCTTCCAAAAAATCCTCTTTCAAGTGGTTATAAACATAAATGATTATTAATTATATCAACACACTTGAATTTTTTGCCGATCATAGATTATTTTATTTCTCAAATGTTTTCAACCTGCTTATTATAGGCCATCTTCAGGCTTACGATTACCATTCCAAAATTGAATGCAACGTTTTTCGAATACATTTCATTTTAAATTTAAAAGATTTACAATAACTGTGTAATTAAATAAATGAAAAATAAATAAATACAATAAACAAATAACAGTAAAAATACACAATTATTGTAAATCTTTTAAATTTAAAATGAAATGTATTCGAAAAATGTTGCATTCAATTTTGGAACAGTAATCGTAAGCCTGAAGATGGCCTATAATAAGTAGGTTGAAAATGTTTAAGAAATAAAATAATTTATGCTCGGCAAAAAATCCAGGTATGTTGATATAATTAGTTGCAGTTGCTGAGAAAAAGGTGGATAAATGATTACATTTGACAAATATTGCTAGTTTTAGCTTTGTACCATAGTTTTATTAATTGAGAAATACAGCATGATTCTAAACTGTGCGGACGAACTTTAGGAATGGATTCTTAGCAGGACAAAGAACTAGATGGTTATATTAACATATGTCTGGAAATGCATTGGTGCTGAAAGAGATGATACCATTAGTATTATGAACTGCATACACAGAATATAATGTTCCACAAAGGTATGGTACACATGCCTCAGGCAGAATCACAATAGATGCTCAAAATATCCTCCATGGGTCGCAATGCAAGTGATTGCACATCACTTCACAGTATAACCATGATATAACTGTGCTGTCTTCCAACTATTCCCATTTGTTTTTCTGTATGTGAATGTTACATCCTCTTGTTTGTGATAATGGAGTATTCTCATAGCACTACACCACATACTTGACCATGGACCTGTTTAGCAGACAGACAACATGCTACATTTCTGAATATATCTTTTTAAAACCTTTCTATTTCCAGTAAAACATAAAAATATTAGCTTGTTCAAACAAACGTTTTCGTATCTCTATCGAGAACTGCTTCGGGTTCATTAATGTTCTAAAATTGGAATGTACAGAGTTTAAAAATTAACTGCCAATCAATACAGGCATTCGAATTATTTGATGTAAATTAATTTGGCTATTTATGCTCCTCCACATTATAGGCTTTCACCGATTGCATATTAATACTCTAGCCCATAATTTCATGAGTAAGATGTCACATCTGTTGTTGTTCTCCCTGGCATGCATATTGCCATGCATACGATATGGCATTGCTGTCTTTATAATTTATGCAGTTTCCTGCTTTGCTGGCCTTGTATATTTCCAATTTTTCCAATTCCATTATATGGTCGGTTTGGAATGATTTTTTTATAAGGGTAGCGTCTGTTAGGTTAGCATGTATATCTGGGTCTGACTGGGTATATCTTGATGTAAATAGGACCATTTTTATTATTTGTTCTTCCAGAAATCCACTACTGAAGTTTGTTTCCATAGTTTGGAACCACTCAGTATATTATTAACAACTTTAATACATAAACTATCTCTCTAACAAAAGCAATTATTTTACAAAGTTTTTTAGTGAAAAGGAATGCCAATTGAGAAACTGGTGTGGCAGTATGCCATATTTTATGTATAGATTTAATTTTATATTTTATTTTGTTAATTATTTCTTTCTATCCCTTTACTCTTGTGTTTTTTTTTGTTTTCCATATTCTGAGAATTTTCAAACCCAACCCTTCTCTACCAGGGTGTGGGGGTGACAAACAATAGAATGCAGGAAACCCTGAGAGTAAAACTCACTTGGGTGAGACACTTTTTGGTTAGACACCGAGGAAGCAGGAAGTGTACAAAGAAGGCTCTGGGTCATTTCGGAATTGACAAGAGCTGGAGTGTATGATATCAGAGTAAGAGATTATAAGAAGATCATAAGCAAGATTTTAAAGTGGAAGACTCCTCTGAGAAATTCCTATATTTTGAGAAGAATAAAACGTTCAGAGCAGCACATCTGTAAGGACGTTAATATCGGAACCGAGCCAGCATACCGAAAGATTCTTCTAGATTTTGGGTACCTCTTTTCTATGAATCCTTCCTTTTCTTCATTTTCAATCTATACGCCTATTTTTTTTATTTAGTTTTAAGTAGGTTAACTTATTAAGTTAAAAATTTGATCTGTGATTGTAAAATCCGCACCACTGTATATTAGTTTCATCAAAATTGTTAATTGTAACGTACTTCTCTGCTCCTTACCGACACCAGGTATTATAACTATAACTTCAAAAAACGAACCTGTTACCGGTGTAAATCTTCTTAAGAGCGTCTGGCTAACGTTTTCTAACCTAAAACAGTTCTTCTTCAGGTGAAGATGGAATAATTTAAAAGATAGAATAGAACGTTTCAAATTGAACCGCTTCGTCCAATTCCGTCATGGCTGACATGCGCTGTAGTGTCCGGGTGTTGGTTATCGTTTATGCGTGTCTAAAAGGATTTGCCAGGCCGATGAAATGTCAATCTCTTCTTTTTGGTTGATGCAGATATTATTACAGCTCGTTTTATATATAGCGACCGCTTCTAACCATTTTATATGTTCTGGGTGGGGCGTCGTTATGCCCTACAACACTGACCTACAACACCGGAAACTCAACACGGCGCTAAGTAGATACGCGTCTGATCAAGATATCAACGCGGAACTGGATAAGGCTAAAATCATCGTAACGACGCCCCACCCAGAACATATAAAAATGGTTAGAAGCGGTCGCTATATATAAAACGAGCTGTAATAATATCTGCATCAACCAAAAAGAAGAGATCGACATTTCATCGGCCTGGCAAATCCTTTTAGACACGCATAAACGATAACCAACACCCGGACACTACAGCGCATGTCAGCCATGACGGAATTGGACGAAGCGGTTCAATTTGAAACGTTCTATTCTATCTTTTAAATTATTCCATCTTCACCTGAAGAACTGTTTTAGGTTTGAAAACGTTAGCCAGACGCTCTTAAGAAGATTTACACCGGTAACAGGTTCGTTTTTTGAAGTTATAGTTAATTGTAACAACATCCCACACGTGAAGAATTCATTGTATATACAAGGTGTGTTCCATAAGTAATGTGACCAAATTTATAAAAAATCATTTATTGAACATATTCTTACAATTAGTCAAAAATCTTTCAAATAGCCCCCTCCTGCGTCGATACACTTGTGAAGGCAATCTTTCTAGGCCTGGAAGGCATTCTGGAAGGCCTTCTCCGGAATATCCTTCAGAGCCGATGTAACGTAAGCCTTGATGTTTACAATCATGTCTGAATGTTTCCCTTTCATGGCCCCTTTCAAACGAGGAAATAATTTTAAAAAAAGTTGGCGAGAGCAAGGTCAGGACTGTAGGGAGGCTGGGGAACCAATGGGGTGTGGGTCCTGGCCAGGAAATCGTTGACAACGAAGGTACTGTGGCTTGACGCGTTGTCGGGATGAGGTTTCCACACGTCCTTGATGTTGCTTCGGCAGCGCATGACCCTCCTTTTCATTCTTTTGAGCCCTTCCAAGTAGAAAGCTGCATTCACAGTGGTCCCAGCAGGTACAAATTTGTGGTGGATAATGCCTTTGACGTCAAAGAAGACAATGAGCATGGTTTTGATCTAGACTTGCTCGTGCGTGCCTTCTTGGGGCAGAGCGACACTGGGGTGTGCTACTCCAAACTCTGCCTTTTTGTCTCAGAGTCATACTCAAAGATCCAAGACTCATCACCGGTAATAACTGAGTTTAAAAAATTTGAATCATTTTCACACATTTCCAAGAGCTCTTGGCACTGGAGCACTTGCATGTCCTTTTGTTTGTCGGTCAACACTTTTGGGACCAGTTTGGCACACACCTTTTTCATGTTTAAATCTTCAGTCACAATGCGATAAACGGTTGTTTTCATCATGTTTAGAGTGTCTGCTATCATTTGAAGGCTCAACAGTCGGTCAGAGTTTAACAATCACGCACACGTGTCACATTTTTGTCGATTCCGGAAGTAGATGGATGTCCACTGTGGGGTTCGTCGGTGACCTCCTCTCGTCCATCCCTGAATGACTTGTGCCATCAGAAAACTTGTGATTTGGACAAGCAATTACTCCCAAAGGCCTGCTGAATTAATGTAAAGGTTTCGGTGACGTACTTTCCAAGTTTAATGCAAAATTTGATAGCATAACGTTGCTCCACAAAATGATCCATCGCGTCCTGTTACATTAATTCAAAACGGGGTTCACAGGAACGAATGTCCTCACCCGCCGGCAGCTTGGAGGCAAACGAGACCGGGTAAGTTTCGAAGCTAACACCCCCCGCCACCTAGCACAGCAGGTTAGAACAAGTTACGGCGTATCGTCGCATCATGAAAAATTGGTCGCATTACTTATGGAACACACCTTGTATTATTATCACAAAGGAAAATCAGGGAGTTGTATCAGAGTTGGGACCTGAAATTTCATTGTTTGAATACAAAAATAAAGTCTGTTCCTTGTGTATCATACTTTGTTATTCTCTTTTGCGTAGAACATCACACTGGTGACATTCCCTGATAATTTGTAGGAAAACAGAAAACGTCAAACTACTGTTTTTACAAAATACATACATACAAAAAGTAATCACAATTTCTAACTAAACGGAAGTTTCTTTAGCTTTGTTTATTCTACACCAATATTGAGATTAAGTTCAGATTTTTTTTAATACATGTTTGTTAGTAACTCTGTTCAGGTGCACCTTATCTAAATAATTTTTACTGATGACAACTAAAAGATTTCCAAAATTTGAATAGTGTGCGCTTTAAATTTGATGTCTAACAGAAATTTTATTGCTGCTGTTTTCTTTAAAAAATTGTATGGCATTGCTTAATGAATTTTATTACTTTTGTTGAATAGTTTTATCATCTATTTAAAAATATATAAATTTTTATAAATTTTTTTTCATAATAATAAATTTGATAGTTTGCATACATATATGGATTTTTGATTTTCTCCAATTCTTTTTAGGTGTCGGAATGCACGAGTGGTCCGTCTGGGACTGAGATGCACCATTATATGGTTAGTTGCCCTTGCATGCTGGATCAATGATCGTCTGTTTTGTGATATGTGGTCTGCTGTCAATTTTCCCTATTTGCATGGAGCTTGGCATTTGCTGATAGCTATTGTTGCCTATACTGCTTGTGTGCTATTTGCCTATTTTGATGCCTGGAACGAAGTTCCCGAAAAGGTTCCAGTTCTCATGTACTGGCCGACCGATAAGTAAGTCAGACAAAACTCAATGCAAGTAGCCATTTAGAACTTCAAATATTTAATATAATTGATTTTAATGAATCCTGATTTGTGATTTAGTATTAATATATTTATAATGATGTCTTCAAAAATGTGATTCTAAAAAATCTTTAATTTGTTTAGGTTTTGTGTAGTTTATATAAGTTGTTATAATTTCAACATCGTAATGAAAAGATCTGATATTTTTTTCATAACAATGTTGAAATTATAATAAAACTTGTATTATATAAATGTTACATTTTAATAATTATTATTGTATAACAAATGTGATTTGCTAAAGTTTTAATTTTTATGAGTCAGTCATTTGGTTATGTTATAATGAAAATGTTTTATATATATAGTAGATTCTTCTTATTGTAATTGAAGATGTTATCAGTTATTTTAATGCTGTCAGAAATAGCAAGTCCTAAAACACAATCATTAGATATTCTATAACAATAATCAAATTTTGATTAGTGTGATCGTCACACTAGCTTAATCTGGCAGTGCAGAGCCTGTAGCAAATGCTATAAAGGGGTTTTAAATTTAAGAAATACACAAATATTTACCATATCCTTGCTACTCTCTCACATCAGATATCTTTCTAGATAATGTTGCATTTTAGTAATGAACAGACTGTAATTTCCTGTACATTATCTGCAGAAAGTTGCTAAAATAAAAATATAATCATTGTATAACCAGCACTGCAGTGTGTATACTTTGCACCTTTGTATTACTGTGTAAAACACACCACTAAATCCATTTGAAATTCAGAAGGCACTGTCTCAGACATCCCATTTTTCCACATTTCTTCATTTCATATCTGTTAGCATCTGTCAGTAATTCTTTGTGGATGCAGTTATTTTATAATAAGTGAAATGGAAAAAAAAATATTTTAGATGAAACAACAAGAAAATTTACCATTTTGCTTTATTGCTTCCTTTTTTAATGACACCATTTTTAAGTTTAATCTTCTTCAGTATAATGGCTGAGAAGTTATGCTATTTTCTGTAAACAATATAAAACATTGCACAGTTAAGCTAGACCTATTGCTTTAAATTTATGTAATTATTTTAGTTGTTAAAATTTACTTCATAGCAATGAAAGAAACAAAAGTATAGCCTCCTAGCATTATAATAATTAAATTACCTGTTTTAATCATTAAGGACATTAACTGCTCATTAGAAGTGATCTTAAAAAATTCATCTTTTATTGAATAGACTATTAATATATAACTCTCTTGACAGCCACCATCTAATCAATAATAGAGCCTAGTAGCCCTAATGAACCATAGGGTAATGTTGGCTGAAGTATAGTAGTACAGTCAAGTACAGTCTAATGGGAAATGGAAGTAAAGAAATGGGAATAAATTGAGCAAAGAATGGCTATAAGCAGCATTCATTCTCCATGTTAGAGGTGGTTGAGTTAAAAAAAAAAAAAAATGTAACATACAAGCACATCCATTTCTGTTGAGAAAAAGAAAATTGCTGACATACTCTCTGCAGAATGCTGGCTTAGACATGATCCAGGTTAACAAATCTGCATTTAGAGGTTAGAGGCTCTAGTTTGAAAACTCTACTGTAGTTTTCTTTGCAGCATTGGTACACATATGGCTACTGCATTACAAAAACAAATGCCACCTCACTCTCACATAATAATCAATAACAACCCAGCCAAAGTGCTTCAATGGCAATCCACTCATTGACCACCAAGGCCAGAAAATGCTACCAACAGATGAAGTAGACGCAAGACATGACTGCCTACAGACTACATGAAACATCATAAAAATAACTTTCTCTCACTATTACAGAATAAAGAGTTGCTGATCAGAAAAGAATAATTGTACACAAAAACAATTATTCCACAAACATTTGAACGTATCAAACAAGGAGTTGCGGAACAGATACATCAACAAACAACGATCACATTGAAGATGAAACACTCATTGACAACACCTAATAACAATAGGTAATGAAAGCATACATAAAATAGAAATCATAACAATTAAAATGGAAGATCTTAGACACAGAATTAATTAGTGCATTCACATTTATTTCAAAATATCCTCATTAAATATGTAGGGTTAGATCCCACTCAGAAACTACAAATAATCAAAATAAACACATCAAAATAATTAGGGGAAACACTATGCTATCAAAATATAACCAAAAAAACCTACAGTTTGTTGCAGTACAGTCACTGTAATAACATACCACTATTTTAAAATACCATCACAGACAAATCAAACTGCACACAAATCACAACATTGCCTGGAATAGAATAATAGAAACATGAAAATAAATGATATTTGACAACAATTATGCAAGTTGACACTAAAAACATTACCATCTCTTTCCATAATTTGGATGTTAAGAATGCAAATTTGGTCAAGAAAATTAAAACACACACGAAACATGAACAACACAATACATACAGAAATACATTTACTCTTTAAAACTTGCAGTCAAGTCACAAAGACTGAAACAATGCAAAGTCTGTAATCTATTAAAACAACAAATTTAATTATTTGCAAACAATGATGTTTTTTACATACATATAACTAGCACATATCAAATTTGCAGCAAATTGCGTATCAATAAGAAAAGAACAGACTATTGGTCTGTTCTTGGATCCGATCTAGTCACATCCAACGATGAAGTAAGTTACATTGAGGAGAAAGAACAGAACATGCAAAATATACCAATCATGCCTTCTGTTGTATATGCATATTACATACACGATATCCAAAATGCAATACAAAGAATACAGTTGTCAGATGCCTGGTGTACATATCTACAATTTCAAATTTATATCTCTGCATTTATAGCCAGCCAAACATTTTACACACAAAATCAACAATTGCAATTCATCAAAATTTCATACACAGCAAATTGCATACATGACACCTAAAAATGACAATACTAAAGACTACACAGACAAATTGTATACCTTCCAGCACTAGAACATCACATCTTGCATCATAAAATAGGCACGTAAACTGACACGGCATCCTCATAAAACACAGAAAAACTCGTTCACATCAATGTAATTTGGCGAACTGACTTTGAGACTTAGCTGGTTTTTCAAGATTCCTAGGTACAGTACATAGTTCCAAAATCAGTTTACTAAATTACATTGACCCAAACAATTAAATAATACCAATAATGCCAAAAAACAAACAACAAAAAGCTGTCATAGAAACAAGGGATACAAAGAAAATTACACATAGGTTGTTTTTTTTATGACAAATACACAAACAACACAAACCTGCATAGCATACATAGACAGGGCAGGGCCGTGCCATAGATTTTCTCGTAGATTTTCTAGTGTGATGCAAGTCTTCAAAATGCCGCCCCTTAAATATTTTTCTTTAAAATAACCTTCAATTGTGATTTTAAAAAAAACTGCACAAATTGTACAAATACTATTTTTATTTTGAAAATATAAACTACTTTAAAATAATGATATCAAGTAGCAACCAACTACAACAATCTACTACAGTTTTACCCTTCTGACTTTAACTTTACACGTCCCTAATTAACGAATTTGCTAATCTAGAGTGGCAGCCAATGTAGATTTAATAAAAATTAATGATGGATTTTTAAGTTTTGTTTGGCTTATTGAACTTCTTAAGTAGTGTTTTATTAATCTTAATTTGGAAAAACTTCTTTCCCCACTAGCTACAGAGACAGGGAGTGTTAATAAAATTCTCAGAGCTACAACAGTATTCAGATACAAAGTAATTAAGTTATTCTGGCATAAATTATTTAAAACATCCAAAGGTTTCATAGAACAGTGTTCTGAAACTGGTGTGCCGTCACAAGGTGACAGGTGTGACGTGAACTTTTACATATTTTATTAATTTCAAGTTTTATTTATATATTTTTTATCACAGTTGCTGTGTTTCTTATGCTTGCATTTCATTCTCTGCCGCAGCACTGACGAAATAAGACGACGTTAATACAATAAACACACATGTCGTCCCGTACTCACTTATTCTTTTGGAGTTATACATTGGACTTGCACAGATCTTGGGCCAACACCAAATAGAAACAAGAGTAACAGTTACTAGGCATAAACAACATCATCCCAAATCCACGATAGAAAGATTAACCCTTCCACGTAAAGATGGCGGTCGTGGCCCGATCGACATAGTTAACCTCCACTACAAACAAATAGAGACACTGCGAGAGTTTTTATACAAGAAACGTCACAGTTACATAAAGCAGTAACTCTAGCAGACTCAAATAATACACCATTAAACACACACAACATATAAATAGCATAGACACCATTAAAGCAATCGTGGGTGCGAAAGGCACCCCACGGCAGAAATCCCTACGACCCGGCCCAGGATTCTGTCGACAAAACTGCGTCAAACAGCCGGTTGCTTCTTTGGGGAGACAGAAGGATTCAAGACTGCCATACAGGATCGGGTCATAAATACTAAAACTACAGAAAACACATACTCAAAGATACAACACTCGCAAATGACACATGCAGAAAATGTCACATCATGCCAGAAACCATACAACACATCACTTCCGGCTGCAAGCTCTTGGCAAAGACAAATAATTTACATAGACATAAGCAAATACATCAAGAGCTTGCAAAGAAACACAAATTATACATATTACAAATAGGCCTACATTCAACAGACAGTATTGGAAAACAACACGCACAAAATGTACGACAGAGCCATAATCACAAAACAATTTACCACAACAGACCAGACATCACACGCATTGACAAACACAATAAAATCACATACATTATAGACACTCCATTCCAAACACTCACAATGTACAAATCACACGCACTGAAAAAAATCAGCAAGTACACAGAACTCTCCCAGGAAATAAGGCATCTATGGAGGATGAATAGGGTGCTTGTTGTACCTGTCGTTCTCTCCTATACAGGTGTCATACCACACACGCTACACAAAAGTCTGGGAACATTAAAATTGAATAGAAACGTATACATCACACTGCAGAAGGACACTATATTGAATACACACCATATTATTAGGAAATTCCTAAATACAGACATACACCGACACACTTATTTAATTTTTGTCTTGTTTTGAAATTACTATACCTCGACTCCGGTCTGGCATACTACATAGCCATCGGTGTCAACCGAGTATAACTCACAAAACCCAACATAATAATAATAATAGGTTTATGGCATTACGAAATTCTGTTAATAGTATCGTATCATATATACGTTTTTGCGGGGAATAACATTTTGGTGTGCCGCGTGGAGTCGTGTCGAGTCGTAGGTGTGCCACGAGTAGAGAAAGGTTGCGGAACACCGTCATAGAATATAGTAGCATTTGGGGTATATCACGTAATTCTTCTCGAAGTCATTTGCATTTATATCTGATTCATTTTCGACCGAAAGTATTGACTGGAGACTAGTACAATAATTTTCTAGCATTTTCTCATCTAAATCCTTGAGTTTTAAAATGTCATATAAAAACTGAAAATTTTTGCTATGGGTTTCCAGAATCGTGAATCGTTTATTCAGAGAATTAAGAGTAGTGTCCAGAATATAATTGAAAATTTTATTTTAAATTTACTCTCTTCTGTTAAGGGTTAATCGACAGCTTCTTCATAGTCAAATTGATGCTTTTTTCCTTCTAGCTCTAACTTCAGTTTCGCCAGGAAATTCTCTACTGCATTTGAGATTCTCTGCAATCTCATTAGCAGCAATTTTCATCCGATGGTATCCAGATTGTCTATAACTTTTCACTTTTTATATGATTTCTGATAACATCCTTGCACAATCTCACAAATTTATAGTTAGAATGCGATAGCTTCGAGACTGAATTTATTTCAAATAAAATATCGTGCCATAGAATTACACCTCATATTTTTAATATTTTTTGCTAACTTCCTTGCTTTAACTTTAGTTTCTGTTGACGTCTTCTATTATTTGGAATAATGCATCATATATTTCACAAAGTTAAAATTGTAAAGGTTTTAACGCATCTAAGGTGCGTTTCAAATTTATACGGACACGAAAAAATTAAAGTGAAACCCAAATTTGCTGCATTAAGTGACAAATGTTTTATTAAAAATAACATGGATTTACATGTTTCCACACTGCAAAATAAGAATTTTAATCAAACATTAACACTTTGTCACTGAAAATTATTTTTTTGAAAATTTTGTACAAAAAAACTGTTATATATTTATCTGGACAGGTTTCAAATTGCAAAGTTTTCTTACAATTTAATGGCCTGTGAAGTGTGAAGCGCGATAGGAATACACAGACACGTGAATTCAAACAAATTTAATTTCGCGATAAACAAATCTATACAGATGAGTTCTTTTAGATTCCCTCGGTCCAGCTTCTCTTACCGTCCGATGGTAACAATAACCCAAGTAGCTTACCTTCTTGGCAACTACTTGCCCGGCAATACTAATCAAACCTGTGCGATTCTTAACTAAATTAAACCTAAAGATAGAAAAGTATAGACATAGGGAAATGAGAAGAATTGATAGGATAATGGGGTACCCTTGTTCTCGCTGAACTCCGATGCCGGCTGGTGCTTTGTTCTGCGTGTCTCTGGGTTCGTCAATGTTTTAAATATCTTCTACTATAATTTTTTTTCGGTGTGTCTGATTTTACATTCCGGATCCTCACCTCACGGCTCTCTATTCGACCCTCGTTGAATTCCGTCTCACGAGCTCGCCGTTTTCGTCCGTGCTTCTTCGCGTCCGGCCAGAGAAAAAGTGACCCTTCGTGACCCAGATTTAACTCGTCCTCGACTCGAAGTCTTTGTCCCACACGGCCCCTGGTTGGTGGGGAGTGGAAAGCCCCTGTTCCCAGAAGCCAGTACAATGAACAAAGGAAATTAGAAAGAAGGATTAAGAAAGAGAGAAAATTATTAAAACTAATTAAATCTATAATACATATGTACAAAAATATATGGCGTACAGCCACAGGTCAATGTAACCACCATTTAACTTAATTACATTAAATACTCTATTAGGCATTGTTTCAATTAAATTCTGAAGTTCATCTTATGTTTATCCCAAGCATCTGAAATTGCTGCCTTCAAATCACGAATTGTGGAAAACTGCTTTTCATGGGCCTAAACTGTACAAACCATCATCCCCAAAGATTTTCCATTGGATTCGGGTCAGGGCTTCTAGCAGGTCGTGTCATCGGATTAACATTTTTACGTTTAAACCACATTTTTTGTTGATTTAGAGGCATGCACGGGGGCATTGTCTTGTTGAAAGATTCAATTTGGTCCAGCTTCCAATAAATGATCTTCAAGCATGCCTCGATACTTCTCTGAATTCATTCTTTGAGTTATAAATTCTAAATCTGTGGTTCCATTGAATCAAAACGCACCCCACGCCATTATTGATCCCCCACGCATTTGGCGTTTTGAAAATATTTGTTTTTTGGTTCTTAAATCTTGCCAATAATACTTCCAACCGTCTGGACTATCTAAGTCGAATTTTTTTACATCACCGAACAAAACTTCAATCCATTCTTTGGACCTTGTCACGTGTTTTTGCGCTCAATCACGTCTGTCGCTTTTGTGCTTTAATGAAAGTGGTGGCATTACAGCTTTTTTTCTGAATTTTAACATTGGAGATTTATTTAAAACTCTCCACACTGTTGTGCCGCTACAAGGCAAGTCTAATTCTTGTTTTATTTTTCTTACCGATGTTTGTTTTGTGGAGCAAACCTCGATGATTTGTCTAGAATCTCGAGGTGTAAGCTTGGGTTTTGGACCCGTCTCGAATTTTGGTACATCCTTGCCACGTCTTTTTGATAAATAATCACCAACAGTTGATTTTGGACGATTTATATATGCCGCAATTTTTCTTATTGACTTGCCTCGTGATTTATAGACATCGGTCTGCCCTTTTTCATAATCAGATAAATTCTTTGTTCTACCCATTTTAGAACTTTGAACAACATAAAGAATTTGTATTACAATTAGATATGTAAGCTAATTTGCATATTTCAATGCTCGAAACTAAACAATATTCTATTTAAGTCACGAAATGAGTGCCTGTCCAGATAAATATGTAACAGTTTTTTTGTACAAAATTTTCAAAAATATTATTTTCAGTGACAAAATGTTGATGTTTGATTAAAATTCTTATTTTGCAGTGTGGAAACATGCAAATCCATGTTATTTTTAATAAGACATTTGTCACTTAATGCAGCAAATTTGGGTTTCACTTTAATTTTTTCGTGTCCGTATAAATTTGAAACGCACCTTATACTGCTTGATCGTGTAGTGGCATTCGATGGTTTTAGAGTTAATCGTGAAACATATTTTTTAGCACTTCGCAACGCTTTGTAGAACCAGAAAAAAAAGTGTAAAGTACTTGTACAATAGAGAGTTGTTGTTTCTGTAGAAGACCCTGCATCATTTATAGCTAGGTTTAAAGAATGACACGCGCAGGGCACATAAAACGCCCTTGGATATTTTTTAAGTATTCTATTTTGTAACCCTTTCTTACTCTTTTCGTATTAGCTCCGTTGTCGTAGCCTCGTCCTCTAAGCCACTTTAACTCAAAACCTAACTTTTCCAAATGTGTCGGAATGAGTTCCGTCAAACCCTGTCCAGTTGAATCAGGAGCTTCAAACAACCAATAAAAAAATTATTCGATTTCGTATTTATTTTGAATGGAGTTAAAGGCGACAACTCTTATCGTTAATGAGAGCTGTTCAATGTGACTTACGTCTGGGTTACGTCGGCGATTATCGAAAAATATTTAGCGATTTTTGTTATTTCGACAATTTTGCTTAAAATTACATTTCCCATCAAATTTATCAATTCGTCTTGTATATTATTGCTTAGATAAGTCACAGACCATTTATCAGACTCTCCCGATATGTTCTTCCATAACTGGATCAAACTCGGAAAGCAATTCTATCAACTTTAGGAAGTTTCCGTTATTAAGCCGAAACAAATGTTCGGTTGTTCCACGAAAAGCTAAGCATTGCGAGGCCAATAGTCTAATTATTGACATAAATCTTTTTAGAACTCCTTTCGATGCCGAATTTCTATATCCATAATTCGTCGATATTCGGCGTCAATAGTTTATCTGTTTCGATCGAATGTCCAATTTTTTCCACGCTCTAAAAGCATTTCTGTGATTTACAGACTTTTCGTGCATTGGAAGATTTCCCCGGTCAGAATAGCCTTTTTTGGGCCAGTCACTAATAGCGAACGAATTATCAAATAAAATACAACAATAGCAAAAACAGCATCGTTTATAACAGAATAAATCAACCAACTTCTCTCGACGACTTCGTCATTGTTCAACACTTGCAAATAATGCGAGGGCGAAAAATATTAAATAAAAATTCAGTCCTTCGCAAAGCCCGGAGGGGGTCATTGAAAAGGATTAAATATGATGATGCTTATCGTGCTATTCAAATAGGGTAGATAAAATAACGATAGAAATGAGTTGCAAAACTAGTAAGATTTGTAGGTAACAGAACGTAACCTTATAATATAATCGAGATGGGTCGATGATGATGATAAGAGCAGATCCCAAACGGTTAGAAGTTGAAAGTTGAAATGTGATACACAGTTAGGGTACGTCACGAGAACCTACACTAAGAAGGGCTTTTTTGAAATTCCCCCGCGGGGGGAGGGAGAGGGTTAATGATTATCTTAAAGAACTGGGCTTTACTGTACTATTTTAGATGCGGTTATTTTTGCGTCTTTGCAAAAACTCGAACATATTTTTAGACCATGTAAAAATTCTCTAATTAATCTCGGAAGAGCGAGACCTAATTCTTGTACCCGGTGTAAACGGGTAAGATCGGCTATAATCTAAAAATCTTAATCTTCGCTATCGTTACTTTTTGCACTAGCAACGCCAGGCTCGTCTGCTAGTAAATAGATAACGAATATCTGTCAAATTGACTGCTAGCAGCCGTTTTGATATATGCCTTTCCTTAACTTGTCAATGTATTGTCTCCACTTCAACGTATACGTATTTAGTAAAAAATAACGAACGCAAAAGTGGGCAAATGCAAATATTATAAAGCAACTCTATCACACACAGAATGTAAAAGTAGTCCAATATTACTTAAATAACTTTATCTATCACACACAGGCACACGTTCCGCACCTGATATATACCCAGTCTATGCAAATGCTACTTTTTAATTCCAGTCCCTATTCAATTGTCACTGTCACAACATAATCCTTTTCGATGATAATAAGTAACTACAATTGCTGTAAAAAACAATAATTCTCTTACTTGATCTATTTTTTAAACACAAAAAAACTCAACTAGTATAAACGCAAAAATATTATACTGATACAGATGTATGTCTAATTTACTGATTTAAACACAGCACAGCCACTTGCCACTTCTCGAGACAAACTAACGTTAAAATCAAATATTGTCAATAATTTAAGCTCAAAGCAGAACATCAACACGTTACGTGCGTAATTGTCTTTTATGATAATTGCCGCCTCGGCTTTTAGGAGCGGTCGCCCGGTATATTACAAACAAAAACAGTAGCTTTGCGCTGTCGCGTCAAAAGCCTTTTGGCCAGCGCTCGCCAACAATGCATCTGCACCATAAACCGAAATCAAAGGGTACCGAAAGCACTTAGGCAGAGGCGTGCGATAAATCATAAATCGTATACATCAATATCGGAATAACATAGATCAATATAGAAAAGCGTTGCGTAAAAATTTTAGTTATTGAAGGCTTCAAATAATTTGATTTCGCTGTTTATGCCGCCTGATGCGGCGCCGCTCTGCCTCGTAGCACGGCACGGCCCTGTACATAGATTATAGGAATGCATTTGAAGACATCCCGTGTTCGCTGTTAATACACATTACACGTGTGCAAAATACATCCAACATTTATTACATTTTTAGAAAACACAATGCACCACCGGAGAACAACACTGCACCTCCGACTTCACGGCACACAACCATATTATAACAAACTAAATACACATAAGGATTAGAAAATCCCCCATCTCCAGCATTTGTGGTTCTCTCCGACTTTTAAACCCACCGTCCAATAAGTTAAACCACATAAAACAAGATAAAACACGAAACACGATTGCATCCGCCATTAAAAATTATATACCTATATCACCGACATACAAATGGAGTTCGGCCCAAACGAATACAAAATACGCGAACCCGGATTCCAAAGGCCCGTTTCGCGTCATCCGCGGATTAGACCGTCTCCAAGTTTAGAAATATTTAAGATTCCGGCCGGCCAAGCCAAGAGAACCACATACGAATAAGGCAGACACAAACAAAGAAATACAACAACGGATTAAATGCAATACTAATAACGTAGTCGAATGCAAAACACCTCTAAGCAGTCAACATACATTATCCCACTATTCACATATTTGTTTGGAGTTTTACACCGGCAGACACTGCGCGCACACTTTCACACTCACAGCTGGAATAGTTCCGAAGGAAAATGAAACACTAACAAAATATAACACTCTTCTTCTGCAGAATAGCTGACTCTCACGAAGCCAGAAGACACGATATAGTAAATCTTTATAAACAAGTACAAATACCGAGTTTTTCGTTATAAGACATGACAATTACACAAAGCAGTAACTATTGCAGACAAAACTAATACACAAATCTGCACGACGCCGATCCGGATTCAACATAAGATAGTACTGTACAGTACATAAGACAGACACTGGGAAGCAGGGAGGAGCTTCACCGTAGGTACAGTACGCTAATCTCGGCCAGGATGGCATCGACAGAACTACATCAAATTACGGACGTCTCTTCGAACGGGGTTTACGTAAACACGAAAAAAGTAAAAAATCAAATTTGAAGAGGGTCAACTTACCCGACGCCGGTAGGAAATGCCGCACCGTGCACAAAGTACGCAACACACGGCGTCGAATTGAAAACCATTAGCACAGATCGAGCTAACCCACGTGGTCACATCAAAATGTATTGTTTTCTATTTATTACGTTTGCTATTTGCTTGCGCGCAAAGTGCTATACGTCCGGGAACCGTACTGCAAACGTACGAGGGTGGTATAAAACAACGCGCACAAATTATCCCTTATACAATAGTATATTGGGACACGACCTACTTGGACAAAAAAATGGCATGGCGTAGACGTATGGAACACCCGGAAAATACAAAATACGTACACCCGAAAAAAGGATTAAATACTCCGAACTCGCCCACCAAGTGAAGCGTGGGTGGAGAACGATATAGTTACGGCGCCCGTAGTCTTCTGGCACGAGCTAGGCAAAGTCCAGCTACATTAAAGCTTGGCAACGGTACCGAATGCGGCTTAGGTCCTAACTATAAATAATTAAGGCGTCAAAATCGACAACGGGCGAAATAGCGTCGAGAATCGCCAGAGAGAGAAATAATTATAAACCAAGACTAGGTAAATAACGCCTCCGAGGAAGACTTTGGGTAAAATGGTCGTTTATTTAAATAGGAAACCGGCGAACATTACGGGAGGGTGACCGAAAATTTTGCAATAGGAGAAACCGTCCACGACGAATTAGCGTTTATTGTTTTAATAATAAACCTCGTACCTCGCATTACGCTAAACAAATTTCCTCCGTGGCTATTAGTGTGGTGATTTTTTATAAAACTTTTTGCCGTTATAATAATAATAGTTTGTTGAACTTTTTACGTAATTGAAGCGTGCGATGCAGTAACGCGGTAAAAGCCATTTTTCTCTAAATACGTTTTATTAAAGAATAGAAAGAATCGACGTTTTGTGTTGCAAAAGAAAAAAAAAGCAGATATCCGAGTCGAATTTGAGAAAGCGCCAAAGTGCCCGTCGCGTGACTTTTGGCAGTCGAAACGTTGCGGCTTATTTTGATATTCCGGAGAATTTGTAACCCGGTGAGTTTTTTACCATTTTATTGCAGGCGTAGAATCGAAACGAATTCGCCGACTAGACCCGTCCCGATTGGCATTTACAACATTACGGCATTGCACGCTTCGATTAACGGCAACGGCCGGTTTTGGAGTTTTAGTTGGGGGAATATTAGCGAGGTTGAGGCCGACGTTTTACACGCGAAAACGTGTACGTCGGACGTTTAGCGCCGCGTTCCCGTAAACCTAGAAGTTTGACAATGGCGTTTGGAAAGTCAGAGGAATCGTGCTCGGCATTCCAAACGCCATTGTCAAACTTCTAGGCTTACGGGAAAGGGGCGCCGAACGTCCGACGTACACGTTTTCGCGTGTAAAACGTCGGCCTCAACCTGGCTATTTTCATTATTACCAACGGAAGATCTTACGGTAGAAGTAAAAGGGCAATTTTTGTTTTTCAGGTTCGAACTGGGAGTTCCGTACGTGGTTCTTCAGAACTGTCACCGTCTTCCCCCGGACCACCTCAAGATATAAAAGGTGCAGCGTCTTCCTCCCGGGCCACCGGCAAAATCCGGGGCGGGAAGAAGGAAAGAACGGAAGCGCTTAGAATTTTATTTATAAATGCGGGGCGCGGGCGGTTCCGGGCCGGTTCTCTGACTAATTTGAACGTCTAGCGCGGGCCGGGGAGTGGCCTATCCGCCACCCGCCGCCTAATTTTTTCACGGATTTTTACCGGCGCCGGGCTTTTATATTTGGACGGGAAGGGGTGGCGGGCCTTAATTAATTACCTACTTTTAAATTCGAGTATTCGCCATTACGGTGTCGGCCCGGGCCCTTTTAAGTCGGTAAATTTGTAACGCGGGAGAAGAACCGGGCGGCGGCGGGGATTCCGTCGTTTACGTTAATCCGGTAAATCATTACCGCTTTGTAAGGTTTTTTTATAAAGAACGATTTCCCGAAAGGGGAAGATCGGGTGCTTTAAATTAAGCGAAAAAAGAATGGGTGACGCGCCTACCCACGCGCGTGCGCCCGGGGCGGCGCCCCTTCTACGTTTTATAATTGGGAACTCATAATCCGTTATTTATCGGTTCCCGTATTTCCGCCGGACGGGACGGGCCCCGCCCCTTTTCCAGGGGACGGTAAATAAATAAAATGCCGGGTCTACGGTTCCGGTCGTCGTTACGCGCGAAATAACGTTATCGGAGCGGCAAAGAACGTCCGAGGTGGAGGGTTATTACAGGGTTTATAATTAATAACTTTATCGGGAATTGGTTTTTCTCTCCGATTCCGAAGTCGACCGGATCTCCGATACTTAGCGGACCCAATTACTTTGTATAACTTATTGTTTAACCCGTTTTATTTACGTATATTAATAAACTGAAAGAAAACCCGTTTCGTCTTTTATCTCTCGGTATTTCGAAGCCTCGGCCCGATGGCCAAACGAAGAAATCCAAAGAACTTCCCCTCGGAGGATGGGAAAGCCGAGTGGCCTGGAACCGAAATGGCAAAATTTCCGCCGGAGAAATGCCCCGTTTTAAATACGTTTTCCATTTCTTTTTTCGTAAATCGCGAGCAAAAATCTCCGGATAACGGGCGAGCGGCCGAATTTTCGGCGCGGCACTTGCCGGCCAACGAAACTTCCCTATTAGCGAATATTTCGTTCCACCGGCGCCCTAAGTCAAAATCGGACTTAAAATTAGTCTCGCATTCGGCGTCCATCGTCCTCCAAACGTTACTTTTTATGCGTTTTAATATAAATTTTTCGAGGAAGGTCCCTCCCCACGATGTGCCAATCCGGCATAGGGGTGGAAAGAATTCGTTTCTTCGACTTAATTCAGTGTCGTTTTTATATTTCGATAGTTGAATCCGGGAACGGAGCTAAGTTTCCCGGAAATGTCGAGGGGTGGCGTAGGTAGGCGTCTAAATTTGACCCGACTAGTCGGAAGAAGAGAAGCCCGAGAGCCGCGAAAGAAACGTAATAAACAGCGGAGGAAACTATTTGCCGGGAAAAGGAGGAGAAGAGATACAGATCCGGGCTCGTCGTCACCTCGGATTCATTTATGGCCAGTTTGCCGGCGTCTGGAATAAACAAACAAACGTTAAATTTATTAGAGAACGAGAAAGAATTCCGTCGACTCCTTACACCGGTGTCGTTCCGATTAAGCGCCTACTAATGTTTTCTCTTTTCGTATTATTTTTTTTCGGGATCGACATTTTGTTAGGATTAAACCAGTGATTCTCAAAGTGGGGGTCGCTGAAAAATTGATGCCAGATCAATTTTTTCAAATATTTTATAAATTTACTACGGATTCGTGTTTAGAAATAATAGAAATAAAAAATATATAAAATAATTTTTACTTAAATAAGTTGCACGTATAAATAATAAAAATAATATAAATATTTAAATACGAGCCTAACCCCTCCCTCCGGGATGTTTTTTGACACACATTCTTCGGGGGTCCTTCGAAATTTTTTAGTGCATAAGGGGGGTCGCGGTCCAAAAAGTTTGAGAAACACTGGATTAAACAATACTAAATATAAATATCCGTTACTTATTTTTACTCGTATAAATATTGCGAGTTCCGCAGATTCGTATTTCCGTATCGTAAATAAATTTAATTTCGTTTAAATATGTTACGGATAAAAGTAATTGTGTTATTTATTTTACTAGCAAAGACGATATTAAAACGATAAAGTGGAATGTAAAAAATTCGGCAATATTAAAATTGCGTGTTACGACCATTTATCTTAAGAACTATATTCTTCGTTATTATAAAATGCAAAACGCTTAATTTTGGAGTTAGGCACGAGTTTTAACGTTTACTTTAAAAAAAAAAAAAAAAGGTAAAATGTCTGCCGAGATACGACCGGACTTAAAACGTCAAAATCGAATAGCATCGATTCCCCGTATATAAGCCACCTCGCCGAATTTCGTCGCTTCGTTACCCGTGCCGACGTATTAAATGAAATACGCGCCGACGAGCGCACGTCCGCGGAATCTCAAAATGGGAAGACGCGCAAAAATCTGCAATCGAATTTAACGCCATCCCGATACCTTCCATTTTTATGTATAAGTAACGCCGGGACGATAAAAACGAAACCTTTTAATCGAGGCGGAGCGTTAGCCGGGCCTCTTCTACCTGCCTTACGGAATTGTGTTCGTTCTCAAAATTTAATGGGCCGATTTTGAGGAAAAAATTGTCGTTTCTCGTTAATTGGAACGAAGACTCCGAAGACGTCCCTTGTTTCGAATGGCCGTCTCCGCGGCGGCAAGAATGAGGTAGTGTAGTGACGGGCACAATCGATTTTTATTCGATTAGAGCGAGAACAATCGACCGAATTATTAAGAATATGCAATGTTTGCGTAGTTTTTAATTACGCGAGAGTAAATATAACATTAAATACGTAACATTAATTCTCTCTTCGGCTCCTATTATATTAAAAGTTCGGTGAAACTAGAACGAAAAGCCTTAAAGCGCCGTCTACTTTAATTTTAAGTAATTTCCAATTTCTGGATTCGTTGAACTAATTAAAATAAGGAAAATCGTAAGTAATTTTCTAATTTAATAAAAATTTATAAATTTGAAGCTTTTTGAAAATGCACCATTTTTTATATATATTACATCGAAACATTTGTGTAGAAGTATGCCAGAACCCACCGAATCGGTCGATCCTAAGAAAAACGACGGAATAACGGTTTTTGCAGCCGATCGAGCCGAGCCGGCCAACGATCGCCTCCTCCTTTCCCGCTCCGTCTCAATTCTGTCGCGATACGACAAACTCGTGCCGTCCTCTAGTACAGTGTTTCCCAGCCTTTTTTTCCTCGCGAACCAAAAGAAAGGTCCGAAAAAATTTGACGAACCCCCTATGTAGTCGTTAATGACAGGTAGAAAAAAGCAATAAAATTTGATAGAATATATATTTTACGTATTGCGGAATAATTGATTATATTAATCGCGAAACATTTAAACATTAATAAGACTAAAATGATGGCTATAAAAGTTGAAAACGAGATAAATTTAACAAACCGGTTCTTACGCTTTACATTTGGAAAAACTCTTAATGGGATATTTGTAGCCGTTTGATAGAACAAAGCGATTCGAAGTTAGGCTCGATATCTGGCAATTTCGGTCTTAGATCGGGTTCTGCATTTAACCCGTTTCTGTATTTATCTTTCAGATAAGTATATGTTGAAAATCCTTTCTCGCATAGATATGTTATGCAAAATGGTAATAGAACTTCGATGGCTTTTTTTGACAGAACGGGATATTCATTTTGTATACCGAGCCAGAAGTCAATTAAAGATCGATCTTTAAAAATTGCTTCTAGAGAACTGTCACGAGATAACCCTATGAGTTTTTCCAGTATATTTAGAGAGGTTTCCGAACATACATTTCCTTGAAATGGATTACGTATCCAGTTGTTTGAGACGGATATATTGCATCTGTTGGGAAAATAGTCGTCGAAAGTTAATCGAAGATAGTTCGGATGTTCGCGTATACTCCTTTTAATGTTTTCGTCGAGTTTAATTGAATTTTCTGATAAAAAAAAAAAAGTGCTGACAGAATCGAAACGTCCGTACTCATTCGTCTGCGGGCATCGAATCCAAAAATTGATCTTTTTCGACATAGCCTCAATTCTATCGCGTACACTGAAAATGGTGACACCCTCGCCTTGTAAAGACATATTTAATTCATTCGGTTTACAAAAAATGTCGGCTAAATAAGCAAGCTTTTACAGCCAAGGAACATCGGATATACGAGAAGACAAATGAAACGATAATCGATGAAAAATGCTCGAACTTCAGACTTCGATTCAAACAAACGCGTCAAAACTTTACCGCGGGAAAGCCATCTAACTTCTGTGTGAAGTAGTAAAGAAACGTGGAAACTTCCAAAATCCTCACAAAGCGTACGGAATAGACGGCAGTTTGTAGCACGCGATTTTATAAAGTTCACAATTTTCACACTATCACTTAAAGTAGTAGATAACTCTGCGGGAATACGCTTACATAGTAAAGCTTGTCTACGAATACAACAACGAGTCCGTTGAATTTTCTCGATGATCTGTACACACACCCACGCAATAAGACCAGCTTATTCCATTCTTTTCAAAATACCCGTCGATCGTATCGAAAATCGCTTCTCCAGTCGTGTAGGTTTTCAAAGGTTTTGCAAATAGTACATCTTCTCGAACAATATTCGTAAAAAGATATCTAACGTAGACGAGCGAGACTGCGACATTTGTTACGTCCGTCGATTCGTCGAGTCGAATTGCAAAATAATTCAATTTTATTCTTTTTACAAGTTCGTTCTCCACATAATTAGCCGAGTCATTAATTCTACGCCACACCGTGTTGTTTGATAAGGGAACTAGCTCGATTTTCTTCGCTGCCCGTTCCCCGAGCATACATTTGGCGATATCTTTCGCGCGTGGTCCAATTAAATTTTCTGCTATTGTATGCGCTTGTCCAGATCTTGCAATTCTATAACTTACTCGAAATGATGCTTCGAGGGCCATTTTACTATCTTCGTTCGACGTCGAGAAAGAAGAAAGGCTACACTTTTTGATATCTGCTAATTTTCTTTTGAAATATTCGAGAGGTTTATCTTTGTGTGTCGGAGGTTTTGTTTCGATACGTCTACGAAAAAGCGATGGTTTTAAACCGCTGTTGGCAAGAACTTCGTTACATATAACACAAAGCGGTTTAGGTTCCGACTCGTCCCCAGTGAAATGAAAACCCAATTGTAGATAGACGCTGTCATATTTTCGCTTTTTCCCTTTTCTATCATCATTTCCTTTGTTTTTCGTCTGGTGAAACGGTACCTCGCTACGGCTTTCGGTACTATCGTCTCGATTATCGTGTCTCGTTTCTAAACGACCCGTTTTTAACCATCGATCCGTAATAAAAATAAGCTATAATAATAATTAAATTAATAATTATTAAATCATTTACACGAGAACTCGACGGTCGCAGTATCACTATCACTCGAGCTTTACAAGTGCTAAGCCTATGTATGAACTTCGGTTAATACAACACTACTCTCCCAGTTTCCGGTTGTGAACAAGTATCTAATTCTAAAATCTGTAGTAAACTGCCTTAATTTGATATTTATTTCCAATTGTATTGTAAAAAAAATATTACATAGAAGGGAAAACTGCTGCAATGATTTTAAATATAAAGCGGAACACGATACTAATCACATTGACAAAATGTTTTAAATATAAATAAATGTTTGTAATAAAAAGAGAATAGTATTTGATTACTCGAATAAGAGGAATAAATTATAATGTATAAAATTGTTGATATAATTTGATATTGATGAAGTAATTTTGAAAAACAAATAAGGAAAAAAGAAATGAAAATATTGAAATTTATTATAGATTTCTTAACAAACAGGCAGCGAACAATCTGTTTTACAGTGGGTGTGTTCTTTAATTTTTGTGTTTTTGTTTGTTTTTTTTTTTTTTGCTTTTGATTTTAATGGCGTTTTAAAAAATCCGCCATTACAGTATTATTTTCGCGAACCCCCTCTGCAAACACTGCGAACCCCAGGGGTTCGCGAACCACCGGTTGGGAATCACTGCTCTCTGTAAAATAATAATACAAATTTCTTTTCGAGTCGGTAACCAAAAATTTTATCGCCGGGGAACGGAGAGTCGGAGGCGAGGAATTGGAGAACTCGTCCACTCCAGACTCCTTAAAAGACTTTTAAAAGTCGTTAATGGCGTTATTTTCGACGTTTTTAATAATACGACGCGCCTCCTACCCGATTATTTTCGGTCCCGCGTTTAAATTCACTCCGCGCCGACTCGAAAGGGGGCGTAATGGAGTTAACCAGCCACGTTCGCGTAACGAGTGACCGGGAGAGGTGAATTCCGGATTTTGCGCATGCTCCATCAGTGTGTTTTAGCACTCGTTCCGCTAGCATCTTAATTTGCACATTTTATATTCCAATGGACTCAAATATAACAGAATACCCAGAAAAACTAGACAGGCTCTGCGATAAATACCAACAAAGTCACGCAATGATCCTCGGAGGGGATAGTAACGCCCACTCGTACGTTTGGTTCGATGATAATTCTGATATTAGAGGTGAAGAGGTAGAGGAATTTGTCAATAGACGAAACCTATTTATATCGAATGAACCAGGTATGGTTAGTACATTTGAAAGTACAAACGGCACATCAAACGTAGATCTTTCCATAGTAAACAGCCTAGCCCTAAATGAAATCAGTAACTGGATAGTAAATGACGAAATAAGCTTATCTGAACATCGATATATAGAATATGACATCACCCACGACCTAAGCACAGTAACGACTAAGAAATATAATCTACGAAAAGCACAATGGGAAAATATTATACGGGATATAAAACCAACACTAACACATCTGGGAACGGCAACAAACAAAGTTACAGCCGAGCGCGATATAAAGAAACTTATAGATAACCTAAATAAAGCACTACGTGCGCATATCCCGATATGCAACGAAATGAAAAATAACACCGCAAAATGGCGGACATCCGACCCGACAATTCTTAAAAGTAAAGTACGGGCTAAACGAATACAACAAATGTAGAGACCCACTTCGAAGGACATACCTTAAGGAAAACTTTTTAGTAGAACAACGGAACTACAAACAACAAATAAGAGTCTAAACGGAGGAGTTGGGATAAATTGTGTCAAAAAAGTGAAAGTGATCCATGGGGGGTCATATATAAAATCGCTGCGGGGAAATTAAGACAACATTTTCAATTAACAGAAATGAAGAGCAAAAATGGTGATCTGATAAGTGATCGGGACGAATGTATAAAATTACTAATCAACGAATTTGTCAAAGAAGACAATCCCGTATTGGACACCATAGAACAAAAGAGAATAAGAGAACAACTTAACTATAAAACAAATGGACCAGACATACCAGAATTTACAAAAGAAGAAATCTCACGAACCATGTCCAATTTTAAGAAAGGAAAGGCTCCCGGTCACGATTTAATAACAATAGAAATGGTGAATATCATAAATAAAAAGATTCCATCGCTATTACGCACTCTATATAATAAATGCCTACAATACGCAATATTTCCATCAGAATGGAAACGAGCAAAAATCATACCAATATATAAACAGAAAAACAAAGACAAACGGGATCCGAGAAGTTATCGACCAATTTCCCTTCTACCGGTAATGGGGAAAATTCTAGACAAAACGATAGTCTATCGTCTTACAGCGTGGCAAGGTTCAACGAACTGGATAAATAAAAATCAATACGGGTTTCGATAAGGCTGTTCGGCCGAAGACGCCATATCAAAAGTTATAGACGAAATTGAAACAGACGGACAAAAATACAAATGGGTCATAGCTTTAAACTTAGATATAGAGGGCGCATTTGATAATGCGTGGTGGCCTCTCCTCCGTACAAAGCTAGAAGAACTAAATTGCCCACGTAATCTCTACGCACTCGCATGTGACTACTTAACAAACAGGAAGACATTCATAGAATACTCAAATATTATAATAGAAAAAGACACGACTATGGGATGCCCGCAGGGTTCGTGTTCGGGCCCGCTATTCTGGTCTATAATATTAAACGATCTCTTAAATGATAATTCTCTAAAAGATAACAAAATTACAGCCTTCGCAGACGATATAATGGTAGTTTGTTCGGCAGGTAGCGGATTAAGAGTAGAGGAGGAATGCAATAGGACCTTAGAAAAAATAGTTAATTGGGGGGAAAGGAACAAATTAAAATTCAACCCGGACAAAACAAACGCCATTGCCTTTACAAAATGTCAAATTGAACGTAAACAACCAACCATAAAAATGAACGGAAAGGTAATCGGATGCACAACTCAAATAAAATATCTTGGAATAACAATAGATAATAAACTCCTCTGGACACCGCAGATAGAACAAATAAAGAATAAAGTAGGTAACTTATTCCAAGAGATTGCCGAGGTAGCGAAAAGAGAATGGGGCAGGAGTGGGAAAGAATTAATACAAATTTATAAAGGTGTCATCGTACCAATTGTCACGTATGGTGCGCAAGTACGGGGGAAAAGAGTAAATCTAATACACACAAAAAGAAAAATAATTAGTCTCCAAAGAAAAATTTTACTAAGAATTACGGGTGCATATAGCGCTACATCTAACGACGCTTTATGTGTAATGGCCGGACTGCTACCGTTGGATCTGGAAGTGAATAAAAGAAGACACCAGAAATATAATTAAACAGAATATAAATTCCCACGATATACTCAGAAACGGAGACATAATAGAACAGAAACTAAAAGTGCATCAACATCTGAATAGATTCGAATGGAAACATGTCAAAATCACCAGTGGCGTGCCGTCATCGGAAGCGATAGAAGCGCCGCTTCCACCTTCCAGTGGCTTTCCCTCGTATTTTATAAAATATAAATTTTCATATTTTAACGTACTTCGAATTAATTAAAATTAATATTTTATTATAACTGCATTATGTATCTTTTACAAATTTCTATACTACATGTGAAAAAAAAACGATAAGATCGCTATTGTATATTCGAATAATTCGGTGGCAGAAAGAGTGTCGAAACCGGGTCAGTTTCCAATCAGCCAGATTATATAGGCATTGTCACACGCGGTTTACAGAGAACCAACCTCACCCGGTTTAGCCGGTAGAAGCGACACACGCGTAAAGAGTACGCGACTTTATATCCCGGAGCGGTTGTGGGCCGTTAGCCGCCCGCTAGATATTCGGCCACCCTCGCCCGATTACGCGAATCACGAGCAGACTAGATCGACGGCGGACAACCCCCGGCCCGCGGGCCGGCTACGGCTGGCGAAAAGTCTCTATCCGGCCCGCGAGATCTTTAATAGATTATTAAATTGGAAAAATAACTAATTAATAGTTATTTTTCCAATTCTTTGAAATTTTCGAAAACGATAAGAGAAATAAACGTAGTAATTATCTTTTTATTTATTTATTTCATATTTGCGGACTAAAAATATTACGAGTCGCAAGAAGGCGTCGATTGACTACTACGGCCCGCGGAAATAACGTAAAATTTATTCTGGCCCGCGTTATAAAAAAGGTCGCCCACCCTAGACTAGATTTATAACTTAAATCAACCGATAGGAGTTTACTGGCACGTTTTTATGATAGTTCCGTATAGTTGACGGGAGTTTAAAAAAAATCCATTAAAACATTTGATATATTTATTCCGCGTTTATTCCGCTCTCCCGTCTTATATTACTTACGGATTTCGATGTTAAACCGCTGATATTACGATTTAGTACGTCCCATCTGTAAGGGGATAGAGAAAAAACGTGTACAATTCTTGTATAATGTTAAAAAATTAACTGTTACTTTGGCAGCATCATTTACGACCAAATTTAATGAATGAGACGTACAAGGTACAAAAAAAGCTCTAGAATTTATTAAATTTACGATTTATATATCCGTTGTCATAAAAATTTGTCTTTCCACTTATTTCCCGAGACTACAGATATTCGAGTACAAAGTAACTGGTTTCGACTTATTTCTACTAAGAAGTAGTTAAATAATTAAGAGATTAGGGAATGGGGACATAAATAAAACCCCGCCGAAAGAGCCAGAATTTTACTTAAACAAAAGCTCAACCGAACCAACCACTAGCTCGGTACAGTGGGGAACTGATTTCCGTGTACACCCGGTATTAAAACGAATTAGTTAGAAAACGAATGACTATTAACTTTAACGTATTTAGATTTTTACAGCTACGGTGAGAAACGTTTAAAATTTACAACAGCCCCGTGGCGTCCTTTGAGATATACTAATGACGCGACAAAAGAGGCATTTGACATTGATCGGTATCGGTCGGCACCCTCGGGATTTGGCAACCTGGTGCATGCACGCGCCGCACACCTACCAGGACCGGTAGCGTAGCGAGGGGGGTGCAAGGGGGGTGTATCGTGCTCCGGGCGCCACTCGCAGAGGGGTGCCCAAACGGTCTCCGAGACAAACTATATGTTTCTGGAAGGGGGAGGGGGCGCCAATAAAGTGTCGTGCCTCGGGCGCCAGTTATGTTCGCTACGCCACTGACCAGGACGTCTCCGATTCCATTCATTAGCCACTCGTAGGGAGCTATTTCGCTAAGTGGACTGTTTTAAGATTTAAAAAGTAAAGAATATTTTGTTATTTTTATGTACGTTTCTTCACAAAGTTATATTTAATTATAAGTTTCTCTAAAAGTTTATTCATACAATTGAAGAATTTTTTGTATTAGGTATGTATATTCGTCACATATTTTGTTTTACCGAGTAAGTTTTTTTTTATAATTTTAATTTTAGCCCTTATATCGTGGCTAGCGATTCAAAAATTTATTTTAAAAAAGTTTTGGCTCGAGACCGTATAACGAAAAAGAAAACGTTATTAAAAGAGAAAGACCGATGCCTAAATTAAATATAAATAGATCAACAAAAAAATTCCGACATTTTGACGATAAAATTTATGCCGAATGACGATTCTTTCGTAAAATTGAAGCAATTTGGAAATCGAAGCGGAATAGAATTTAACATTGATAGACAATATAAAATAAATATTGAAAATTATAACGAGATAATTACGATTAATAAATGTTATATGTTTTTTCTCAAAGCGAGAATTGGCATTTAGAGGGCGTAGAGAATTTATTAAATCTAATAAGAAAGTTCGATATAATTACCTCTGTTATTTATTAAGTACGTCGGATAATCTATTAAAAATACATTTAAAGAAGTATACGGTTTTTACTGGCTTATCGAACGAACGAATACGAACGGGCCCCGACGCGCAATTAATCGATTGCCCCTGTAAGTCGGCTTCTTACACAAACACGGCTTCCCTATCATCGAATGTCACGGCACGCCACTGAAAATCACACAATACAATGAATCACACCCTCGCAGAGTATATACGGACGGTTCGAGAAGTTCGACGGGAGTGGGTGCCGCCTTCGTCTATTTTACATAAACACGTGAGCGATATCACAAAAAATTGAAACTAGATAACAGCTGTAATAATTACCAAGCAGAGTCAATTGCAATCCACCAGGCAATAAAGTGGATCGATACAAACAAGAAGAATCTACAAATACTAGTATGCACGGATAGCGAATCGATACTAAAGGCACTTAATGACCCAAACAATACGCACGAACTTATAAACAGTATTAGACAAAACATAATAATTGGAATAAATAAGATACAACTTAGTTGGGTTAAAGCCCATATGGGAAACATTGGCAACGAGAAGGCGGATAACTTGGCAAAGGAGGCCAGTGAGTTAACACTAAAGGAAATATACAGTAAGCTGTCAGAGCAATATATAAAAAGAAAAATAAAAAATAAATATTTAATCATTTGGCAAAGAAGATGGGAAGAGTCGAGAACGGGCAGAGAACTATTTGAATGTCTACCGGATATAAACCAAAGAGTTACGAATAGTTACTTGATTATACACCATAAAAATACAAGATTTCTGGCAGGACACGGAGATTTTGCAGACTACCGCAGAAGATTTAATCGTGGGAGTGACGGTCTGTGCGAAAACTGCGGAACCGAGGAAACCCCGACACACATACTAATGGACTGTATCAGATACGAATTACCAAGACATAATCTAATGCAGATATGCAATAAAGAAGGATATCGATGGCCAGTACGAAAACGAATCTTGATCGATAATGAGCGTATCTACCATCATTTTAATGAATTTATTAAAATAAGCTATTAAAATAGAATATAGAAAAGAATATAGAAAAAAATATATATATATTCACATAAGTAAATAACAGTTAGCTAATTTATGCTGGGAAACCTCTATAATCAAAATTATCTCGATAAAAACTAGCTCTTCCTAAGGGATGAATACGGACGGCCGGATGGCCGAGCGGTAAGGGTGGCAGCCTATCGCTCTGGGGGACCCGGGATCGAATCCGAACGGGTCGAATAATCCCCAGGAATTTTTCGGGGGGTGGTCCGTTCGGATATGTCGGGCCCCGTCTCTCACCACCCGGTCGCCCCATTGTGGGCCTGGCCGAACCAATAATGGGCCTACTAAAAGAGGCCCTCTTAGTGCCCACAGGGCGGAAAGAGTTAAAAAAAAAGGGGATGAATACAGCCTGTGAATGTTTCCGTTGTAGCAGTTTTTTTTTTAACTCTTTCCGCCCTGTGGGCACTAAGAGGGCCTCTTTTAGTAGGCCCATTATTGGTTCGGCCAGGCCCACAATGGGGCGACCGGGTGGTGAGAGACGGGGCCCGACATATCCGAACGGACCACCCCCCGAAAAATTCCTGGGGATTATTCGACCCGTTCGGATTCGATCCCGGGTCCCCCAGAGCGATAGGCTGCCACCCTTACCGCTCGGCCATCCGGCCGTCCCCGTTGTAGCAGTTAGGGTAGTACAAATTGGTAACGGGTCTTTAGTGTTCGCATTCGATGCCGAGTTTAGGACATTCCATTTCACTTCCATCCTGTTTATAAGTTAATTCTCGGTGCTTTCCTCGGGATTGCCGAACTCTATATATAAAATAGGTCCAAAAGTTCGGTGAAATACATAATATCTGCAACGGGACTTTCGCCTCTCTATTGTAACACGTAGGTGATTTCTACACTAATTCAAATTGCCTAGGATACTTTCCTCAAATGTACATAACTTAATCATTTGAACGACATAAATGCCAAATTGTTCACCTCTTCGACATCAATAGTACGAGACGGTGCTAATATATTTCGTAGCAGACTTTAGACTATAGTGATGTACACTGCTCACTTAAGTAAATTAAATCGTCAAAACCACCCGCACCACATAGGTGCCTTATCTAACATATTCCTATCAACTATTGGAAAAGTTTGTGAAATAAACTTTCGTAGCCGACCATAGATTATAGCGATACACCCTCCACTGTATTATAAAGCAATTAATATTATTATTGTTTCTATAACCATAATAACCGATAACTAATATATAATGGAATACATGTAAGAACTCAACCAGCGCGTTCTAAGAAAATGCGCCGAAACAAGAAATGGTTTCGTACGAAACACTAACTGCAAACACATTTACAAGATTAACAACGAAGGGAAAATACCAATAAAACTCCACGATAGAATACAACGTCAGAAGAAAGATGTAACGCAACAACTAGGAGGAATAATCACAGAATACTACGATAGCGCACAACGATAAAGACGGGAAACCCCTATCCTCGCCAAAGTAAGTATCGGGAACACGCGACAGAATTTTCAAGGGGAACGACAGAATAGTACGACGAGAAAGGATAGAATACAACGAAACGGAGGACAGAAAAACAGCGATAAAACACAACGGGGAGGAAGAAGAAATACACACTAATACCATAGAACAACACAATAAGACATAAGAATCCTCTTAATACCGAAGTGAGTATTGTGCACAAAGTGTTAGGGGAGTTCGTAGGAGCTTAGACAAGAAAAAGACAAACTGTCACTACTCAAAAAAACCTAACGAACATTCTAACACGAGTGAACTTTCGAACTCATCAACATTATCCGAATACAAATAAATTATAAATTAGATAGCAATGTCGGAATAATAATATAGCGGCTACGTCCGCACGTATGTATTTAAACCAGTGCTGTCCAACCCACGGCCCGCGGGCCACAATCCGGCCCGATGCGACTTCCCGTGCGGCCCGTCAACTTTGGTTGAATATTCAAAACTTTCGTTAAGTAAAATTTCCAGCAGTAAAAATTCTAAAAAAATCCACATAAATACTGCAAGTTTCTGGTAGACAAACATAATTTGTGTTCACATTCAAAATACAGTAGAGACTCGTAAATCGGCACCCCGGTAATTCGGCACGATTTTCAGTCGGACTGTGTCGTGCCGAATCGAACGTTTTTTGATACTAAATTTACCTCTAAAGTATAATTTTCATGTTTTTATATTCTTCGATATATTTATTTTGTTTGTACAAAATGCAGAAATAATTTTTAACGATACGATAGCCTCGATGATTATTATAAAAATTTTCGTTAGGCTTAAAATCGACGAAAATTCGACACGAAGCGACACGCGACGGAGAAAAATTTTAACATCGGACAGGTTAATATATATATATATATATATGAGTAAATATATATATTTTATTAATTTGAAAATATTTTTTTGTCTTGGCCCGCGAACTAAAATAAATTTACAAAACGGCCCAATCTTGATTTTGGTTGGACACCCCTGGGTTAAACCCTTGCAAAGCGAGATGCGAAGCAAGGTCATTGAATAAAGTTGGAGTACCTATCTCCCGACGAACTGTTAGGAAGGATGGACCGCTCCATTTAAGAAGAAGCATCTTAGTGTCGCTGGTCGTCACACATTTTTTCAAACTATTGTTCACATATTACGTGTGAGATCCCACATATTACCCACATACGTATAAACGTCGACAACCATAGCCCGTTATATAATAAACGCGCCCAACGATACGCCAAATTCTCGGGCTAGGTAAAGGCTATAATTAAATATTAGAAATTAATTAATTTGACTAGAGATAGGCAGTTACGCTGCCATCTCGTATTAAATTTAACGACCGATTCCAAATTAAATTTTACAAATGTATTAAAGACGAATCTATATATATAATCGAGACGAGTTGGTAATAATAATAATAATAATAATAATCAGCGCAGAGCCCAAACGGTTAGGAGTCGAAAGTTGAAATTTGGTACACAGTTAGGGTACGTCACGAGAACGCACACTAAGAAGGGATTTTTCGAAATACCTCCCCACGGGGAGAGGGACGGGATTAAGTCTTAACACTTCCATCAACAATGGAAGTGTCAAGTAACAATGGAAATGTCAACAATGGAAGTGTCACATAACAATGGAATTGTTAAGAGAAAACGACGCGCAAGACGCGGATGCAGTTTTTTCGTTTTTGCGGGAAATCGAACATATTTTTAGACCCATGTAAAAATTCTCTAATTAGTCTGGAAACAGAGAGGACCCAATTCTCGCATTCTGCGAAAACGGGTAAGGTTGACTATAACGTAATAATCTCAATCTTCGCTATCGTTACTTTTGCCAGAGCAACGCCGGGCCTATCCGCTAGTCATTTATAATTATTACATTAAATACGAGACGGACGCTTAACTGCCTACTCGTAGTTAAATTATTTAATTTCTAATATTTAATTATAGTCTTTACCTAGCCCGAGAGTTCGGCGTATCGATCGGCGCGTTTATACGACGTCCTAGAATATTCGCGTTTTTCACGAACTATAGAGGGCGCTGCATTTTTTACAAAATGGCTACTTCATCCGGGTCGCTCGTAACTAGTATTGTAAAATTAATCATATATTATCGTCCGATATAATGATATATGCCGCTCGTAGCTGTTTATCGAGAAATTTTATAGTAGAACAATTATTGCTAGCGGGACACGTCTTTATGTCGGTATCAAGAGAGAGATCGTTCTATACATATTTGTGCCCTTTGTATTAAGAGCATCGGCTTCGACATTGTCCTATCAGGACTGGATTTACAAGTAAAAAGCTATTTAAATCGTCGCTTAGGGCTTCGACTTTCGAGAAGCTTCAAATATTTGTAAAAAAAAAATTAAAATCGAATTTTGTAATAAACATTTTTTACGAAGCAAAATATATGCTTTACTTTTTATTTCGTGTAGTATTTTATTAATTTTTTTTCTAAGAATTAACGTAAGGTCTTTTTTTAAAAAAAAATTGATAAAACGAATTTTAAAAAAGATTTTTAATGGAACGAGTATAAAAATTTAATTAAATTCAGATATAAAACAAGACTAGCGAAACCTCATCTTTTTCTTCCAATATCAGTATAAATCGGAGACATAATCTGATTTAATTCTTTTCTTTTTACGATCGACTTTATAAAATTGCGAAGGGTTAGTAAGGGGACTTAGAGTTCGGCTTAGGGCTTCGAAATGCTTAAATCCGATCCTTCGTCCCACACAAAATTACCGGCATTTTAACTTTAAGAAAATATCTTTTAAAATTGACGGCATAACTCGTTCGCGTAAAGACGGACGATCGGGAAACCGCCAATTATTAACAGTAATCCACTCTCGGAATTCGGAGAAGCTCAAATATAACCGACCGATTTCCGAATAATCATCCGTTTTTCGTACGAGAATAGACGAAAACTTACATTAGGCTCCGGCAAGTCTTTGAAATTGTAATTTGGAACGCGACAGAAAGCTTGGCTTTTTCTATTCATTTTTACCGCCGATAATACGCGAGAGTTAAGCCAACGACCCAGATAGAATAGTTTTGTTTTTAAACACCAGAGGGCGAGCATCCGGCGAAAAATGCGAATAAGGTTACCTGGTACGGCCGGTTTAGCCACTTCCCGCCAGATTCCGGATATACGTCGTCGGCGGTCGAGCGACAGTTAGCGAAATTCCAAAATTTTCTTCCCCGGCTATTTTTATTACTCGGTCGAGAGTTTTTAGACTCTCGATCTTCCGAGGTAAATATATCTACGGTGGTTACTATTAATAAACGTAACGGCGATAATTATATCGATAAAACTCGTACGGAAGTAACAAAAGCGTTCCTAGAGCCGCTGGATATTCCGCCGTAGACTTTACCCCGGGTTTCGTAGAAATTACGGAATACGATTACGGACAAAATATATTTATCACTAAAATACCTTAAAATACTAAGAATACTTTTCCGCGCGCTACAAATAACCAGCCGGCCGATAACGCTTTCGAAATAACCGCGGACGTAAACGGAAAGAAATATCGCTTATTATTAATTAACGCAACTTTTCAAAACGCGCACATTTACGCAAAATGCATAGAAACGCGAGACGTTTTATACATTTGGTATAAATTCATCGTATAATAATTTTTACGTAAGAAACGTTAATACTACTTTTTAGCAGTCGAGAATATTATATCTCGATTAGACTGGTTTGGGAAAATTTAAAAAAATAGCTATTATTATTATCGGATGCCGGGAGCGCGGCGATAACGGCTACGGCAAAACAAAGTCATTAAAGGGGAAAGTCGGTTATTTTACATTTCCTAAAGACGCGGTAATAAGAAGAAAACGGATGGGCAATGGTAAAAGAAAAGACGAGTTCGATCCCGATTCCGGTCTGGTTTGGCAGAAAACGATTTCCAGCGAAATGTTCGTCGGCAAAACCTAAACTAAAGAAAACTTCGCTACCGACGGCGAATTTAGGAATCGAAGAAAGAAGTAGAAAAACTTTTACGCGTAAATAAACGGGATAAACCGGAAGAATGGCTTAAAGGTAACGACGGGAAAACTTTAGAATATCTTCATTTCAAATTAGAGTACGAGAATTCTATTTCGAAAACTGTAACGACGATAGAAAATTTTAAAAAGTTTGCGCCCGATTTTCTAAAATTCCGTTTCCGCGTAAAGCTTAGTTCACACTGAGCGCGATTCGCTGGCGAAAGCGAAAAACAGAGCGAATAATACGTCAGACATGACGTCGTTTCCGGCGAATTTTACCATTTCGCGAATCGCTTCGAAGTTCGGAACTGTCGAGCTTTTTCGCTAGCGAAAAAATTTCGCCACCAATCAGATTCCTTCTAGTTGTCACGTGGTTCTTGTTGTTTACAAGATGGCGACACAAACTTCTTCTCGGAGTAGAGTAGATGTCGAAAAATTATTAGAAGAAATGGAAGCTGCTCCATTTTTGTATATAAAAATGGATCGAAGGTACAAAGATATTCAACTGAAGGAAAATAGATGGAAGTTGATTGCGGAGAATCTTAATTTGACAGGTGAGTGAAGTTTGCATATAGTTCCCCAAGAATACACTTATAAAAACCTTTTAAGTAGAATTTAAGACAAATTTAACAATAAGTTTACAAACCTAGCATACATAAATCATTAAAAACAAAAAAATACCCATACAAAGAACAGAATGGCAAAATACCACTGTATATTGAATGATTGTCTTTTAAAAGTTTAATTTAATTTTAATAAGTATTTATAAAATAATATAAGGAAGAACAATGCTGTTAATTTTCATTGATTATTATTTATAAATATTTTAACATGGAATTTTATTTTTCTGTTGTTATTATTTTGAAGTTGAAGAAGTAAAGAAAAAATGGAAAAATCTTGTGGATACCTACAGAAAAGAAAAAAAAATTATAGATGAAAAAACTAGAAGTGGTGCAGGTGTGGACGACCTCCACAATTGCAATTGGAAATGGTTTTCTCAAATGCACCTATTAATGAATATATTCGATGGACAGGATGTACAATTTTCACAGTATGTAACAGAAGTATATTATTAAATATTATAATGAATAATGATATAAGACAATAAAAAGTCATAGTTAAAAACAAATTTTTTTAAAGTTGAAAAATAATTTAGATAAAACTTCACTTATACATTTTTTCTTTATTTTATTAGAACTAGTAGCAATCTTTTATTAAATGATGGCATACAAAGTGAAGATGTGGAAGAGATGTGTCCTGTTCAGATGTCTTATCCAGGAAGTCCAAATTTTCAAAGTCTTTCAATGTAATATAAACTATATATTAACTTTTGGATAGAACACAAGAATATATGTTGTTAGTAAATTAATCATTCCTTATCTCAAGTTATTTAATAATAATGTTAAATGCTCTTACATACATCAAATATTTTTTTTTAGTTTATACCTGTATTCTTAAGTCTACATTCATGTTTTAATTTTATTACTTGTTGTTTAATTTTTTTTTATCTGCTATGTATAGCCCATATATATTTATTGTTTTTAGGGATATTTCAAAAGATGTACCTTGCACGTCATCGTCATCTACAGAACAATCTTTGCCACCAAAGCGTCGAAAAAAAAATAAGGAAGATGATGTGCACACTTTAATTCAGTTAACAGAGGCAATGGTGAACAAACAGCAAAAAGAAGACGAGCTGTATCATTATAGTGTCAGTTTAGCTGACAGGTTAAGAAACCTTTCTCCACAAAAGCGAGCAGAGGCTCGTTTTAAGATAGAGGAAGTTATGTATAACATTACAAAAGAACATTCATAAATGTTCTTTTGTAATGTTATACATAATTTGTTATATAAATAATCATGTTGTACATAATAAAATTTTGTAAATAAAACATTCTAGTATTTAAAAATTATTTTATTTCTGATTTTTACATTTTATTATATATTTGTTATTCGATACGATTTACATAATTTAATTGCCATGGTAAAATATTATTTTCTTGAAAATAAGTGGCAAATTGTTCTCTAATGTCTCTTGCACATAGTGAATAATTATGCTGTTGACATGGTCTTTGAGGAAGAGATGGTCCACTTCCTATCTCCTTTCTCCACTGTCCTTCTATAATAGTTCCATCAGCAGCCTCTTTATCAATAAAATGGAGGGGACAATAATATTTCATGTCTGAATTTACTTTGCTTTCTTTCGTCATCACAAAATTATGCAGACACACACATGCTTTTATAATACTATCTACAGTTTCTGGAGAGGCTTGAATGCATCTGCATAAAATCCTCCAACGTGCAGAAAGAATACCAAATGTACTTTCTATAACACGTCTAGCTCGGCTGAGTCTATAGTTAAATATTCTTCTTTTTGTTGTTAATTGTCTACTAGGGTATGGTCTTAGTAAAGAAGTTTTTAATGGAAATGCCTCGTCACCTACCATAAAATATGGTAGGTTACTAGGCATTCCACTTATTGGTGATGATTGTGGCCAATCCAATTTTCCAGTTTCCAGCGATCTGCCGAGACTCGAATGGGAAAATATTCCTCCATCACTTCTTCCACCAAATCCTCCTATATCAACATATATAAATCTATACTTGGCATCGCTTACAGCTAGGAGAACTTTACTAAAGTTGCCTTTATAATTATAATATAAAGAGCCTGTATTTGGAGGGCAAACCATTTGTATATGTTTCCCATCTATAGAACCAACACAATGAGGAAAATTCCATCTTTCTTCAAATTCCATAGCAAGATTGACAAATTCCTCTCTGCTTGGAAACTTCAGATATTCTTTTGCCAACACATTCCAAATAGCTTCGCAAGTTTCTTTAATTATGGTACAAACGGTCGATCGACCCATTCGAAATGCAAATGCTTGGGAAATTCGATAATCTCCACTAGCTAAATACCTAAAATTATCAGACAAATCATTTATCACTTGCATTTATAATCTATTATTATATTTCCTTATTAAAATAAATAAATACATTTTCAATATAGATATAAAACGAGATCTCAAAAGTCTTATTTAATTTAAAATATAATTATAAACATACAAGTTTTAAATATCAATTTTTTTAATTTAAACCCACCATTGAACGATTTTTTATGAATTATGAAACAAAATAAGAAATCATATATCTTATATCTAATCGTAAAAATTATTCTGTGAATCAATGGATAAAGTTATTTTAAACTTACATTGGTGGCAACAAATAAAATTTAAACAAACTAGAACTATATCAATGGCAAGTATGCTTGCTTGCTTATCGATATAAAATCACAAATTCTGTTTTATTTCAATCGGTAAATAGTAAAGATCGCGTAATAAACTCAAAACTCTACCTTAATGTGACTTCTAAACGTTCTCTCGGAGATATGGCTTTACGAAAATTCGTATCCTTTCTGCGTATTAATGGCCCTACTCTACAGAGCAATTCATCGAATAATTCATTCGTCATTCTAAAAAACCTAAAAAGTGTTATAATAAATTTTTTGTTATTCATATATTTTCTTACTAAAGAGAATAAAAATTAGTATAAACAGTCCTACCTAAAAAAACTCTCTTTGTCATTCAGTCTCATTTCTCGCACCAAATTAGCATGGTAACCATGTAATTCTCGGTTTTTTAAAATATCTCTCACCCAACATGGCTTTCTTTTTTTAGTAAGTAAACAAACGTGGTTAACAACAGAATATCGGAAGCAGCCATTTTTGTTTTTTGAGATGACGTTTTCTCTCGCTTGCAAATGATTGGCTCCTTAAAATTCGCAATCCGCTTTTCGCTTTTGGTCGTAGAGTCAATTTCGCTAAGTGAATAAAAATCGCTTTTCGCCCATTCGCTTTCGCTATTCGCTCAGTGTGAACTAAGCTTAACGCTTAATTTCTATACGTCGATATCAAAAATACGTTGACGACGTAGAAGATTGTTCTTTCGACCGAGTTACTTCTGTACATTTACCGGTAGGCGAATATTAAAAATTAAAAATAGACCGATATAATTCTCGGTTTCGAAAAAGAAGTCGTTCGACGATAGAAATTAAATTAATTCGTTTATATATAAATCGCCTACGTAGGATTTACCAAAATGAATCGTCGTCGTAACGTCGTAAAATAGATAAAATGCATTTGGTTCGCCGAGCGGAAAAGCGCGTCTTAATTTCGACTTTACGCCTAGAAATTGCCGAGATTCGCTGGATATTCCGGATTTTTCTTACTTATAGTCTATTTTTTTATAATTAATTATAAATCGTAATAAAATATTAGCGCGCAATTAAAGCTACCGGCCCGTCGTCGGTAACGTCTTTTCGCCGGAAGGACGTAGTAAGACGTTTCGTTTTCGACTACCGGCGACGAGAAACGTTCCTTCTCTACCGGCCGACCCTACGACCCGGGACCTCGGAATCCGGCCGGTCGGTACTTCGGGCGGTAAAACCGGGAAAGGCCGGCGTCCGACCGCCCCCGCCGACGACGAAGTTTATTCGAAATGTATTTCGTTTCCGCTCCGCGCAAGACGGATCTCTCCCGTCGAAAGGTCGGGATCCCGCTCGGACGTTCCGGCGCGGTATAAGCCGCCGGTAGCGTCGCTTCCGGGCCGGTCCCTTCGATGGCCCGCCACTCGGAAACTCGGTCCCGTAGCCGGCCGGCGGCGACGGGGGAGACCGGGGCTAGTCGTCGCCGGGGGCGTGTCGTCGCGCGCGAACGTCGCCTATATAATCAAAACCCAACGGTCGCGTCGTCTAGGAGTAGATTCGTTTATGTTGGACTAATGCAAATGATTCGGTCAAATCAGAGTTAACATTTAACAAAGAAAGTTTATTTCTACGTCTAATCCATTCGAAAACAGGAAAGAAAGTGCCCGGGAAAGTGGACAAGTGTTTACATAAAGGTCATAAGTTATGTCACCCGCCTGACACCTGATCGAGGTTCACATACTTAGAGAAAGGGAGTGCAGGGTGACAACAAATTCCACGAAACTTGCTACAAACAATTGCTACAAATCCCCCCTTTTTGGGGAAGTTTCGTGCTTACATTTATTCTCACTTAATACAATGTTTATTTCACATTGATTCTGTCTAAACAGATTTTCAATTTAAACGCGTTTAATGGTTTTGTCAAAAAATCTGCCGCCATTTCTTCCGTTGGGATGTATTTAATAACAACATTACCTGATCTAACGTTTTCGTGTACATAGGCTATTTTTCTTACTACATGTTTCGTCTTGTAGTTAGGACTTCCGTTGTTGATCAGACTAATCGCAGCCTGGTTATCGCTATAAATCGTGGTTGTTTGGTTAGAACCTTTCTCTTCTAATTCATTTAGGATCATTTGTAGCCATGATGATTCTCTCGTAGCCTCGGTTAATGCCGTCAATTCACTTTCGCATGTTGATAACGCCGTTTGATTTTGCTTCTTGCATTTCCATGATAAGAGGTTCTGTCCTAGTAGAAAAAGGTATCCGCTATTCGAACGTTGACCTGCATTTCCGTCTTTCCAATTAGCATCTGCGTATCCGATTAAGTTGGTGTTTTGGTCACGTTTGTATACGATTCCCTTAGTTTGGGTTCCTTTTAAATATCGTATCAGTCGTTTCGCTGCTTGGACATGTATTTCCTTCGGATTTTGTGCGTATTGTGACAGTTCGCTGATCGGCTGGCACAAATCGGGTCTCGTTGTTAAACTGACATACATCACGCTTCCCAAAATTTCTTGGAAATGTTTCTTATTTCCACACGGTGATCCTTCACTGTCGTCTAATCGTTGGTTGGGATCCATGGGTGTGTTTACTGGCTTACAATCCTCCATTTTGAATTTTCTAAGTATCTCTTTTATTTGTCTCTGTTGCGTCAGTTTTATTCCATCTTCGGATTTCGTTATTTCTATTCCTAAAACGCATTTAGGGTTCCCTAGGTTAACTAAGTCGAAATATTTCGCAATTTTTCCCATGGCTTCGTGTTCGATTCGCTTATTCGAGGATATTGTTACCATGTCATCAACATGTAATCCTAAGTATAGGGTGTTTCCATCTGCTTGGTATTTAAACGCGCAGGGGTCTGCTTTTAATTGTTCGAACCCGTTTTGGCACAGGTGTTCAGTAATCGTCCTGAACCAGGCTCTTCCAGCCTGTTTTAAGCCATAGATGGAGCGATTTAATTTGCATATTTTTGATTCTTTTCCTTCTCTAACGAATCCCATCGGTTGTTCCATATATATGCATTCGTCTAAATTGCTATGCAAGTAGGCTGTTTTAACATCATATTGACTTATCTTCCAATTCTTTTGTATTGCCGTCACTAACAGGATTCTTAGCGTTTCTAATTTCATTACAGGTGAAAATGTTTCTTTGTAATTTATTCCATACTTTTGAGAACATCCCAGGGCTACTAGTCGGGCCTTTTTCGTATTTATAGATCCATCCGGGTTCATTTTGTTTTTGTATACCCATTTTGATTTTATGACATTAGTGTTCGGTTCTCTATCTACTAGGTCCCATACTCTGTGTCTTATTAGTGATTGATATTCATCTTTCATGGCTTTCCACCATGATTTTTGTTCTCGGCAAGTAGTTGCTTCTTCGAAGGTATTTGGTGTGAAATCTTGCGTCATATTTACCACATCCGTATCACTCCATTCGTCTGTATCTGAGAAATTTTCGTCGTAGTTTGGTCTGATTCCTCGTTGGATTTGTTCTCTGATTCTATCTGATCTTCTAGGCATTTGAATATTGGTGTCTTCACTTTGGTTAAGGTTGGGTTCTTCATTTGTGTCGGTTTCCTCATTGAGTATATCGTCGTCCCTTATCCTTTCTGTACTGATGGGTGTGAGGCCGTTGTTTTCGTTCATATCGCCTAGATCTATCTCTATCCATTGATATGTTTGTTTTTCTTTACTAGTTTCCCCGTCTGAGCTGTTTAACAATTTGCTTCCCAATCGATGTTCAATGAATTTAATGTCCCTGGTTTCCTCCACCTTATTCGTTTTTGGGTCGTATACCCTGTATGCTCGTCTGATTCTGGAGTATCCTACAAATATGACTGGTCTCGATTTCGGCTCTAGCTTGTCTCGTTTTACCTTTGGGGTCCATGCGTATGCTAGACATCCGAATACTCGTAAATGTGATGCTGAGGGTTTATTTCCAGAGAATAGTTCCTCGGGGGATGCACCCTTTTCTAGTTTGGTGGGTGTGCAGTTCTTTAGGTACGTCGCCGTTCGTGCGGCTTCGGCCCAAAAGATTTTCGGTAATTGACTTTCTACTAGTAAAGCCCTTGTCCCTTCGAGAATTGTTCTATTTGCCCTTTCGGCGATTCCGTTGCTTTGCGGTGAATATGTTGTTGTTAACTGATGTTGTATTCCATGTTCGTTGCATATACGAATGAATTCTCGGCTTACGAATTCCGTGCCGTTGTCCGTTCTGATGCTTTTTATTTTGTTGTTTGTTTTGTTTTGCATCGTTTTTATAAAGAGTTCTAGCATATCGGCTGTCTCATCCTTTGATGTTAGGAAATTTGTGAATATTTTTCGGCTATAGTCGTCTACTATCGTCATCATGTATCTATCGCCGGTGAGCGATTCGACAGGCATCGGCCCTACTAGATCTATGTGGATCAGTTCTAGGGGGTGTTTCGTCTTATTTCCCTTAGTTTCTTTGAACGGTTTTCTAGAGTGTTTGGCCTGTATGCATATTTGGCATTGGACCATTTTTGTCTCCTTGTAGTCGAGTCCTCTAAGCAAGTTTTGTCTTTTCATTATGTCGAGGTATGTTTCATTTACGTGTCCTAGTCTCCTATGCCATAGAAATTTTTCATTCCTCTCTAGCTCATTAGTGATGGCTTGTTTAGCGGAATTTCTTTCATCAGCCTCTAGAATAAAAAAGCCATTTTTTCGGATCGCTTTCGCTATCTGTTCGTTGTTTTTGGAAATGATTTTTCCTCCTGTTTTATCAAGAATGATTGTGTAGTCATCTTCAACCAATTTGTTTACAGAGAGGAGGTGTCCATCTAGCTTTGGAACATATAGGACGTCTTTTAATACTATGGGCATATTGTCTTCCATCACCGTTCCCTTTCCGTTGGCATATATGTGGTCTTTACTGGCTACTCGAATACTTCGTGTGTCCGGATTTATGTCTTTGATCCAGTTTTTATTTGATGTCATGTGTGATGTAGCAGCGGAGTCGATTACCCATTCTTCTTCTTTGTCTTTGTTGGCTCTTTCGTCTCGCGTGAACCAAGCTCTTTCCCGAGTAGGCTTAGCATCGACGTATCTGACTTTGGTTTCCGATTTCTCTCTTCTCGCTTTTGTTCCGACGTCACGCGTGCAATTTCGATATCGGTCGGTTTTCTGTTCGTGTTTCTGTGAGTTTTCTGGGTTATACCAGCATGCTGAAGATTTGTGTCCGAATTTTCCACAAGTAAAACATCCTTTCTCTTTTACGTATTTGCCCTTTTGGGATCTTGAACGAAAAGCTGATTCGCGTTCGTTGGATCGAGAAATGCTTGCTCTGTCTTCTTCCTTTTGGAAGGCGTATTCTAGGTCGTTCATCGTCGCGTCCTTTATGCTTTCGAGTTTTCGGGCAATATCATGAAATTTAGGGGGCAGTCCGTCGGTTATTAAAGTTATCAATTCCGTTTCTTCCATTCCTAAATTTACCATTTTGGCTTCTTCATTTAGTTCGCGAGCCCTTCTAATATATTCCTTCCAGTTTTCGTCCCTCTCCATTTTTAATTTCGAGAGCTTTGATCGACACATTTTTCGTTTAGTGTCTAATCGACCTTCGTATCTTCGTTCTAGGTCTTCCCAAACATCGCGTGCAACGCTTAGATTCAAAATTAGACTAACCTCGTGTTCTTCCATTGTGCATGTGATGATTCTAAGAGCTTCGCTGTTCTTCTTCCGCCATGTATCGTAGGCTGCTTTGTCTTCGGGAGTGGCTGTTTCTCCAGGAATTTCTGGTTTGGGTCTTTCGAGTACGTGCATCAGATCTTGACCTTCTAATAGATTCTTTATTATATATTTCCATATTAGGTAGTTCGATCCATTTAACTTGGGTATTGAACTCAATCCTTTAGCTTTCTCGGCCATCTTTCTTTGTTCTCTCAGTATTTTTCTTCGGAAGCCTTACTCGGAAACAAGATATCACTTGGGTGACTTGTTCTTTAAACGTTTCCTGCGTTTTCTGCGTTCTCTGGGCCCATAACCGATTGTTGGACTAATGCAAATGATTCAGTCAAATCAGAGTTAACATTTAACAAAGAAAGTTTATTTCTACGTCTAATCCATTCGAAAACAGGAAAGAAAGTGCGCGGGAAAGTGGACAAGTGTTTACATAAAGGTCATAAGTTATGTCACCCGCCTGACACCTGATCGAGGTTCACATACTTAGAGAAAGGGAGTGCAGGGTGACAACAAATTCCACGAAACTTGCTACAAACAATTGCTACAGTTTACCGCTCGCCTACGTCGTCACGAAATTCGAATAATATCCGTCGCGTCGTTTTTCGTTAATTAGCGGTTAAAAGATTTACGGCCGGTCGCCCGAATTTCGATGCGTCGTGTCTCGCGCCGTTTGAAAACTCGCGATTAGAAAAAGACGAGCGATCGAATCTTGTATTTTGAAATTAGAAATTGCCAATCGATTTGTTAAGGAAGTTCGTTCGGAGCAAATTGTCACTAAGGCCGACTCGTCGGAAGAGAAAGAAAAGACTTTCCGTTCGGTCCGTGGCGAAAATTTGGTCTCGCCGGCCACGTACGGATGTAAATCCGTACGTTTGTCGCGACCGTGACTCCCGAGACAATACGTAAAGATTCGAGTTACTTGTCTTTCGTAGAATAAATAATAGTAAATTAATAATCTATTTTCTTTATAGAATTGGCACGATTAAATGTCGTATTACGCATAATTTAACGTAAGCAAAATAAACTGGTGAAACGCGAGAACTTACGCTACGTATATCCCGTGACGACGTACTGTACCTCGACTAGGAGTATGTCGTCGCACTGTATTGTACGTTTTTAATTACAACGACTACGTTCCCTTTCGCTTTAATTAAAACCCGCAAACCGTCGAGGCTACGACTCGGAACGCCGATGTCGACAACCGCGTATAGAAAGAACGAATGCGAATAATCGGACGAGGTGGGCGAATGTAGGAGCGAACGCCTTCCGACGTCGTTAGTCGCGACGAGTTTTGCCCAATAATTTACTTCGTACGCGGTTAACGCTTCTAAAGCTTCTACCGACTCTAGCGTCTGCCATACGGTCGCCGGCGCGCCGATTAACTCGGGGGACGGACGGTTCCCTCCTGCCCGGTAAACGCGATTACCAGACGGGAGGGAACCCGTACTCCGCCGAAACTTCCCCCGCGGGCGGCCAGAACCCGGCCGGGGGAGGCGGTTTCCCGCCGCCAGAAACGGGTCAAGGCGCGGCCCCGTCCCCACGGGAAACGCCGACGGCCACTCCGCCCGCCGCTTCCTTTTTAATGGCGCGGCGGACCGAAAACAAACAAACGCTGCCCGCATTCGCCCCGTCATGTCTCCGCCGATCCGCCTCCGCGCCTTGGGTCTTCTGGTCGTCGCTCTCCTCCTCCTCGACTCCGCCTCGCCCCGACGGGAAAGACGTAAGTACGCGGCGCCGCTTCCCTCCCCGCCGGGGGAAGAGCGGCCCCGCGGTAATCCGAGTAAATCGGCAGGAGGACGCCGGGGATCTTCCGGGACGCGCAAGAGAGCCGCCACGGAGAACGCGCGGCGGATATGGCCCCAAGGAGTGATTCCCTACGAGATGGACCCGGGATTGAGTCGTAAGTCTCTTCCCTCTCCTCTCCGCCGCCTTCCGCCCGGTCTAACCGCTCTTTATCTGCAGACCGAATGCAGACCCTGATCCGAACGGCCGCCGACCGGTGGGAGTCGCGCACCTGCCTCAGATTCGTCCCCGTGGCTCCCTGGCACGGATACCGAGTCGTCTTTAAACCCGGAAGCGGATGTCGGTGAGTAGCGCCGTTACGCCGGCCGGGCCGGAAGCGACGAGAGGCGTTAAAGAGGGGGCCGTCTTTTCAGCGGGGACTCGGCGGTGGGCAAGAACTCGGACAGACAGGAGGTGGCGCTGGACGAAGAGTGCGGCGACCCGTCCCTGCTGCTGCACGAGCTGGGACACGTGGTGGGATTCTACGACGAGCAGAACCGACCCGACCGCGATCGACACGTCCGAGTGCTGTTCGAGAACGTCCGAGACGGCAAGTAGCTTTTTTACTCTTACCGGCGGGGGGAAAGTAGGGGTCTGACCCGAGTCCTTCTTTTCGCAGAGTACCAGGCCGCTTACAAGAAGCGCTTCGCTTTTCTGGTGGATTCCCTGGGCTTTCCTTACGACTTCGACAGCGTCATGCACCTCAGACCCTCGGACCACGTGACGGCCCCGGGGAAGAAGAGCATGACGCCGGTGGATCCGTCGGTCTCGCTGGAGAACGGCAGGAAGAGGTTGAGCGCGGTGGACGTGGCCCAGACCAACGAGCTGTACGGGTGTCCGAGTGAGTAGCCTCCCTCCCCCCAGGTAAGCGGTAAACGGCTCTGACCCGCCCTTCGTTTAGAGTGTCTGACCAACCGGTACGAGGTGACGGGCACCGTGTCCGGCCGACCGGATCTTTGGCCCCCGCCGGAAGGAGAGGAGGAAGACGAGTACTGTCGGTGGTACGTCAGGAGGAAGCAGGGAGAGTTCGTCGAACTGGTCGTCGACTCGGTGGACATTCCGGGCAGCGAGGATTGTTCCGACGGCTTCTTGGAAATTCGAGACGGATATTGGGATCGATCTCCGATTTTGGGTGAGGCTCTTTCTCGCTTTTAGGTCCGTCCCGGTTAATTATATTTCCGCCTCGCGCCCGATTTTCCTATTTTCCGGGTGCGCCACTATCCGGCCGGCCCCCGTAAAGCGCGTTTTCCGCCCGAGCCGCGGCCCGGGCGGAAAAGCCCTCCGGGAAACTTTATACGATTTTAGACGGAAGAAGAATCGGTAATTTAGAAAGGCCGTCGCCTTCCGTCCGAGGCGTCGAGGTCGTTTCGCCCTTTTAAAAAGTGCCGGTTTCTTCCGCTTTCAGGTCGTTTCTGCGGGAACGCCGCCAACGGCGACGTTTTCAGAAGCAGCGCCAACTCCCTGTTGATCGAGCAGAAGAAGAAGCGCAATGCTACCGGATCGTTCGACGTCACCTACAGAAGTGAGTGGACGGTTGGCTGGGGGAGGGTCGGCGAACGTTGCCGGATAACGATCTCTGTCCGCAGCTACCTGTTCCGGAAAGGTGGAGGCCGACGTGGGCGTGCTGGAGAGTCCGGAATTTCCCCGCAGTTACCCCCTTCATCCCGAGTGCGTGTGGATCGTCACCGTCTCCCCCGGATTCAGAGTATTCTTCCGCTTCCACTTCTTCCAGGTGAGTGGCGCCGCCGTTTTCCGGTCCGCGCGGAGGCCTTCGGGCCGGGGGCGGAGTGACCCGGCGGGTGGCCTTTGTATTTGCAGATGGAAGAGGGAGGAGACTGCCGGACGGAGTACGTGGAGATTCGAGACGGCGCCGACTACGAGAACCGGTTGCTGGGAAAATTCTGCGGATCCCAGCTTCCCCCCGAAACGGTCTCGTCCGACAACGTGGCCCTGGTCCGATACGTCACCGACGGGTGGAAGGAGAAGACGAGATTTTCCCTTTCCTTCGTTAAAGGTCGGATCTTTTTCTCTTCGCAATTTTTAATCTTAACCGGGCGAGTAAACGGAGCGGGAGGTGGCTTTTCCAGAAACCAACGAGTGCGAGTCGCCCGACAGAGGAGGATGCAGCGACCTGTGCGTCAACACCGTGGGAAGTTATCGTTGCGAGTGCCTGACCGGGAGGCGCTTCCTCCCGGATCACAGACGTTGCGAAGGTGAGAAGTCCTTTCCTCGGTAATTCCTACATCCGGCGGAACGTAACACGTAATCCGAAAACGTTGGCAGCCTATTCGGCCACCTGCGGCGGATACCTGAACTTGGAGGAGAGCGCGGTGATAGCCAGTCCCCTGTTCCCCGACAACTACCCCAAGAACAGCGACTGCGTCTGGAAGATCGCCAACAGAAACGTCCTCCTCACCTTCCTCTACTTCGAGGTGGAGGCGTCGGCCGCCGGCAAAGGGGTAAGTCGCCCTCCGCCGTCTCTCTTCGTTTCCCGGTAAACGTCCCCCGACTTGTTTTCTTTTTCAGTCTTGCTACGACAAAGTGTCCGTCGGCGGGTCCAATTTCCCGGAAGAAGAATTTTGCGGTTTTCGCCTCCCTCCGCCTCTGAATCTGACGGAAACGGAAGATCTGCGCATCCGGTTGACCTCGGACGATTCCATCGAAACTCGCGGATTCGCCATTCGCCTGGATCCCGCGTTTTAGAACTCGTAGAGGGCCGACGTATCGGTCGGTCACCGATAAAGTTCTCACGGTTCGAAAGCGGGTCGCTCGACGGCCTTCCAACGCGGAATAAAGTGGTTAAAGAGTAAAAATAAACGAGACCTAATTATTGCATCCCTTTTCCGTTAACGCCCGCGTTAAAAATTACCCGAGGGGAGGAGAAGTTCGGGGCCCCCTCCCCGGAGAGTGGTCGAGGTCCGAAGCCGATGGTTAAATTCCTTAAGACTTATTCAAATTAACGGAGGCGATAAGAATCGCGGCCGACGGAAAACCGCGGCGAAAATTCTCTTTCGCCGCGGCGGTAAATAGTATTAACGCGGAGGGCTAGTAAACGAATAGGATTAAGGGTAAGGTCCGGTTCGAGGCGGATAAAAGTAATATTCGTTTCTAGAAGTTACCCGGAAAACAAGTACGGTCGAACGTACCGCGCAGTCTACGGCGGGGATTCCGCTCCGCCGCCATATAATTACCGTATTTATCTTTCAAAGTTTTAACTCGGAAATAACGACATCTATAGAAACGCAAACGGGCCGATGCAAAAAAGGAGACGGGAGAATAACCCCGAAAGATAATCGAAAGACGCCGTAGATCGGCCCCCGGCGGAAGGCGGGCAGCGCCGTTAACACCCCGTTTTCGGGTGAGAATTTCCGGCGGAGGGAGAGTCGGAAATTGGATTTTTCCGAGCCGGCGAAGACTTTTACCGCCGTCTTTTTCTAGGCGGAATTTTTATCGGTATTTAATTCCCTACCCCGGTTCGAAACGTTTAAAATGCATTTCACTTTCCCGGCTCCGCCTTATACAACGGGATAATTCCCGGTTCGGTCTAGTCCCGGGCCCAGAGAATAGGATTTTGCACGTATTTCGGTTGGGATAATTGGAAATACTCGTACCGCGAAATTCCAACGTCGTAAGACGATTCTAGCGGGACTTAAGTACTGTACGTAGGCTACCGAAATTCATTTTTAAAATAAAAAGTTTCCGGTTATTCTTCCCAAGCTCTTCGTATCGGCCGCGTTCCGCGCTGCCGTCCAACTCCACCGGTAAACGTCGGTAATATTGTTCGAACGGCATTTATCTTACGTAAAAGCTCTCTAATACGTCTGTTAGGGCGACGAAAAGACGTTCCGTCGTTAGGTCCGCCGAAGCTCCGAGTTCGGTATAAGTGTTATTACGGCCGGCTCGGCTTTCTCCACGCCGGGGTAGGACGGATAAGTATTACCACCTTCTTCTATAGCGTTACGCGTCGCCATTCGGTTAACTCGGGAGAGGTAATTAAAGCCGGAGTTTCTTCGGGAGAATACGTACGGCGTCGTAGCCACGGTCGACTATAGGTCGACCGTGGCTACGACGCCGTACGTATTCTCCCGACTATAGGTCGACTATAGTCGATCGGCCACGCGGCGTGGCCGCGTGGCCGATCGACGTTTTCGATTAATTATCCCGTCCTCCGGCCGTAAACGACTTTTCGTCGGAAGACGTTCGACGTTTCGATTACGCCCGTTCCCTCCGACTTAAACCGACGGAAAGAAAAGAAACGATCGGACGTAACTCTTTTTCCGTCACTCGATCGCATTTGTCAAATTAAACGTTTCTTTAACGTTTCGTAATTCGCCCCGGTCGTTTTATCTTTCTCTCTCGGTTTTTCGAAAAGTTCCCTCCCTCCGACTGCCCGTCCACGCCCCGCCAGACACAAAGCGGTTATACGTCGAAATCGCGCGTTTCCGCGGACAAATATCCGTTAGACGAAACGAAATTAAAACGTAGAAAGACGTAGAAAAAACGTGCGAAAGTTTTAAAGTTCTACTTATTTAAAGCCATTATTTTTTATAAAGTTTCGCCCTCGATTATTACGAAGAAAGCGTACGTATTCAAATACGTACCTCGGCCGTTACCATTCGTTTTAATACTCGATAAAAACACTCGGAACGTGGAGCGAAACGACTGTCGGAAACCGCGCCGAGGTTACGCTCTCCGCCGGATATAAAACCCGCGCTTTTCTCGGGTGGGTTAACGAAGCCGCGGCGCGTATTTTAAAAATTATCCGCGGCAATCGACGCGCGATGTTACGCGTTTCGACTTTTGTCCTCCTACTTCTTTACTTCGCCCGCCGCGCGCCCTCTCGTCCGGTCGGCCGCAAAAATATCGTTTAATCGGAAATCGGCCGCGGTACGGCGCGTTTATAAGAAACGGTACGGGCTCGGGTGGCGGTTTCGGTCCGACCGATTATCCGTCGTCGCCTGGTCGACCAGACCGAGAATTTTTTTATCTTTTATTTACGGAAGGGTCTAATAATAATTAGATTTGTTCGGGACGTAATCGTTTTCGACTTCTTTTTAGCAAAAATCTACGGCCGTAAGTCCGCTACGTACACCGGCCGAATCGCCGCGCCATGCCCGCTTCCGGCTTTAGCCGTTGGCGCGGCTCGTTTCCGCGGTATGCGAATTCTTCGTAGAACCGGCCGTCGGTCCTCTAGACGAAATTGGCCGATAATTCTTATCGAAGCGCGTAAGCTTCCTTCGTACGTTATTTTCGGGTCTGGCTTTCCACGTAATTCCTCTTAAGTACGCGCCGAAATAGCTTAAATTAATCCGGTAATATTAAAGCGTTCGTAAACGAACGGGCGAAATTATACCGGACGATGTCGCCACGTCGTTCGACGGTTACGAAAAACTCGGGATAAGTCGAAGGCGAATAATCGAAAGTCGAGTATTTCGGTCCTCGAGTTCCGAAATAACCGGGTTTCGCTACCGCCACCCCCGACGTTCTTACCTTCTCGGTCCCGGGAACCCGGAAACGTCCAGAAATGGAAATTCGGGGGATTCTGTACGTACGCGCGTTAGCGCGCGTGGGAGGGGGAAGATTTCGTTCGCTCCGGTCCGGCCGAACAATTTCCGCGCTTTTTGTCGAAATTTCCGAAATTTTGCCGGGAGGTTCGGGAATTAGGGGGCGAAGCGATTAAATTTTGGCGGCGAAAGACGGAGAGGACGAAGAGATAAATACCGGGGGATGGTGCGTCGCATCCGGATCGGGGTCGGACTTAACAGAGATTTTACGATTTTCGTAAGGCTCGTTCTTACCCGGGAAATTAAACTCGTTACCGTTTTATAATAATCAACTATTTCGAAAGTTTTTTAAAACTAAAATACGGAACGACGCCACCGCGGATTTACGTCTTTTAGCCGGAAAAATTTGGCAACCGGCCGCCGGGTTTTTAGTACGGTTTCGGGCCGGCATCTCCGAAACGATACGACGGGTTCCCTAGAGCCGAGGACCGGGCTTCTCCGGCCGCGACGTTCGGAGGGAAAAGGATTAAATATAAATGTCCTCCGTTTTCTAAATCCCGGTCCGGTGGAAAGCCGCGACGTCTGCGGGGTTTCGGTTTATCGGGAATACGATTAAAGTATCGGAATGGGAAGAACGGGTGTCGTACGTGAGAGGAATACCGCAATAACGGCAATGCCTATATAAGTAGAAAAAAATCGGTTTATTAAGATACGTACCGTATCTTAATAAACCGATTTTTTTCTACTTATATAACGTAACTTTCGTAACGTAACTACTTATAAAACGTAAACGTTCGAGAATAAAAATAGACAATTATCGTCGGACGATAATCGTCCCGGTCGTATAGGAAAAGTCTTTTATAATAGATTGTGGAAGTACGTAAATAAAGTAAACGTTATTCGTCGACGTCGAAACGCTTATAAAGGACACTTTTCTACGGAAGACCCCGGTTACGCGACAAACGGACGGTCGTCGCGAAACTAGATAGGTGGCGAGTGGCGACCGCGGTATCGGCAGACTCGTCCGAAGCGTTCGATAGCGTGGATCCGCAAATTGTCGAATGGAAATTAGGCAATATCGGACGGAGAGGCCTTCCTTTACCGCGGCTAATCGCGCACCTATCGAACGGAAACGTAAATAATTGGATTCGAAAATCTTTTACACCAAATAAACGAATTCCTCCGGGCCGGACATTAAAACCTCTTCTCTTCGGCACGTATCGATATAGGCTACACGAGCGACTTCTTTCGAACCACGCCGGAAGACAATATAATTACGTATGCCGGCCGACCACGCGGTAATAACGTATTCGGAGCTTTCGGGCCGTCCGACGCCAATTAAATAATACGTCGGCGGAGTTAATAAATTACGCGCGATCGAACGAGACGAGAATAAATACCAATAAAACAAAATACCTCCGTTTTGTAAATAGAAGCGGAAAAGTTGGTCCGGAGCAGACGCGCAATAAAAAACGGAAACGAAAAGACCAGGTACTTTATAAAGCACCTAGGAATTGTAATAGACGATAAATTAGGACGAGATTTGCCAACGAACCGACCGGCATCGCCTTTGCGAGATTTACGGGAATAACGGAGAAAATACAAGGTTATTCGAATACGGCTCCGATAAAACGTTTACGCGAAACTGGCGCGGAAACCGAGATAAAATACGCCACGGCGACACTCGAATAGCGCTTAAATAGACTTCCGATCCGACAACGCGATATCGTCGAAACAGTACGCGATACAGATTTCTACAGCGTGCTATTATCGAGATAAAATAGAAACGTTGTGAAATAGTTTTAAATTAATCGATCTCCAAAAAAGAACCGTTTCCTCGGCCGTACGATAATAAAGCGCCGAAGACCAGACAGTTACGACGGCAGAAGACATCCTAACGGCTCCGATATAATAAAACTGCGATTCGTCCGAAAAGGAACTTGAAGAAAAGTGTATTAAAAACGACTCGGTCGGCAACGTATTCTCGAAAGATCAAACGATTACCTAGTCGGTAAGTTCTATTTAAAAACGGGGGAAATCTGTCCACCCGTCGATGTAGGCCTACGCCGCAATCGTTTTAACGACGTCGCTCTTCTCGCGTTTACTTCTTTTCGTTTTCCACCGAAACGTGTCGAACTATCGTCGTTCTTAGTAGCTGTTCTTTCAGGTACTTTTGGAAAACGCCCGCCGGCCGTGAGTGTATTCGTAAATAACTAAATAAAATACGGTCTTTGGTCAATTCCACCGCCGTTAGAAATCGGGAGAAAAAACTCGGACGGGCATTCGACCGATAAATTGCGCTCCCGCGGGTAGGAGATTTTTCTGTCGGGATTAAGAAAATCCGGTAAAAATGTGGAAAGACGAATTTTCCCCTCCCCTAATTAAATGCCGGCCTCCGAAGACGTGGATTTTTTCGCTTTACTTTACGTCGTCCTCGGTCGACCCGGGTGGGGTGGCCGTCTCTCGACCCCGTACCGCCACGCGCCTTCGGTAGCCCGTCCCGGTTCCGGAGGAGGAACCTCCCCGAAAATTAGGAATAACTTCCGGAAACACCGCCGAAATTTTGCCGTTTATCGACGGCCGGTTCCCGGGAGCGGTAGAAGGCCTTAGAAAAGTCTCCGGCCCTACGATTTAGCGGGATTTTTCCGTCGTCTCCCGAAACAAATATTTTCGTCGGCACCGGCGAAAATCACGCCACCGAATTTAGAAACGGCGCGTTATTACGTCACCGTTTGCACCCGACGAGTACTTCCTTATCGGGAGATATCGACTAGAACTTTGTAGCCGCCGATAATTTTCGTTCTATTCGAAGAAATTACGCGCTACGCTGCGCCTAAAAACGACGGTACTAATTAGGGATAGAAAGAAAGAAAATTGCCGGGTAAATTTTCCGGCCCGGGTAAAATAGTGGCCACTTATTTCTTCGAGAAACGGTGGGCGGGATGGGCCTTACCCGCGAATATTTTCTCCCGGGCTTCTACGGCGATTACGTTATAAAGTTTTTATATAAACGCGACGAACAATTCCGGAACTCTTATTTAATAAGGGGTTGTTTCTTAATAAACGCCGGCGCCGAAGGATTTCCGACCACCTCTCCGACTTCGACCTACCGAACGGGACGTCGGCTGCGATTACGGTTTACGTAACGCTTAGTCTCGAAGCTAGAGTGACGAAAGCGTACAATATCGACGTCCGTACAAGAAAATTTGAGATGGCCGCCAGAGGAGACGGCATTTTAATTCGTCTTTCGTCCGAGTTCATTTGGGCCGCGATTCGAACAAAATTGTACACTTATAAATTGCCGCTACCGTCCGGCCGTCGCCTTTTCCTAATCTCGAGATGCGGAGTCGGATAGACAAAATACGAGAATAGATGCGGAAACCCCCTCTTAACTACGTACGAACTTCCGACGCAAACCGGAAGTCGCGTTATCTCGATTCGAAAATTTTCCCCCCGACGATGTTAGATAGACGACCGGCACGACCCTATTGCCAAAGGAAGAGTGTGACGTGCGGAGACGAGGCACTACTAATTTGAGGTGGAGAATATTTATTTTAAACGAAATAAATTAAAAATATGATTATTTGTTGTAAATGTTCTTCCGTTTCGTTTCGAAACTATTTCGAAACGTTTCGAAATGGAGAAGCCGTCGGACGAGGAACCGATTACGAAAAGGGTTATTTCGTAATCGCGTTCCCTCGTCCGACGGCTTCTCCATTTTTGGAATAAATGTTGGCGATTTAAGAAAGTCGGAATGTTGGAAAACGTCGTAATCGAGTCGGACGGAAGAAAGTCGGAAGGGCCCCACCGGTGGGCGAGTGGTCTCCGTTTCCGCTCGTAGCGGCGGTGACCGGACCCTAAACACTGCGAAAGTTCGGTCGTGGGTTCGGCGCCGCGACTCGGACAGGCTGGCTGCTAGGAGTTTTCCGGTGTTTTCTCCTAGTCCAATAACGATCCGAATAGGAGGCCGGTTCCCCATAAAAGTCCTCGCCGGAAGGCACGGTTTCCGCGCGTACGTTTAGGCCGCGAGATAAACGGCTGGCTCTTCGTCGCCTAGCGATCGTCAACACCACTCTCTTCGGAGGAAAGGCGAATATAAGGCTATAACCTCCGTACGAACCAGAGAGGAAGTCGGAAAGAGGACGGAAGAGACCGAACGGTTCGCTATTACATTCGAAATCGGAGGAAATTCCCAACCGGTTCATCGGTTATTAGTTCCCGAGTATCTTACAATACAATCGAGATGGGTCGATAATGATCGATAACGATAATAATAAGCGCGGAGTCCGAACGGTTAGGAGTTGAAATTTGCTACGCAGTCGGGTACGTCGCGAGAACGTAAACTAAGAAGGGATTTTTCGAAATTCCTACCGCGGGGAAGAGAGACGGGGTTAAGTATTACCCCGAAGAACTCGGCTTCTACTGTACTATTTTAGATGTCTTTCGCAATTATGCGGGAAATCGAACATATTTTTAGGCCCTTCCAAAATTCTCCACGATATTTAGTGTTTCGTCGCATATAAAGTCGACACGGGCTGCGCGTAAGTTCGCTTTATTAGAGCTCTTCGTCTTAATGTTCGAATTTATTTTTACGAATGATTCTGGAACATCCGGCTTATTTTTCGAATTTATTAAACCCGAAGAAAAAGCCAGAAAAAGTTACGAAAACGTTTATTATTCGTCACTTAGTGGTACAGTACTACGCACCGGTTAGTGGTCGCGGCGAGTCTTACTTATTGTTATCCCGGTGTGGTAAGCGGATATCTAAAAATTTTCCAATTTGTCTCGGATGAGGGGGACCTTAATTCTCGCAGTCGCGAAACGGCTAGAATCGCTATAATCTAATAATCTTAATAGCCGGGTTGAGGCCGAAGTTTTCGACGCGAAAACGTGTGGTACGTCGGACGGTTCGGCGCCGCTTTCCTATAAACGTAGAAGTTTGAAAATGGCGTTTAGAATGTCGAGCGTGATTCCACCGACTTTCCAAACGCCATTGTCAAATTTCCAGGCTTATAGGAAAGCGGCGCTCGACGTCGACGTTGACGTTTTGCGTCGAAAACTTCGGCCTCGACCTCTCTATTACTTTTTGTTCGAGCAACGCCGGGCTCATCGGCTAGATTTTGTATAATTTGTTCGGAACGGAACAATCCTAATCGGACCGAGCCTTAAAATACAATAGAAGGGTGTACTTCCGACGTAAAAGGCCCGTAAGAAAGATTGGAAACCAACGAATTTAATATAAGTTTGGTCGGCGGGCCAAAAGGCTTAAAAGGGAACGAAGACCAAACGGAACAATTCCCAAATAGAAACACGTAATAGGAAATTTGCCAAAATGGAAATTCCCAAAGCGTCGCGTTAATTAAAACCGGACGAGTCCGCCATCGTTCGACTCCCTCTTCCTCGTTCTTTCCCACAGGCGTAAGCTTTTTACGTTTATAAACGGAATGTTTTAGTCGTACCGGGAGGACGACGTCGGTTTCCGACAACTCGTCCTCTTAAAGCATTATGGGCGCAGGAATTGGCCAGTCGTTACGGAAAACAAAGCACTCGACTCCCGCGTTAACAACGCCAAGAAATTAATCGCCCTACTCGGTATCGGTTCGAAACCGTCATTCGTCACCGATTACCAATCGACGTTTTATTTGTTGTCTAGTTTACGACGTCACCGTCGCTCACGCCGGGATATAAATTGGAAAAAGTGTTCCGCCAGGGCGCAAATCTCGGAAAATGTGTTTCCGAATCACCCGCTGTTGTTGCTTTCCCAACACCAAAGACGGATCTTTCGCCGTTGGAATTTACACCCTGGTGAGTCCGGGTCCTTTCTTTTCGTCACCCTTTTACTCGCCGGTCGATATTTTAGGTTTTCGTCCGATTGGGTCGACTTTGCACACTCCGTTACCGTTCCTTCCTTCCTCGGCAATTCCTACATTTTTATTCGTCGTCCATTTATTCTTTCGTAAACATTTCTAATCGACAAATACCTATTTGTATATAATCGGATTATATTGCTCCTAACACTAACATTTAAAAATGAAATTTAACTTATTTAAAATATTTATTAAATAGTTTCATTTAAACGAAAATCCCAATTATTAACTGTTGGCGAGAATGGAATTTCGCAATTTAATTATTAGAAAATCACTTTTTGGATTTCATACAACCCGTTATAGATTAGATACAAGCCATTATATCGATAACGTATCGCACCTACCTCGGTATCTGGGTTAAACGGCGCATCCTTTTCCCATTTTCCACGCAATACGCGTATTTCGCCATAAATTGGGTGAAGGGGCGGTAAAATAATACGAATCGAGAAGTATCCGTACAATCGACTGCGTTTCAATATAACCGATAAATAATACTCGGAAATTTCGAAAACCGAACTTTTGCCCGCGTCCTTTCTAACGGCACCGGCCAGTTTTGGCCCGTGACCGAACTGCCCCCCGGCCCGTCCTCCCCCGTACGGACTAACAATTCGGAACGGAGAACTGGCACACACCCGACTTTTAATTTCGTCGTTAGGCTGGTTACGAAAGAATAAGAGGAAAGAACGAGAGCGCAGTTCGATTTCCGTCCTTCCTACTTTGTACTACGGTAAAACTTGTTTATGTCGGAACAACTTCGGTCGCCAAGAATGCGTCCGAGATACGCGGCGAGTAGCTTTTGTCCCGAAAGGGTGGAAATTAATGTAGATTTGCCCGTTCTACGACGTGTTCGTGTCCGGTGAATTAAATTTACGTTATCGACCCGTCGATTTTTCTCGGGATACTGCGCCGCGTTAACGTTGTAAACGCCGTGGCTGTCGCAATCGCTTAATCTCGCTTCGGCATTAGCTTTACTCTGTATCTATAGCGGGGGTGGGCGAGCGAGAGTTCGGTGGAAGCCGAAATGTAGGTTTTGCGAAATGCGTGGGAGCCGCCGTTCTGTACTATCGTGGCGGATAGTATGGTAAGGCGCGCGATTTTAGTATATAATATAAATATAATATAAAACAAATATTGAGTTTTTTTAATAAACATATTTTTACGAAATTATAAAAATAAAATTGTAAAAATAATAATAAAAATCAGAAATTAACACTTTCGGCAAGAACCGCGTGTAACTCGAGAAGAGCCGCATTTGCCCGTGTCTGATCTATACTAATATATTGCCTAAAGCCAGAACGTTTGTTCGTTCGCCAGAGGTAATCTCGGAATCTACCCAATCGATTTTTAAAATTCTTTCTCCGTTGGAAAGGTTATTCCTTCCGGACCCACACGGGCTATTCACTATTTTCATATTGGAAAAGAAAAATGCACCGGAACGATATTCTTACCGCGGCATTTGCCCGGTATCGTCGTTTGTCGGCTCGTTCCGGGTCCGTCTCCTCGGCACCGGTGGGCTTTATTAAACTTATCTATATACATAATCGAGATGGGTCGATAATGATCGATAATGATAATAATAAGCGCGGAGTCCGAACGGTTAGGAGTCGAAAGTTGAAATTTGGTACACAGTTAGGGTACGTCGCGAGAACGTACGCTAAAAAGGGATTTTTGGAAATTTCCCCCTGCGGGTGAGAGGGAGAGGATTAAGGCTTATCCCGAAGAACTGGTTCTACCATTGGCGTGCCGTCGTTGGAAGCGGTGGAAGCGCCGTTTCCCTCGTATTTTCTAAAATATAAATTTTCACATTTTAACGTAGTTTGAATTAATTAAAATTAATATTTTATTATAATTGCATTATGTATCTTATTACAAATTTCTATGCTACGTGCGAAATAAACGATAAGATCGCTATTGTATATTCGAATATTAGTGGCGGAATGGAAGCGCTGTATCGTCGGCTTCCCAACAGCCAGATTATACTCGTTCGCGCATGCGCTTTACAGAGCACCGACCTCACACGGTTTAGCCGGTGGAGGCTACACACGTGTAACGCTTCCGACGATTCTATCCCGGACCGGTTCTGGGCTGTTAGCCGCCCTCGCCCGATTATGCGAATCGTAAGTACATTTATAACTTACTAGTAAATTCCTATCGGTTGGGTTATGTTTTAATGATAGTTCTGTATAGTTGACAAAAGTTAAAAACAAATCCATAAAAATATTTGATATTTTTATTCCGCTCTCCCGTCTTATATTACTTACGGATTTCGATGTTAAACCGGCGATATTACGATTTCGTACGTCCCATCTATAAGGGTATGTAGAATAAACGTGTACAATTCTTGCATAATGTTAAAAAATTAACCGTTACTTTGGCGGCATCACTTACAACTAAATTTAATGATAGATGCACGAGGTACAAAAAAGCTCTAGAATTTATTTTCCTTAAATTTACGATTTATATATTCGTTGTCATAAAAATTTGTCTTTCCACTTTTTTCCCAAGACTACAGATATTCGGGTACAAAGTAACCGGTTTCGATTTATTTCTACTTAAGAAGTAATTAAATAATTAAGAGATTAGAGAATTGGGGACACGAATAAAACCCTGTCGAAAGAGCCGGAATTTTACTTAAACATAAGCTTAGTCGAGTACTGCGGGGGCTGATTTATTCGTAATATTAGATAATAAAGATAGAAATTTTCCCAGTTCGACGAGAGTGACTAAAAAGTTGTAAATTTTGGAAATTTTGGTGGACACCGGTCCTAAAACGAATTAGTTAGAAAACAAATGACGGACAATCTATTAAGTTTAACGTATTTAGATTTTTGCGGCTACGGTGAGAAACGTTTAAAATTTACAACAACCCTGTCTCGTCCTTTGAGATATACTAGTGATGCGACGAGAGGCATTTTACATCGACCGGTATCGGCACCCTCGGGATTTGGCACGCACACACTCACTACACACCTACCTAGACCGTCTCCGATTCCATTCATGAGCCACTCGTATCCAGCTATTTGACTAAGTGTATTCTTTTAAAATTTAAGAAGTAAAGAATATTTTACGTTATTTTTGTGTACGTTTCTTTACAAAGCTACATTTAATTATAATTTTCTTTAAAAGTATATTAATACAATCGAACAATATATTGTACCGGGTATGTATATCCACCACACATTCCATTTCACCGAGTAAGTTTTTATTATTTTATTTATAATTTTGGCCCTTATATCGTGGCTAGCGGTTCGGAATGTAACTGTGATATTAAGAATACGTTTAGAGAAGTCTACAGTTTTTACTGGCTTATCGAACAAATGAATACGAATGGACCCTAGACCGGGGACGGGCAACCTTTTTCTACGTAAGGGCCGTATTTTAAGACTTTTGAACCGATGCGAGCCGCATACGAGAGAAAGAGAAAAAAAAAATGTTGGTATTCATATATAATTATAAATTAGTTTCCACGTATCTGTTAGTCGGTTTCTCGTTTTAATTTTTACTAAATTCGTTGCGGGAAAAACTATTCGCATACGTAAGTTGTAAAAATAACGTTTGAATTTTTGCCGCATACTTCCTTAAACTGGATTATTGATATATTTATTCACATTTTATGCATCGCGGGCCGCGGGTTGCCCATCCCCCGCCCTCCACCATCACTGACGCGCAATTAACCGATTGCCCCCGGAAGTCGGCTTCTTACAGAAACACGGCTTCCCCGTCATCAAATGTCACGGCACGCCACTGGGTTCTACCGTACTATTTTAGATGCGGATTTTTGCGTTTTTGCGGGAAATGGAACACATTTTTAAACCCATCTAAAAATTGGTTATTAGTCGCGAATGAGAGGTCCTAATTCTTGCACTCGACGAAAGCGGGTAAGATCGGCTATATAACTATAAAGCTTATTTTACGCGAGAGTTTATCACACGGCACGATCGATCTAACACGTTTTAAAAAGTCTTTATTCTTCTACCAAACGCCATCTAAAAATTTTTTTAAATGCATTTTAAAACGTGATCGGGCACTCGGTGCGATAAACTCTTACTAAGATAACCTTTGTAAATCAAATACTACGATATAATATTGTGGAATAATCTGATAGATAAAATAAGTACAGAATAATCTGGCAATCTTAATCTTTGCAGTCGTTACTTTCTGGCCGAGCAACGCCGGGCTCGTCTGCCGGTTATCTTATATTTTCTGTTTCCGTTTTACTCGTGCAGTTCGGGTGCAAAGAGTAAATAAATGCATAAAATTCTATAAACGAAGAAAATAAATTCTAAAACGTCGTAATGTACGCAATAAATGAAACGCGGAGTCCATTTTCGTCGTGGCCGGGCTTTAGCTAGTATATTAATAGATCGGATTTAAGAGTATACAGTGGGTGGCCAAATTATTATACTCAAAACTATTTTTTTGTATTTTGTCGGTTTAAGTTATGAAATTCAATAGTTCTATGGTTTTTAAAGTTATTATATATCGTTTTAATACTAGTAAGTGTATTTAGGAATAAAAATTAAACATGTGTAGATAGGTTGAATAGTGTATTAAAAGAGAAATACATATTATTCAGTATTTGGTTACTCTGCCCTTAGCTTCTATGATGGCTTGAATGGGGTGTGGTATGCTTTCAATGCATGATATGGCTACTTCTTGGAGTTTTGGAGTGTTGTGCCATACTCTAATGATATTCTCAATCAGTTCTCTTTTGTTTGTTATAATTTTATCCCTTGAAATTTCAGTTTTCAGGACTGCCCACACATTTTCTAAAGGATTCAAACCAAACGAGTTTCCTGGCCAGTCCAGGGTGTTAATCTAATTGTTTTTAGGTATTCTGTGATAGATTTGGCTTGATGACAGGGTGCAGAGTCATGCATGAATATAAAATTCCTATTAGGGAACGATTCTGCTGTCTGTGGGATCAGTTTTTCCTCCAGAACTTTCTTATACTGATCCTGACACAGTTCCTTAGACAATATACAGCCTTCCAGTCCCTTTGCTGCTGATGACAGACCATATCATTACTGAAGCAGAATGCTTTACTAGTTCCACAATGCAGTCTTCATTGAATTTTTCATGCAGAACAAACTCGGTTTTGTCTTGAAGAATCTGTATTGACGACTCGTCCGAGAAACAAACTTGCAAGAAATTGTTTTTGTATAAATTTATAAAGAAAAATACTCTAAACATGTGTATTCTTGTATTAGGGTTATGAAAACCTTGCTCCAGTCTTCCTGTGTCCAGTGTCGATGCTCCTTGGCCCAGGCCAGACGTTTGGCCTTCATGGCAGGAGTGAGTTTTGGATTTTTAGTGGTCAACAACATTTCAGTCCCATCTCTACAAATCTTCGCCTGAGAGTCCGCTTCGATATTTGTACTCTGTTTTAAATTAAGAATTTTTTTATAATGAGCCGAGGCTTTCGGCAGTTTTCAAGTGTAATGCGACGTATTTTTCGCTCAGTTCGAGGTGTTGTAATGCGTTTTCGACTGCATTTACTGACTCGATCCGCCTTGATCGGTATTTCGGCGTCCAGTTTTTGCTTGATATTACACACACTGGACTGTGATACATCACACAAATCAGCAATTTGACATTGGTTATATTGACAACGCCATAACATTGTTGAAATCCGTGCTTTTCTCCTTGGTGAGAGGCCAGCACACTTCCCCATATCTGTTAATAAACATTTTTAGGTTAGGTCAGTCGACAACCCCCCAAAAAATAAATAAACTAACTAAAACATGACCACAATGTATTGATCAAGTATTAGAATAATCTTAAATGTAAAAAATCCAATACTTACTGAATAATAAGTCGATAACACTGAAGCCAAGATTTTTTTCGAAGACTTCTCACAAGCCAGCACAGTAAAATTTTTGACATGCACTGACACTAGTGGCCGCCATTTTGAAAAAAAAAACAGTTGTGTGTTACCACACTAATGAATAGGTTGCCAGATATAGTGGCTAATCAGTAAATTAAAAAACAATAACATTCTTCCAATAATAAATTAATTACAGCCACCACTTTCACAGATAGTGACGAATTTTTGTTTGAGTATAATAATTTGGCCACCCACTGTATATTTTACTTTCTCGTAGTGTTTTAATTTGGTCATCCCAAAACCTTTCGGTTACCAAAATAACTGATTGAAATTTTTTCCATTAAAATATATTATTAAATTTTTTTACTCTTAATAAATTACATAACTTAGGACTTGGGTGATTAGTAATATAGTAAAATAAATAAACAACAACTAACCCGTTATACACGAAGACCAACCACTGCCGAATTATCGGGCTAGCAAATGGCTATAGCAATATTAACAATTTAAGATAATTTGGTACTAGAGTTAGGCATTAGGCGCCATCTCTTGCTAAATTTAATAATTAGAGTTTTAATTAAATAATTTAAATAAAATTAGGCCTAACTGGAAGAAAAGAATCGGCCCGAAGCGGGACTCGAACCCGCAACTTCTGCTATCCGTGCAGACACGTTACCAGTTAATATTAACTATAGCCATTTGCTAGCCCGATAATTCGGCAGTGGTTGGTCTTTATAGTAAAGTAATTTATTTTATTAATTTGCTGCTATATCGAAGGATTTATCAAACTACAATTATTAAATACGAAAGTTGACTAATCATTTTTTTTATTAAATCAGTACGTGAAGAAAAAAGAGAGAACGATAATTGTTAAATCCCGCAGTAGAGAAAGTAGACCGGGTAGTAGAGGATTTAAAATATTAAAAACACGTGTATTGTATTTTCCACGATAAATTTAAAATGGAAAAGTTAAATCACTTTTCCTCCTCTGTTAAAACAAAACTGACGAACGCATTGGTTTAATAAAGAAACCTCTTCTCACTCGTCAGTCAACCTGTAAATTAAGTAACCGTGGTTTGACAGGTCCTTCGAAATAGTAACAAAAATTACATTAATATTCCTATTATTATTTAAGGATGAACGTGTTCGATTATAATAATAAGTATAAAATGTTTTTCGAAAAATGGATATTTTTAAAAATTACATTCAATTTTTACTTAGAGGTTGGTAAATTTTTGTCTGTCTTCTTTATAATGAATGAATCTATTTAAACAAACAAATGTTTGTCTTATTTGGGTCTATACTTAATTCTAAAAAAAGGATGAAACACCATTCTAGAATGCATTTTTATTCAAATAATATATTTATAAATAAACGCGTAGCCCAAAAAGTAGCTGATGGGCCAAATGATATTTTTTACACCAAATCTGGCGCGTACGGAGACGGGTGGCCGCGGTCGGCCCGGCTCCCACCGTCGTTACTTGTATTTTACGTACAGTACTTATCTATACTTAGGCCTATATTTTTCTCGGGACATTAAAACGACTGTCAATTTATTTATTACTATTTATTTTTAACTTTTCGTGATGAAAATGTGTCGCAACCGTTTACTTTTTATTAAACCTTTCGCGGACCCCTGACGTTGTCCACGCATTTCCGAATTAATTTTAATTTGCCATGGACCCCGTTTTTTTTTTTTTTTTTTTTTTAACTCTTTCCGCCCTGTGGGCACTAAGAGGGCCTCTTTTAGTAGGCCCATTATGGGTTCGGCCAGGCCCACAATGGGGCGACCGGGTGGTGAGGGACGGGGCCCGACATATCCGAACGGACCACCCCCCGAAAAATTCCTGGGGATTATTCGACCCGTTCGGATTCGATCCCGGGTCCCCCAGAGCGGCAGGCTGCCACCTTTACCGCTCGGCCATCCGGCCGTCGCCATGGACCCCGTTAGCCGACTAAACTTTTCTAAGTCGACCTGTAGTATTTTTATCTGTACATTGTTTTAGTGTTAATCCTACCGTACCATTACTTAAATTTAAGAATTAGTTTTATGTGATGATATATCTACCTACGTAAATTGAGTTCTTTCGGCTAGTTTTCGGGTGGTACGCGTGTGCGAGTGAGCCTTATTGGCGATAAAATGCAAAACAGAAAGTCACAATTGTCACGAAATACATCCGTTCTAAATCTAGACGTAAATGTCTCTCTGGTACCCTACGGAAAACGTGGTCTACCATAAAACTCTCCTCTCCGATTTCATCCCCAAACTCTCAATGTTTTGGGCGGTCTGGACAAAATTTTGAACGGTTACTGTCTGCAATTCCGAAACTTATACGCTACTTAAAACTCGGACCCTCACTTCTTTCTCAATTTCATTCCCCACAAATTACCAAACCCTTCGACCGATTTGCACCAAATTTGGCATAGTAACTCTCCGCTAATCTGCGGGAAAAATACGTTACTTTATAACCAGGACGACTCGACCCTCTCCTCCAGTTCCCGGGCAACACTGGACGTTCTTTGCTACTATTTATATATAGTCTATATATATATATCATTGTATTGTACTGTACTTTAAGAAGGACTACTCGTACTATTGATTTAATGGGACGTGGCAATGCAACATATGCGCAATCTGCCGTGTCCCATTAAATCAATAGTACGAATAGTCCTTTTTAAAGTACAATGCAATGATTACATACATACATACATACAAGAAAGACATCGGCCCTACACGAGGTGTTTGGCCGGCGGAAAAGAGGGTAAGATAAAGGGGAGAGGAAGGAGGAGGGAGAAGAGATAGTAGAGAAAGGTAGGATCCCTCTGAACATCGTACGTATGGTACTGTACCCTTTACGTTTGATGTTGGCGTGCAGTTTTTAGGCTGCGAGGCCGTAGTCCCCGAAGGGTCTAAAAGAAAACCCGAGTGTAGCGAACACCAATAATTGAGTGCCGCCACGAATAGCTAAGTGTAGAAGTTGATGCCGAGTGGCTGTTAGTAGGAAGACTTATATCTACTTAATACTAATAAAACTGAACCGATCGCGAAAAGCAAACGAACACAATGACAGACTACACGAGACGAACGGACCGACAGAGACAAACGAACAAGACCCCATTTTTTATTTTATTTTATTTATTTTCTTTTTATTATTATTATTTTAAAGGTTAACTTACTCACTAACTAAACTAAACTACCATAACCTAGGGCGAACCTAACCAGACGACTAAAGCTAACAAACCTTAATTTAACCAAACTTATTATAACCTAACCGGAAACCAAGCTAAGATTCCCAATCTAACTCACAACTAGAACTAACCGAATTTAGACTGAAAAAGAAGATGAAAAATAAGAATTAAAATACAGCTATATACCGACAGTTGAAACAAAGCAAGGGAAAGCTAATTGCTATTCGTGCCCCCGGAGTGAGTGCTCTCAAGAGCCCCACTAAGGGATATGAATGTGAGTAGATGATGGAACACTGCACGTGTGTGAATGAGTTGGTGCGGGTTGCAAGGCCAGTTGTACCCTTCAAGAATAGCAGCTCTCGTTAAACTATCCCTGATTGTACCTATTGCAGCGTAAAACTAAGCGAAGCGGTGTTTGGTCCTCCCAAATACCACAATCGCATTGTGGATTATTCCCAAGGTTAAATCTATGCAAGTATTGCTTAAAGTTGCCGTGCTCTGTAAGTAGCCGAGTCAGGGTGTACAGTAACTAAGGTAAAAGTGGCAAAGAATCGCAGTAGTGTCGACCTTGGGAATGAAAGTGTAGGTGAGCCTACCAGTGATGTCACGGTCCCAGCTGTCTTGCCAGAAAATGAAGATTTGATTCTCGATGTGATTGTTGGTGTACGAGGTAGGAATGTAATTGAAAGTACTAGTGACTGCAGACTTTGCAGCTTGTTTGGCAAGACGTCAGCGATCTCGTTGCCGAGAACCCCCCATGATCCGGGACCCATTGGAAATCTATTCTAATGTTGTTGTCTAAGTGTCTGAGAATGTGGTGTGTGAGATGGACGAGTTTTAAGCGGCTATCAGACTTCGCGATCCCGTGTAAAGCTACCCTACGGGAATAAATGCGATAGTGTAAGTAGTGTCTTTTGTCCTTCCTACACCTAATGTGAATTAAGCTCATATAAATAGCTGAGGTTTCCGCCAGTGCTATTGAGCAGTGTGTACCTAGACGGAAGCAAGCGCTGTGAAACTCGCGGCCTAAGTCGGAATAAACTACGAAAGCGGCACCCACATCGTCACCCATCTTGGAACCGTCAATGTAAATCCTAAACATGGGATGATCATCTGGATCTTCGAAGTAAACGTCAGGGGCAAGCCGATGGGAGGGGTGGTAATCGTAAGTCGGGAGGGTATTTTTGTCCATGCTGAATTTTTTCATGTCATCGATCGAGGTCAAAGTGGGGGGAATCTTACCTAATCTAATCATTTTGTCGACATCCGAGTCGCTATAATCTCGCCAGAGTAAGGTGACGACATTTTTCTGCCAAATAATCCGTTTAATTTCTAAGTCGATAGGGGTCAATCCTGACATTACCAAAAGGGCACTTTTTTAAACTCTTTCCGCCCTGTGGGCACTAAGAGGGCCTCTTTTTTAGAAGGTTCATTGTGGACCTGGCCAGGCCCACAATGGGGCGACCGGGTGGTGAGGGACGGGGCCCGACATATCCGAACGGACCACCCCCGAAAAATTCCTGGGGATTATTCGACCCGTTCGGATTCGATTCCGGGTCCCCCAGAGCGGTAGGCTGCCGCCTTGACCGCTCGGCGATCCGGCCGTCACCAAAAGGGCACTAGTGAGTGCGGTCCTATAAGCCTTAGAAATGCGGAGAGCTGCAATCCCGCGAGACGCGAGATTATCGGAGGAGATTAAATCTCCTCCGATAATCTTGTGTCTCCGTTTCGAGGTTACAGGAAACGCGGCCACGTCCGAGGTAGGGTAGAAATAATTTCCCCGTCGCCGTCTTCGCTACCGTAGGTAACATTAACCTACTTTTGTAATCTTTATAATTATATTTCTTTCTATAAATAAACATACTTTAAATTGGACCAGGCCTGATGTATTAAAGTTTGGAGATTCGCGGCGTGAGGGATCCAGTGTTCGGCGATGGCGGGTTTGACACTCTACGACCAGGGACCGACATCGGCAAACGATCAGCAAACGAACCCCCAGCACTAGATGCCGCGGTGACAGTGGGCATAGCCCAAAAATGGCCATAACAGACCAAAGACCAAGCTAAACAGAAGCCTACCACCCCCTGGCGTTGATCAAAGGCGGATCGCCTTTGATCTTAGCCAAAAGGCCTTTTGGCTAAGATCAAAGGCAATCGGACGGTAATGGCTCCTACAACTTTCGAGTTATTCACGAAACGTTGGGTGTTCTTTTCTTTAGGCCGAGACTCCAGTAGCGTAAAAACGGACGTAAAAACCCTGATCGTAAAAGCCTTCAATCACGTGACCGTGATATTTTAAGCCCGAGCAGGTGGTTTAACCAGCGTAAAAGCCAGTCGAGCAGCGTTCGACTTTCCACGCGAATACGGCCGTAAAACGGTACCATCTACCAATCAGAAATCAGCGAAATCTAGGTCATCGTGACACGGTGCGAAAATGGCGGAAAACGAGCTTTTGCGAATGTTCTCCGGTGGCTACTCTAGAATAGATCTAGAAAGATTTATCGAAAACATCCGAAAATATTCGCGTATCTCGACGAGAGGTATCCCGATTATAATAATGGATGCCTAAAACACGCGATATGGACGGCCAAAGGAAAATCCTTCATTTAGAGGAGTAGGCCTATAGGGGAAGGTCGTCTAGTACCGGACAAGCGTTGTTTCTAATATTTGCTACGAGTGACAGAACCCGCGAAGATACCAGCATGTCGGGTGAATAAAGAAAGTTCAGATTTCCGCCATATTTAGTCAATCGGTTGCGTCGTCGACACGTGGCAGAAAATTTGGTAGTTTTAATAGTGTTTCGAGTGAACGAAGACGACTTCCGGTCGTCGTAGCTCGCTCGAAAATGAGAATAAGTTGTTTTTACGTTTATTATAGAAAACAACCTTTATTGTTCTTTAACTCGTAGGCCGGAAATCTCCTTAAGCTTACTAATACGTATGCGGTAACCTATGTTTCGTTTTACGACGTTTCGGGTCGTATCGGACAAGATACGTCGAGGTTCGTACGAGACAGAGGTGTTACGAGTTGTATCGGAAACGGTTTAAAATCGATAAGAATAAACACAAAATACACTTGTCGTTAAAACGAATCGTTAAATTTTCAGACTGATGATTTTTTAATTTTTCTTATTTATACCACTTTCTTCTCATGTATTAACTTAGTTTTACAATCCGTAATTTGTACTTTTATAAATTTCTCGATAATAACCCTGCCTAATAATAAAAAGTCGTTTGAAAAACCAAAAGTAATTTTCTTCTGGCAGATTTTTGTCACGTCCGATACAACCCTCCGCATTTGACTGTAAAAAGTGTAAAAAAATGATTAATATTTTTATCTTAGAAAAATGAGTTTTAACAAGCGTTTTTATAAGACGACGAAGTTTTGTACGGAATGTAATCTGGACCAATCGAGCCGTCAAATTTTTCTATAATATAGGAAAAGCTTAGGTGTCCGGTACTGAACGATCTTCCCCTATAATAAAAAAGCTAAGCTTATAAGTGCTGTATACTATCTTAATAATACGATAATGAATATATGAAAGTAAAGATATTATTTTGAGACGATTAAAGATTTGTAATTATGGTACAGAAAAAACTGGTAGAACGTAATCGTCGTCTTTATATCGATGTGTCACGAATACAACCGTGCGGGCGTAACTTGGACGGCACCGTGGCCGTAAAAAGTTCGCTAGCCGGACCTCCGCCGCAATCCCGGCGCAAACGCAAATAGGTCACGCGACATTTTTACCACGAAAATGTTTAAAATGGAAAAACTTGCCAGGCTCGTCTGGCATTCGTTATTTTCAATTTTATCCGTTCTTATCGAAAAGTACACGGAGAACTAATATTTATTTATTTGCCGTCCTCTTACGGCCGCGATCTTTGCCGACGAGACGGCCTACAAATTATTAATTAAATGGATGCCGCCGTCCCTCCGGCGCCAAAATTAATAATTTTTAAAATACAATTTCGTAATTAAGAAACGATCCGGAGCGGAATTTACTAAATCGCCCGGAGTCCAACCGCGGTTTTGGATAAGATTTCGCGAGGGAAGGAGCGAGTTCGCGGCGAGGAAAATGTAATTTAACGACTTTAAATCCCATTCTCGCGTCGGTAAACTCGTTCCTCCGTCCATTCGATAACGAACGCTTCTTGTATTTTGGATTTCTGACAATTAGTGACGTCGGACTAAACGACACCGCGGCGATTTAGATTCGGTATCCGTGGCACAATACTCCACACGTAATCGATTTCTTTTTTTCTTTTCTTTTAGATTATGTCCGTCTTATCGGCAGTTGTTTACGGCGTATTTTACGGATACGTTCGAGATGCGGTTAGGAGTAATTCCTTAAACATCAATGGTAAATACACGTAACTTTGGTCAAATTTATACGAATAGTATTTAAGACGCTACTGGAAATATCGGCGTTTTCGACCCGAAATTATATTTTAAACTTACTAAAACGATTCTAATTAATTAAAAATAATCTGCCCCCACCGGTTATCCGGGGGAGATTTTTTTAACGATTTTTACCGATTTAGGGTTTTAATCGTAAGTAACCGAACTAATATCGGAGTAAAACCGTTTAATTAATAAACGATAAGAAATGTTATTAGTCGGTTATTTATACAATATTGGCGTTTTTACTTTAATTAAGGTGAGTAACTCGTTTAATTCGATTACGGTAGTATTGCGGTGCCACCGATAAAAATGTATTTTTCCTAGAATCCCTGTTGGCCTACGTAAAAATATACATGATCCTGTGCATCGTCTTCTCGTGTATCTGGTTCCTGGTAGGTTTCTGCTTGGTGTACGGAGCTAAAACGGTAAGTGACTTTTTCCTTCGTTCAAATTTTTACGGCTATTAAATCGAAGAATTCCGGAAACGACATTCTTGCGCCAATAAAATTCTTTAATCCTATTGGAAATTTACTTATTTAGACGTTATCTAGTGTTTTAACACTACGTGTTTTTATATAACGTTAGTTCATTCGAACGCGAAGCCATTTTGTAATTAGGCTAGGTATCGGGAAATATCGTCCGAGGTTTATTTTTGTTTTAATTAACAGGACCAACGACTTTTTTTCATACCGTGGTTGGTATGGATGGTAATCGTAATCGCCGGACAACTGGTTACGTTTATCGGCTGCTTCGTCTCCGTAATTTACGCTTTCGTAAGTTCTGTTTATTTTCTCTCGCCTTTAATTATTATCGAAGTACGTGGCCCCTACGGGTGTGACGTACGACGTGGAAATTTTGTATAGTTTTAAACGGGAAGCCATTTAATGTTTTACGTTTTAAAACAGGTGTCGACGAACGTCGGCGCAATGATAATATCGGGTACCTTCATCACTTTTCACGTGAGTATATCTATTTGTCGACGATTTACTCGGACGAAGGGAAGTTGACCCGACGATTTTCTTTCCAGATTTACTGTTACAGTTGCGTCTATTCTCAGTACAAGTTGTTGACCGAATCGGACCCTTCGCAGACGGCCATGAGAAAGTTCTAACCTTTTGACAAAGTATAAAATTCCCACAAAAAGAATTCGTTATTTAAAGAAAAAAGCATTTCCCGGCGGAAAGTAATTAAATATACTCGTTAATTTCCGGGTCACGCTTTAATTGTACGGAGTCACACCTTTTGTACTGTACGTTTTCTAAATAAATATTTTTAATAAATCGAAATTGTAAAATATATTATTTTGCCGGCTATTTCCGGTAAAGATTTTCCAAAAATTATATCCAAACGGAAGGATATTAGAACGTAGGTCGCTTACCCGCAGGTAAAAATTCCCGTCTGTATTAGACGGGGTGTACTAAAATAATTAAAGGTATTCTACCGATTCGTCGATATATTTATTAATAAATTTCTTTTATTATAAACGTGTAATAAGTTAAATATAAGTCAAAATATCGAGAATATTTCCGGTAATAGTACACAAATATTCCGAAGTTAAACACGTAATAATAATTCTTCGTTTATGAATGTACCGAGAAGCGTGTTACGGCCGAGAGAAAATTTAGTGAAACCTATCGGAAACGAAACCCGAAACCCGCCTAGACGGAAAAAATTCTCGACTTTCTAGGTGAAAAGGAACCCGCCGAAGAGCGGAAATCTTCTTTATTAACATCGATATTCTTCGATGCTTACGTTAATAAAAGTCGCGGTGAGGTTTTAACGCCACCGGCGATATAAAATGAAAGATAGAGACTATATATAAGCGATATACCCAATATCGGTCGGAAAACAAGAATAAGACAACAAAAACCAAAAAGCTCTCGACCGAAGGCCCGCGGGTCAATTATACGAATCCGCAGTAGATTCGTATAGGCAATTCTTCGGTCGACCTACCGATGCGGCAAAAATTGCTTTAAAAATCGTACCGGAAAAGCGCACTTCCGGTGCAGCCTCCGGACGCCGCCTTTCGTCGGTAGTTAAAACACCCGGCCAGAGAAATTCTTACCGAAATAAAGGTATTCGCGGCGCCGGAGGGGTAGACGAAGACCACGGGCAAAAGTGTTTTCGACTCGCAATCTCCGTCGCCCTTTCGCTTACTTTCCGACATTTTCGTATCCGCCATCGGTTACTCCCGGCCTACTTCCGGACTTCCCACCGATAAAGAAAAATTCCTCGGCCCGCGGGAAGGGCGCTCGGCCTTTACGGAGAAAGACAGTCTGGTCGGCCCTGCCGTAGATCGCCATCAAAATAGATTTATAAGATGTGCCCACGTGACATCTGCTCGCGCGTGCACAGTTTACCGATCGAAAGCCACCGTTCTTTCTGCGCGCTTTTTCCCGTATCACTTAATAATGAAAAAGCCAACAAAGTTAAACCTCCCAGACACGATAAGGGCGGGGGAAGATCGAGACGGAACCAACACGTACGACGTAAAGAAAAATATTGAGAATATCATAAATTTTCATTTCCCACGGGATGACCGCGAGACGGATGGAGAGGAACACGGACGAGTGAGACGGAGGAGTCACCACGAACGGAACCAGCCGGACGACGTACAGTACTCTTCTCTTTCTTCGAAACGAGTAAGGGAATTAACTCCGTGTCAAACGAAAAATCTCCGGGATTGGACGGTGTAACGAGATGATTAGGGATTGCAATTGCTGGATCCCTCATCCAGCAATCCAGCTGGATCCAGCGCATTCTTCGGCCTGCTGGATCCGCAAATACTCAATTAACTTGTTAAATAATTGCGAAAAGTCTACGTCGTCGCGTTGCCGCTTTGCTAACTACTAGACTGCTACTAATTACTTACTCACTACTTTACTAACACTAATAATTAAATTACTCATAAATAAACTATACCTTAATCAATCCAGCAAAATTTAATAAAATAATAACGTATTCAATCGCTTTTAACGATCTTCCTCCGTTACAAAAAAATAAAAAAATAAAAAAAATACATTAACTATAGAACATAAAATGTGTTTGGAATAAATATAAAAAGAATAGTGCTTAATTACATCCCATTTTTTTTAAACAAGATACATAGATGTACTGCCAGGTCTGATAATTTTTCGTATTGTATACCGACGTAATCCCACTGTTTTCAAACTTTTAAGAAACGATAAAAAGAAAGAGGATCGGAATTCGACAACGGGTATATATTCGGTGCCTTTACACGACCAACGTTTCAATTCCAAGCTTGTTTATGTGGGTGCAACGATGCGCAGTTTAAAACAAAGGCTCAAGAGCACAAATATACAATCAGTAAGAACCTTGACAACATTGCGCTGGCATCATACGCAAGACAGAAGGATGTTAACGTCCAATGGGATCGAGCGGCAATTATAAAATCGACGACGAATAGGCAAACGGTCAAACATCTTGAGAGATTGGAAATCCGCAAGGCGCACGTGACAACTGGTTGTATAAACCATAGAGATGCGGACTCGTTGTCTACCGTGTGGAGATCCTTTTACATTAATTAATGTTATTAACGGACAATGCTGCTTTCATTGGATCTTATATAGGCTACAGAGTGTTTTTAAACTGACGGTACTCAGAGACATCTGTAGAGCAATCTAACAGCCGAACTGTCGCCAAATTTGGGAGAGTGACTAAGGACGACATGGGAAAGAGATTCCGCCAAGAAAAAAGTAGTACCCAAATTTTTGGGTAGGGGTGGATTTGGCGCTGTTGTAGAAAAACAGCTAAGAATCTGCATAAAATCCAGCTGCAATTAACAAACACACGAATGAATAATCAGACAGAGGTTTCAGTGTAATAACGAAAGTTTAATCAGCAAGCAGTTTGATATTTTCGGAGAAAACAGACTCTATTAAGCTACCCGTCTACAGAGAGTCTGTTTTCTCCGAAAATATTTCCTCGTCCTTGTGTAAATGCTTAACACCGGTATAATTGTCCCGTTAACGATTAATGTCCACGGTGACAAATCTATATATATAATCGAGACGAGTTGATGATGATGATGATAATAATAATAATAATAATAATAATAATAATAATAACTCTCCCAGGGTCACCACCTGGTCGTGGTGGGAGAGCCCAGTAATTTTACTGATCCATAGGGCAATGCAGGCTGGAGCATAAGCTCCTGGTAGGGACACCCATGCCAGTAAGGTCTATGGGGAGAAATGAAGCTAAGAGTGACCACGCCCACATTCTGTGGAGATATTCATCATGGTAATAACTAGATCAAAGTGTGATACCGGCTCGGACGTCGCCCGGGTTAACAAGGTCCGCGTTCGTGGGTTAGGCAGAGGCTCACGTTCGAAAAATAGGTCACAGTCTCCCTTGGTTACCGGTGGCGAAAGCAGCACCGGCCCAAGCATGGCTACTGCAATGCCCTCAACAGATGTGAGGAACCAACCCAGCCTTGGTGTTTCTGTGGCAATGCATCCACAGACCACAAAGGCCGGAAAACCACGCCAACGGATGAAATGGACAGTAGAAATGAACGAGTTTATCATCCGTAATTATTACACCATCACAAAACTCGAAACAAACATGACAGCACACAGACAACAACTACACCATAGATTCACGCAACAGTATCCTCATCTCACTGTCACCGAACAAAGGGTTGTTGATCAAAAAAGAACAATTATACACAACAACCTTATTCCACAAACAACACTTGAACTTATCAAACAACAGGTTGCTGATCAAATACATCAACAGACAGAAACATCTAACATTAATGAAGATCATGTAACCTGTCAGGATAATCCAGCAACAAGCATTGATAATAACACACATACAACAATTACCACTAATGATACTACAGACACTTCCTCATCCATCACTGATAACATAGACTTGGATTTAGTTAATACGCTCTCACTTATATTTCAGGAAACACTCACTAAATATACAGGTACAGATCCCACACAACGACCACGAATACCAAAAATCAACACGTCAAAGAAAGTAGGAAAAACACTAAATTATGTAAACACTCACTTACTACCACACTACATTCATTCAATTTCTACACTCGCAGACATTCATACATTAGTTTATGCTGGGGCAGTCACAGTAGTGACACACCATGGACTGAAAGTACAATCACAGACAAATACACAGAAAACACAATTCTATCACAAGCCTGCCTGGCAGAGAAGAATAGAAACACAAATAAATGACATTAGACAGCAATTAGGCAGGCTAACACAATACACTAAAAACAACATAACACCCAAATTAAGGAAACAGCTCAAAAACATTTTCAAGAAAATAAAAACACACACAAAACATGAACATCACAACACACGCATTACAGAATACATTGATACACTAAAACAAAAACTTGCTGCCAAAGCACGTAGACTCAAACGATACAAAACATGTACACTACGAAAACAACAAAATAAATTATTTACAAACAATGAAAAACTCTTTTACAGACAAATTAATAACAAAGCAAACACTGATACACAGCACAGTGGCACACCAACAGAAGAAGAACTCACAACATATTGGTCTTCTCTTTGGTCCAGTGCTGTCACGCACAATGCTGAAGCAGGATGGATCGAGGAGGAGAACAAAAACTTACACAACATACCAACTATGCCCTGTGTTGAAATAAACATACATGATTTCCAATACACTGTTAACAGAACACACAACTGGAAGACACCTGGTGTAGACAACATTCACAATTTCTGGTACAAAAAGTTCACATCACTGCACCAGGAACTAGCTAAACATCTAACACACATCATCATCAATCCACAAGACATGCCAAATTTTCTTACTCAGGGCATCACCTACATGAAACCTAAAAACAACAATACCACAGACCCCACACAATACAGACCAATTACATGTCTTCCAACACTCTACAAATTATTGACATCCTGTATTGCAAACAAAATATACAAACATGTTGAAGAACACGACATTCTAACAGAACAACAAAAAGGTTGTCGTAGAAACCACAGGGGATGCAAAGAACAGTTACTCATAGATTCAGTCATTCTACGGCAAGCACACAGACAACACAGAAACATACACATGGCATATATAGACTACAGAAAAGCATTCGACAGTGTTCCACACAGTTGGCTGCTACATATCCTACACATGTACAAAATACATCCATCACTCATTGCATTCTTTCAAAACACTATGCAGCACTGGAGAACAACACTACATCTCAGGGTTAGTAACACTTCCATACAAACAAACCAAATTTTTATTAGGCGAGGAATTTTTCAAGGAGATTCCTTGAGTCCTCTCTGGTTCTGCTTAGCCCTGAACCCATTATCCAACATGTTAAACAACACGCAATATGGTTACAATATTAGACACAAAAAAACAACACAGTTTACACTGTCACATCTCATGTACATGGATGACATAAAACTTTATGCATCCACACAAAAACAACTTCATCAACTCCTACAAATCACACATTCATACACCAAGGACATACAAATGGAATTTGGCCTAGATAAATGCAAAACAGTTCACATAGAAAAAGGAATCCTGAAGAAAGAAGATTTTGCACTTGGAAATGGAGACATTATTGAATCCATGGAAGAGGGCGAGTTCTACAAGTATTTAGGATTCCAACAGGCCAAACTAACAGAACATACACAAATAAAGCAAAGATTAATTACAGAATACCAAAGTAGGTTAAATGCTATTCTCAGAACACAATTAAATGCAAAACACACAGTTAAAGCAATAAACACATATGTCATCCCAGTACTCACATATTCTTTTGGAGTTATACATTGGACTCACACAGATCTTGAGCAACTCCAAAGGAAAACAAGGACAACACTTACTAAGCATAAACAACATCATCCTAAATCCGCCACAGAAAGATTAACCCTTCCACGTAAAGATGGCGGACGTGGCCTGATTGACATAGTTAACCTTCACTACAAACAAATACAGTCACTGCGAGAGTTTTTCTACAAAAAACAAGAAACATCACAATTACATAAAGCAGTAACTCTAGCAGACTCGAATAACACACCATTAAACTTACACTCACATCATATGGACACAACACAACATATAAAAAGCATAGACACCATTAAGCAATCGTGGGCTCGAAAGGCACTCCATGGCAGGCATCCTTACGATCTGGCCCAGGATTTTGTTGACAAAACTGCGTCAAACAGCTGGTTAGCTCGGGGATGCCTCTTTGGGGAGACGGAAGGATTCATGATTGCCATACAGGATCAGGTCATAAATACTAAAAACTACAGAAAACACATACTCAAAGATGCAACACTTACAAATGACACATGCAGAAAATGTCACATCATGCCAGAAACTATACAACACATCACCTCTGGTTGCAAGCTCTTGGCACAGACAGATTATCTACACAGACATAATCAAGTAGCAAATATAATACACCAAGAGCTTGCAAGGAAACACAAATTAGTAGACATCCACGAACCATATTACAAATACATTCCACAGACAGTATTGGAAAACAACACGCACAAAATGTACTACGACAGAGCCATAATCACAGATAAAACAATTTACCACAACAGACCAGACATCACACTCATTGACAAACACAATAAAATCACATACATTATAGACATATCCATTCCAAACACTCACAATATACAAAACGCATGCACTGAAAAAATTAGCAAGTACACAGAACTCGCCCAGGAAATAAGGCATCTGTGGAGGATGGATAGGGTGCTTATTGTACCTGTTGTTCTCTCCTCTACAGGTGTCATACCACACACACTACACAAAAGCCTGGGCACATTAGAATTGAATAGAAACACATATATCACTCTACAGAAGGCCACTATATTGAATACATGTCATATTGTGAGAAAATTCCTGAATACAGACACACACACTGATACACTTCTTTAATTTCTGTTTTGGTTACTATGCCTTGACTTTGGTCCGGCATAGTACTTAGCCACCGGTGTTAACCGAGTATATCTAGCTTAACCCAACATAATAATAATAACTCTCCCGTGGTCACCACCTGGTCGTGGTGGGAGAGCCCAGTAATTTTACTGATCCATAGGGCAATGCAGGCTGGAGCATAAGCTCCTGGTAGGGACACCCATGCCAGTAAAGTCTGTGGGGAGAAATGAAGCTAAGAGTGACCATACCTACATTCTGTGGAGATATTTATTATGGTAATAACCAGATCAAACTGTGATACCGGCTCGGACGTCGCCCGGGTTAACAAGGTCCGCGTTCGTGGGTTAGGCAGAGGCTCACGTTCGAAAAATAGGCCACAGTCTCCCTTGGTTACCGGTGACGGAAGCAGCACCGGCCCAAGCATGGCTACTGCAATGCCCTCAACAGATGTGAGGAACCAACCCAGCTTTGGTGTTTCTGTGGCAATGCATCCGCAGACCACAAAGGCTGAAAACCACGCCAACGGATGAAATGGACAGTAGAAATGAACGAGTTTATCATCCGTACTTATTACACCATCACAAAACTCGAAACAAACATGACAGCATACAGACAACAACTACACCATAGATTCACACAACAGTATCCTCATCTCACTGTCACTGAACAAAGAATTGTTGCTCAAAAAAAGAACAATTATACACAACAACCTTATTCCACAAACAACACTTGAACTTATCAAACAACAGGCTGCTGATCAAATACATCAACAGACAGAAACATTTAACATTAATGAAGATCACGTAACCTGTCAGGATAATCCAGCAGCAAGCATTGATAACAACACACATACAACAATTACCACTAATGATACTACAGACACTTCCTTATCTATCACTGATAGCATAGACATAGATTTAGTTAATACGCTCTCACTTATATTTTAGGAAACACTCACTAAATATACAGGCACAGATCCCACACAAAGACCACGAATACCAAAAATCAACACGTCAAAGGAAATAGGAAAAACACTAAATTATGTGAACACTCACTTACTACCACACTACATTCATTCAATTTCTACACTCGCAGACACTCATACATTAGTTTATGCTGGGGCAGTCACAGTAGTGACACACCATGGACTGAAAGTACAATCACAGACAAATACACAGAAAACACAATTCTATCACAAGCCTGCCTGGCAGAGAAGATTAGAAACACAAATAAATGACATTAGACAGCAATTAGGCAGGCTGACATAATACACTAAAAACAACATAACACCCAAATTAAGGAAACAGCTCAAAAACATTTTCAAGAAAATAAAAACACACACAAAACATGAACGTCACAACACACACATTACAGAATACATTGATACACTAAAACAAAAACTTGCTGCCAAAGCACGTAGACTCAAACGATACAAATCATGTACTGTACACTACGAAAACAACAAATTAAATTATTTACAAACAATAAAAAAGTCTTTTACAGACAAATTAATAACAAAGCAAACACTGATACACAGCACAGTGGCACACCAACAGAAGAAGAACTCACAACATATTGGTCTTCTCTTTTGTCCAGTGCTGTCACGCACAATGCTGAAGCAGGCTGGATCGAGGAGGAGAACAGAAACTTGCACAACATACCAACTATGCCCTGTGTTGAAATAAACATACATGATTTCCAATACACTGTTAACAGAACACACAACTGGAAGACACCTGGTGTAGACAACATTCACAATTTCTGGTACAAAAAGTTTACATCACTGCACCAGGAACACACATCATCAATCCCCAAGACATGCCAAATTTTCTTACTCAGGGCATCACCTACATGAAACCTAAAAACAACAATACCACAGACCCACACAATACAGACCAATTACACGTCTCCCAACACTCTACAAATTATTGGCATCTTGTATTGCAAACAAAATATACAAACATGTTGAAGAACACGACATTCTAACGGAACAACAAAAAGGTTGCCGTAGAAATCACAGAGGATGCAAATTCACATAGATGACTCTTGCACAAAGATATTACCATATTTGTTAATTTCAATTAATATTTTATTTCTTTATGTTATAATGTTCGATGTTATGATTGTGCTGTTGCTCTCTACGTCTATATGGTGCCGAATTGTTAATTTTAAATTAAATAATAAGACATGTGCCGACGATATGCTCCGATACACTGGCGCTGATTGGTATTTTATATTGGCTCATAAGATGTAAATCAATTGCTATATGTGTAATAACTCAAATGTGCACTACGTGTGATTATGTTGTATACGCGCGTATTAATGACATCTATGTACGACATTCTACAAGGTATTAATCCTTTGTTACCATCTTCTGCAATGCATTATCGGAATATATTAATCGCGAGCCTTTATTGTCTCGTCCTCAATCTGTGCACCATGTCTTGTGATACTGCTTCATCTTCTTGATGAAGCGTTTTACAATTGTCTTTATTCTTGATGTATTTTATGTATTTTATAATATTTAAACCTATTAATACCACTATAGATAATTCTTGTTCTTCAGAAAACGGTTTAATGTATCTCATGTTCTCACCCGGTTTTGTACTTAATGGACCGGGCATGTACCTTATGTATATTCATTAATAAATAATCTGTTAATCTGTTAGAGGATGCAAAGAACAGTTACTCATAGATTCAGTCATTCTACAGCAAGCACACAAATGACACAGAAACATACACATGGCATATATAGACTACAGAAAAGCATTCGACAGTGTTCCACACAGTTGGCTGCTACATATTCTACACATGTACAAAATACATCCATCACTCATTACATTCTTCCAAAACACTATGCAGCACTGGAGAACAACACTACATCTCAGGGTTAGTAATACTTCCATACAAACAAACCAAATCTTTATTAGGCGAGGAATTTTTCAAGGAGATTCCTTGAGTCCTCTCTGGTTCTGCTTAGCCTTGAACCCATTATCCAACATGTTAAACAACACACAATATGGCTACAATATCAGGCATGAAAAAACAACACAGTATACACTGTCACATCTCATGTACATGGATGACATAAAACTTTATGCATCCACACAAAAACAACTTCATCAACTCCTACAAATCACACATTCATACACCAAGGACATACAAATGGAATTTGGCCTAGATAAATGCAAAACACTTCACATAGAAAACGGAAACCTGAAGAAAGAAGATTTTGCACTTGGAAATGGAGACGTTATAGAATCCATGGAAGAGGGCGAGTTCTACAAGTATTTAGGATTCCAACAGGCCAAACTAACAGAGCATACACAAATAAAGCAAAGATTAATTAAAGAATACCAAAGTAGGTTAAATGCTATTCTCAGAACTGAGTTAAATGCAAAACATACAATTAAACAATAAACACATATGTCATCCCAGTACTCACATATTCTTTTGGAGTTATACATTGGACTCACACAGATCTCGAGCAACTCCAAAGGAAAACAAGAACAACACTTACTAAGCATAAACAACATCATCCTAAATCCGCCACAAAAAGATTAACCCTTCCACGTAAAGATGGCGGACGTGGCCTGATTGACATAGTTAACCTTCACTACAAACAAATACAGTCACTGCGAGAGTTTTTCTAGAAAAAACAAGAAACATCACAATTACATAAAGCAGTAACTCTAGCAGACTCAAATAACACACCATTAAACTTACACTCACATCATATGGACACAACACAACATATAAAAAGCATAGACACCATTAAGCAATCGTGGGCTCGAAAGGCACTCCATAGCAGGCATCCTTACGATCTGGCCAGGATTTTGTTGACAAAACTGCGTCAAACAGCTGGTTAGCTCGAGGATGCCTCTTTGGGGAGACGGAAGGATTCATGATTGCCATACAGGATCAGGTCATAAATACTAAAAACTACAGAAAACACATACTCAAAGATGCAACACTCACAAATGACACATGCAGAAAATGTCACATCATGCCAGAAACTATACAACACATCACCTCTGGTTGCAAGCTCTTGGCACAGACAGATTATCTACACAGACATAATCAAGTAGCAAATATAATACACCAAGAGCTTGCAAAGAAACACAAATTATTAGACATCCACGAACCATACTACAAATACATTCCACAGACAGTATTGGAAAACAACACGCACAAAATTGTACTACGACAGAGCCATAATCACAGATAAAACAATTTACCACAACAGACCAGACATCACACTCATTGACAAACACAATAAAATCACATACAGTCATACATTATAGACATATCCATTCCAAACACTCACAATGTACAAAACGCTTGCACTGAAAAAATTAGTAAGTACACAGAACTTGCCCAGGAAATAAGGCATCTGTGGAGGATGGATAGGGTGCTTATTGTACCTGTTGTTCTCTCCTCTACAGGTGTCATACCACACACACTGCACAAAAGCCTGGGCACGTTACAATTGAATAGAAACACATACATCACACTACAGAAGGCCACTATATTGAATACATGTCATATTGTGAGAAAATTCCTGAATACAGACACACACACTGATATACTTCTTTAATTTCTGTTTTGGTTACTATGCCTTGACTTTGGTTTGGCATAGTACACAGCCGCCGGTGTTAATCGAGTATATCTCACTTAACCCAACATAATAATAATAATCAGCGCAGAGCCCAAACGGTAAGGGGTTGAAAGTTGAAATTTGGTACACAGTTAGGGTACGTCACGAGAACGCACACTAAGAAGGGATTTTTCGAAATTCTCCCCACGGGGGAGAGGGACAGGATTAAGTCTTAACACTTTCAACGATGGAAGTGTTAAGACTTAATCCTGTCCCTCTTAATCCTCCAAGGGGAGGGGGAGGGGGAGGGGGAGGGGAGGGGAGGGGCGCCAATAAAGTGCCAAGCCCGGCGCCAGTTACGTTCACTACGCCACCGTGCCTGACGAGGGGTGTCAACCGGCCGCCAAAATTCACGGAAAACGCGGAAAGCTAAACGAGATGGACGGTAATAAAAACTTTAATAAAACAAAACTTTTACAGATAGGCAACCCAACTAACAACAATGAAGGTACAGAGCTGCGAGAAGGTAAATCTCCAAAAGATTGTAAACTCAGAAAATGACCGACAAGAAACAGTACAGCGTATAACAGTAATGTCAAAGAATGTAATACACCCGGAATCAAATCTGGCCGAGCCGGCCGCGACCCGTAAATCGCGTTCGAGTCAGCGTTACGGTTAATTACAGCTACCCAACGTAGGGTAGGTTACTGGGATAAAATTGTTACGCGCGGCATTGTAAAAAATTGTAAATAGCGCGTAACAAAGTATGTTCGCTAATTGCTCTAGGATCTCACGCTTCTTTCCCACTTTTCTATCTTACTTTACTTCTTCTTCCCTCTACCCTCTTTTTAAAACCCTTCTTTCCAACTTGCTAGGGCAGACGTCTGCGTAAACACAGTCGGCCCCTCAATCTTTAAATAAATAAATACGGATTCGTATACGCGTCGTGTCTGCCCCGCGAATCGATGGCAGGAAGGAACTTTTGTTTACGTTTTGGACCGTTTGTCTTTCCAAACAGAATTCGTTTTGCCCGATATGTTGCACGTGACGTTAGAAACTGCGAAGCTATCGAACTCCTTTCGCACTTTTGACCCGCAGCTTCCTCCGCGTTTGCGAGTGAACCACTCGACGGTGATCGAAAACGGAACGCTAATAAAACCTTTCGCAGACGATAGTCGAATTTCTCTTTCTCCGCGCTTAATCCTCCAACGAAGCGGAAACGAAGCGATTTCCACGCTGGTAAATTGCCAATTCTTAAGTCTTTGGACGAAATCGTCTCCGCGATTATAAACGCCAGATGTTAATACCGTTACCTATTCCCGCATTCGAATACTTTTTAATTTTTTTCAAAACACTGTAATTTACTCACTTTCGACCGACTGTCGACAATTTACTAAACAGAAAGTTGTATTAACGAAAATACTGATATTTTGCAACGAACGGGGTCTTCCAAAAAGAAAGGCTACTATTTTAACTTGCCGTAACGGTCCGAATTTCGTCTACCGTCTGCATTCGACCGTTCTTTAGTCCACCGCTCGTAGGAAGCGCCGTAAACTAAAATGGCGACACGACAACGCGGAAGGCGATTCGTGTTCCGTAGTTCGCAAAGTCGGAATTAGTTTTTTTTTTAAACTGTTTCCGCCCCGCGAACACTAAGAAAGCCTCTTTTAACCAGTCCGTTATAGGTTGGGTCGGGCCCCACGACGGTGGTAAGGAACGGGAGCCGACGTATCCGGTCGGACCACCCCTGGAAAAATTCCCCGGGGATTTCTGACCCGTCCGGATTCGATCCCGGGTCCACCCAAAACGGTAGACTGCCAACGCGACCGCTCGGCCATCCGGTCGTTGTTATACACTAAGAAAGTTGTCTTAGGTGGCGGATGGCATCGAAACCGTCTGCAAATCGCGAAAATTCGCGGAAAATCGTACGGTTCGACTCCGCAAACTGCGAATCACAAAACGTTCTCCGTAGCGAGTGGCCACTTTTGTTCGCCGCACTTTCTACGGACGGCAGAGACGACATTTGTAGGTTTGTATGCAGATAGTAGATGAAACTCGAACGGTTACTTTATATCGGCGAATAACGAATATTTCTTATATTAATTTAAAATGGCGAGATTCTTTTTGGAAATCCCCGTAATTCAGAGCGATCTAACCAATGGTTTTTTTTTTTTTTTTTAAGAAAGCGACGGAATTTACGCATTTATCCTCTTACGTTCTATTCTACGGCACAAACAATTTCTTGACCACGTCTCGTGGCACTAAAATGTTTCTTTACGTTACTTTTCGCTTAATTCTTAATTTTGATACTACTTAAGACACGAGGCGTAATGGCGTTAATGATATACAGTAATTACCTTTTCTGTCGCGAATAACGTAGAAACTACAAAGCGTACAAACAAAAGCTCTAAATAAATATTTTATTGCATTAAAACATAATTTGGCCAGTTGAAAATTTCATTGTAAGACTTAGATAATAATTGGCCATTTCGTTAATTTAAAAAAAAAAAATGTGTAAAAGTTTTCCGTCACGCAACGGACGAAACGAAAAAACACGTCGGATGGTCACGGAGCTTCCGTATCGGCTTCTTTTCCCGGGACTTGTCACACCTTTCGGAGAATGTTTTCATTCGTACGCTAAAAGGTCCCTCGGTGCCCGAGTGACGATAAGCGCGGATAAATAAATAAACCGTGACGATCTTAAGGAGCATTATTTCTCCTATCCGAAGGAGAAATAATGCTCCCGACTTAGAGATTCCGGCCAACGTACGGTACCTTCCATTTTAACTAATTGCCAGTCAAGATCCTGTATTGAGAATACACGCAACTGTAACAATACACCTACGAGTAGAAAGAAAAAACGAGTTTTAACATTCGTTCGGAAAATCTAAAAACTTAGTTGGAACATTCGCCGGGTACTCACTTCGAACGAGGCGACGAAACCCACCGCGGCGGCACTAACCGCGGCCATCTGCGGAAAGAAACTCGAATCAGTTAAATTATTACCACCGGTTTAATCTTCGTGCCGTTAACTTACCGGATTAGCGAATACGACCAACGAGCAGAGGGCCAACGATATTATTAATCCCGCCACCACCGCCGCCTTCCAAATCATCCAGGGAAGGAACAAAATACGCTTGTCCTGCGGACCAAACTTAATTACTCGATTGTAGGCGACAAAACATTTTTAAAATAGATAAATTTCGGCGCGTCGATTTATAAATTGCCCGCCAACGATTAATTACGATTGGAGGAAAAGCTTTAAAAAGTACCTTCCGTTTGGCCGGATGGTCGAGCGGTCGAGACCCGTTTTGGGGACCCGGGTTCGTTTCCGAACGAGTGGAAAAATCCCCGGGAATTTTTCGGAAATAGTCCGTCCGGATATGTCGGGTCCCGTCCCTCACCACCCGGCCGCCTCATTGCGGGCCTGGTCCAACCCATAATGGGCTTGCCGAAAAAGCCCTCTCAGTCCCCACGGGACAAAAAGAGTTTAAAAAATTACCTTTTGTTCAGATTTCTAAGGTCCTAATATATAATTCATTTATATCAAAATACGGCGTGTCTACGACCGTACAAAAAGAACTTTCGGAAAGACGTTTCGTCAACGTAAATGGTTATTTCAAAAATGCCCAATTACTGTTTACTAATACGATTTTCCGGTTGTAACATTAGCGAGATCGAGGCCGAAGTTTCAAACGCGAAAACGTGTACGTCGAACGTTGGGCGCCGCTTTCCCGTAAGCCTAGAAGTTTGACAATGGCGTTTGGAATGTCGAGCACGATTCCACCGATTTTCCGAACACCATTGTCAATCTTCTAGGCTTACGGGAAAGCGGCGCCCAACGTCCGACGTACACGTTTTCGCGTTTGAAACTTCGGCTTCGACCTCGCTAATAGAAAAGTTTGGATACTTCTTGATAATTTGTGAAAAATTTACAAATCGTTTCCGAAAAAATCAAAAATGCCAAACGTTTCATCGAAAATCGTCGGCTTTAACCGAAATATTCTTGGTAAAAGTTGCCCGGTCTAACTCCCGGCCGGTTACTTCTTAAATTTACCGGTCGTTTCTCGCCGTCCGAACGCAAAATTCGCGATCCGAACCGTCCGTTTTGTACGAAACAATCGAATTATCGAATCGACCTCCATTAATTTATAGATGCGGGTTTTAATAGAAAATATCAAAGGTTTACTTACGTTCTTGACGCCGTACAAAAGAACCAGAGTGACCACAGACCACAGGGAAACGGCTATCGTGACGACGCCGGTCGTCGTTTCGTTCGAGTATTTTTCTGCCAAAAGAACCTTCTTAACGCAGTTTTATTATCAAAATATAATTAACAGATTTCGCCATCGTTATTTGCGCATTTCTCGTTATAAAAGGGTTTAAAAAGTACCTAGGTACGTTTGTATTCGTCGGTAGAAAAAACTCGATCCGTCGACCGTAATTTATTACGTAAATGTCGGCTTTGGATTTTCAATTTTAAAAGGAAACATCCAAATTACGTTCGGGTAACTTCGTTGGTGGCGCGCGCCATCTCCACCAGACGGCGTAAAAACTTTAATGCTTTTTCTATCGGCTTCGGAGTTCGAACGGTTCGGCGGAATGGAGTATGCGCCGGAAGCGTAAAAGAAGCTTCCGAACAAGAAATATAATTTCGAATTTGTAACGACGTGTTAAAATTCGCAACCGTTACAATTCAATCGCGCATCTATATTAAGTAACCACAACTTTCCGTTCCGTCCGGTATAAACGTTACTTATTAATCGTGGCGTGGAAAAAGAGTGCGGAAGAGAAGCGACCGAGTCGAATTAGTAACGGGAAGACAGGAAAAAAGCTAAGACGAAAAAGGAAGTTATGGCGGGCGCGGCCAGTAAATGCAATTTTCATTTATTATTACGTATTTTGTTTGTCGTTTTGGCGCGTTAAATTGTTATTAGGACATTTAATCGTCTTCTTTCTGTCTTAAGTTACGCCTATTTGCCGTTCTAACTGTATCGAAACGAGTATCGTTCGGGGTTCTGGGAACGGATTAATCGGCTTCCGTTATTTCTAACGGTAAGAATTGCTCGGGAGATCGAACGACCTCCCGGAACGAATTAAATTGCGAGTACGAGGCGCTGCTGTATTTATTTTTATAAGTTTTACTCATTTCTCGGCTAAACCCAAACGAAATTTTCTAAACAATTTATTATCCTTAGAAGAAGAAAAATTTCTTTCAAAGTATAATTTATTTAAAAAAGAACGTTTAAGATTTTGTTGGCACGGACGAAAAAGTCGAGTCGGAGCCCGTCCGAGGAAAGAGGATCTCGCGAATCGAAGTTTACTTTTTCAAATTTCAAATTTCGGGCGAACGGAAATAAAGTTAAAGCGACTTTGTAGGTTTTTAATCGAGACGACGTCCAGTTCGTCTTACCAGTTTTAAAAGTAGACCCCCAGCGGCGCATCCCGGCTTTTGCCGGGTTATAATTAGAATCCGGCCCGCCCGTCGAAATAATTCTTTACGGCCCAATTGTCTTATTACGCATTCCATTCTTACGGTATTTTTAATGTATTTAGAATATTAATCTATCTTTAATTTACTTTGTTTGGCTTTTGAGAATTTATTATACCGAAAAAGACACCGGAAAGACGGGAGTCACTAGTAACTCCCGTCGAGAAGGACCCGTGAATAAAAGTAAAGGGGGTAATATAAACTCATTTTTACTCATTTTATTTGGTTCCGGGCTTTTTCCCCGCGTACGGAGACGATAACGATACGAATACACTAAATATACAATGGCGAAAACAATTACAAAATCATTACGTAGTAAAAAGGCAACCGGAGTATTTTCTAAAAACTTGTATATTTAATATACTCTATCAAAAGAATAAATAATAACTTTACGTATTATAACTTACTCTATTAAAACATTTAAGGCAATAAAATATTTCTATACTTTAAAATTGTTACCTAAGTAAACGTCGCTTGGCCCAGTCGTAACGCCGTTATACCGTCGGGTGTATACCGTACAACTTATAACCAGAGTTATTAACGAAACGATCTATAAAGCACCGACGGAAAACGCCTTAATATTAATAAACGTATTCGTCGGCTTAATATAGGTATTGTAGGAATGCGTCGTCACTCACCAAGTTGTAAATACCCACGGCCAAAGATCCGTCTTTGGTGTTCTTAAAGCATAAAAACCCGGTAACGCGAAAACACATTTTAGCGGATCCTCCGCTTGTAAGAAACTTATAAAGTCGTCTCTCGCCCGACCGAACCGGGCGAAAAAAGGCAGCAAACCCCCCGCCGCGTCTCGGAAAGTTTCGAAATACGACCGGGAAAATTGTAAGTCGACTCGTCTATTTTTCGGAGGCGTCGAATGCCCAAAATGTCCGATGGCGGAAGCGCGAATCGCGATTGTTTTTTCGGTCAAGTCGTCTAAGAGCGGAAACCGACGGCAGATGTCGGTAATTATAAAACGATTTCGAATAATAGGATAATATCTAATAAGTAATTCTTCTCCTATTAAAAATTTAATCGACTCGGACCCGGTGGCCGCTCCACTTGTCTTCCACCGTAAAATTTCTCCTCTAAACGGTTTATTAATGCTTAATTTCATTTTTACACGTTACGGTTTTTCATTCGACGACGTTATTAAACGTCGACGGTACGATATAAACGAATTGGTACGGATACCGTAATTGAGCGAATTAGATAAGGTTTAAATAAAGAATCTGTTCGGACGGCGAGTCGAATTTGCCTGCGAAGATGAAGTACTCCGTACCGATCGCCATCCTCTGTCTGTCGGCTTTGGGTAAAACGTTACGCATTTCTAATTCTCTACTTTCCGCTAATTCTTCTCTTCTCCGACGGTTAAAGCCTTACCTTTTTGCCCCGTCCCCGTTTGTCGGCACAATTTTCTCGTCGAATTTCGTACGTGACGCGCTCTCGTTATTCGCTCACCGCCTCTCCCTTCTCGTTCTTCGCGACATCGTATCTCGTCGTCTATAGTTTAAGTTGTATTATTTTTTTAAACCTTTTTCGTACCTGTCGTAATTAATTAATACTTAATTCTACCGTTAATTCTCGTGTTATTTGCTTTTTATATCCGTCCGTTCGCGCCGTTTTCGCTAAAGTTGTCGTATTTCTTATTATCGTCTCGCCGTAATTATTTACGTACGCGTAACACTGTTCTTAACCCGATTACGCTCCGGCGGTACGGGGAGATAAATAAAGAATTGAATAGCCTAACATTTTCGAACGAGAAGGGTACGGCGACGCCGAGATTGCGTATTTTTCGGTTTTTCGTTACGGAACGCGACGGTATTTATTATAGAACCCGAGATGACGAAATATTTAAGTAATTTTGGAAGCCGTAGCGCCGTTCCAACTAGAACCGAACGACGCATCTATGCGGACGCGCCGTCGTTTAAGTCCACCGTTTAGTCCGCGTTTACTGTACAAAATCGTTTACGAGGCGCTTCGAAATCGATTACTTTTACTTTCAAATTTTAAACGTTGTTCGTTTAGCGGCCGAGAGCCGAAAGGACGGATATCCGGTGGATTCGGGGAATTGCAAGTACGAATGCTGGAATGACGATAAGTGCGCCGTTCTTTGCAAGAAGAGGGGAGCGACGACCGGATATTGTTACAGACTGAACGTCTCCTGTTACTGCCGAGGTCTTCCCGATAAAGAACCGATCAAGAAGTCCGGAAGATGCAAACCGGGCGGGGGTCGAAGGAAGTAAACCACTCGACGGTGATCGAAAACGGAACGCTAATAAAACCTTTTGCAGACGATAGTCGAATTTCTTTCTTTCTTTCTTTACGGTTAATCCTCCGACGACGCGGAAACGAAGCGATTTCCACGCCGGTAAATTGCCAATTCTTAACTCTTTGGACGATATCGTCTCCGGGATTATAAACGCCAGATATTAATACCGTTACCTATTCCCGCATTCGAATACTTATTTTTTTCTTATCAAAACATTGTAATTTACTCACTTTCGACCGACGATCGACAATTTATTGAACGGAAAGTCGTATTAACGAAAATACCGATATTTCGCAATTAACGGGATCTTCCGAAAAGAATGCCACCATTTTAACTTGCCGTAATTACGTTAATTATTATCCGAGAAGTACGCGCCGTACACCAGTCGATAGACTAGCCGTCCGCATTCGAACGTCTTTTCGTGGAAAGCGCCTTAAACAAAAATGGCGACGCCGCAATGCGGAAGGCGTTTCGTGTCGCGTAGTTGGCAAATTCGGAATCGGTCGTCGTTGCGCGAGAAGAGTATTCGCTTCGCCGTTGAAATTATCTACGAAACTCAAAAATTCGTGTAAAATCGAGTTGCGCGCGATGACCGATTGCGACTTTCTCGAGTGTCCGTATCGCGCTTCCCGCAGGCAGCGGAGAAAACCGCGTTTGTATGGAAATGGCGGAAGAAACTCCGATAAGGCGGCAACGCGGTATTTAAGTGTGATCTAATACGGGGGTGCGCGTGACGTCACACGACTCCGCTCGCATATACAGAGACTGCGCATAGAAGCGCCCGCCATATTGGTTGCCGATTTCGCGTTACCTGGCTCGATCACTATTTCGTCAACGCGAAAGAAAGGAATTTTACCAGGCTTTGCGGCCGATCTGAAAGGTAACGAACGATTTGACGAAATGTAAAAAGAAAACTTATTTTATTGGATGGGATCCGTACGAAACGAAACGAACGAATTTTTCGTCCGACGATTTAACCACGTGGCCAACTACAGAACACGGAGAGACGGTAAATTATTTGGTTTTAACAACTAACGCTGTCACACCGGATCGGCCAAAGGCATACGAATCACTCGACGCTCGTAATTATTTGACGAGCGGATTTATTCATCGCGATATTTTATCAAAAGCCGTTCGTAACGATTTCATTTTGCTCGCGGGAAAGGCACAGTACGTATGTTCACGCGAGACTTTCCATTACTCGTAACTTAACCGCGTTAATATAAAGATGAATGTAATTTTAATTTAGTCACATTTTAAGTTAAGTTGTATTTATGATTACCATTAAACTTTTTTCTTTTGTCACTACGGTTTTGTGTCGCGCGAGTCTCTAACAACCTATTATTACTTTTAAATTAATTATACAGTAGAGAGTCGTTAATCGGAATCAATTGGGGACTGGGGTTGTTCGGATTAGTAATTTGTTCCGATTACCGATTATGTACGAAAAAATATATTAACCCGTCCGATGTTCAAATTTTTCTCCGTCGCGTGTGGCTTCGTGTCGAATTTTCGTCGATTTTAAGCCTAACGAAAATTTTTATAATAATAATCGAGGCTATCGTATCGTTAAAAGTTATTTCTGCATTTTGTACAAACAAAATAAATACATCGAAGAATATAAAAACACGAAAATTATACTTTAGAAGTAAATCTACTATCAAAAACGTCCGATTCGGCACGACACAGTCCGACCGAAAATCGTGCCGATTACCGGCGATTCCGATTACTAGTGTTCCGATTAACGACTCTCTACTGTACTAATAAATACGGCTATAATAAATTGGAGGGTTTATCACATCGGGGACCGACCGGAGCAAACTAGACTAAATTTTTACAAAAATTAGCCTTTAATTAACCGCAATCAAATTTTTAGTAAAATGCATTTCGGGCACAAAAACTCCTCGTCGGCCTACATACACCCGAAGAGTATAAACACAAATATCTATCGAGACCATCTTAACATAAATAGCAATTTCACACTAATACATTCTGGAATTACGTCCGTCTTTATATTAACGCGGTTATGTTACGAGTAATGGAAAGTCTCGCGTGAACATACGTACTGTACCTTTCCTGCCAGCAAAATGAAATCGTTACGAACGGCTTTTGATAAAATATCGCGACGAATAAATCCGCTCGTCAAATAATTATGAGCGTCGAGTGATTCGTACGCCTTCGTCCAGGGCCGGATTAACCCACTTCGGGGCTCCCGGACATTTTCTTTTTACCGGGCCCCCTTCTTCTCCCGCAAGAAGTAGAGCGTGCAGAAAATATAAGACAATAAATAAAACAAAACTAAATAATGTGAAAAAGTAAAACAAATCTTAAATTTTTATTAATAAAAAATATTTAATATACAACAATAAATTTTAGTTTTTCTAGAAAAGTTCGGACAGTTTGTTTATAAATTTTTTTAAAAAAAATTGACATTTATTTTATTAAATATCTAACAAAAGTCGTTATACGATAACGATATTACCTTAAAATATTAATTGTTTAATTTAACCTTTTTGGTTAATATTTAAATAATACGTGTATAATATTTTACCCACGAGAGGTAAATTGAATAACGAAAAAGATAATTTAAATAAAAGCCAAGATAGTTTTAAAAAAGTAAGTATATAAATACGAATAAACTTTATTTAAGAATTCAGAAAAGTAAACTATCTTATTTACGTATCTTTTCAAAATAGATAGTTTGACCGGGCCCTCGAAAACACCGGGCCCTAGACATTTGTCTCGTTTGTCTACGCGATGATCCGGCCGTACGTTCGTCCGATCCAGTGTGAAGCGTTAGCCCGATGACGACGTACGTCCCGAGTACGTTCCTGTAGTTTTTTACTACATTCGTTGGGTTTTGTGCAAAAAGAGCGTCGTTACCTATCTCGTCCGAAATGAATCTATGTAAACGTTTTTCGAGAATGTACGTGGGTCCTCCGCGTTTCTCAACCGCGGATCTAACTTCTTTATGTATTTTTGCCAACGTAAATAATCTTGGCATCCCGGTTTCGGGTTACGCCATCCTTTAACCCTTCTGGTACGCTCGTAACAATTTTTTCGTCGACCCGCTCACATTCCGTTCTTTTAATGTATTCTTCTAACAATTTGTCGTAGTTTTGTCTTTTCGCGATGACTGGGCGCTTACTTTCGTCAGCTCGTGTTAGGGCCAAATCATTGTCATTCGACGATAAGCGATCGTTTGCAAAAATTGTTAGCCCGCGCCTGCCCTTATAAGTAGAGGCATTTTTTGTGTATTTTATTTCATTTTTATTTTATTTTATCTATGTTATTTTTATTAGACGAAGGTAATCCCAAAAGTAAGGTCTCCTATTTTTTTAAATACAGAGAAACGTCTATTTTCAATAATGTTCGTATCATTTTAAAGCTCGGACATTTATCTGTTTTTCTACGAAATCCCATTTCGGTCGATGCAATTTTGTAGGCGCCGTGACAGTTTTTGTATGCCCGCGTCGTACTAGTTCGCCGCCGTGTCGTCTTAAGCCGATTGAAATTCGTCGCCAATTGACGGAAGTGTACGGCGAGTCGTGCGTAGGTGTTAAAAACGTCCTCGAGTGGCGTAGGGAGTTTGCGGCCGATCGTACCGAAATTCCCGACGAAGAAAGAAGCGGGAGACCGTAAATTTTTCACGAAACAGTCGCCAAGGTTGAGCCAACCGTTCTCGAAGATCGGCGAATCGGTCGTCATTTTGGTTCTTGGTGTTTCCTCGTACGATTTTAACGGAAAAGTTGCAATATCGGAAAGTGTGCGCCAGATGGGACCCGCGACCTGGCGGCGAGCGGGTACGAAATGGGCGTACAAAAACTGCCACGGCGTCTACAAAAATGCGTCGACCGAAATGGCGATTACGTAGAAAAATAAATAAATGTTCGAGCTTTAAAATGATGCGAACGTTATTGAAAATAAACGTTTCTTTGTATTTTTTTTTTTATTTAAAAACCCTTACTTTTGGGATTACTCTCGTATTATTTACATCGTTATCATCTTAGATCATTTAGTATAATTTGTTTTATTTTATTATTTATTTGTTAATTTATCTAATATTTTTATTTTAAATTTAAATGCGAACATTTTCGGACGCTCTGTCGTTTAAATGTTAAATTGAAATACGTTCGAATTTCGGTCACACCCGAAAATGGCCTATCTTATTCGGTCGAAGACGTTAGTGTTTTGAATGAAAATATCTCTGCAAGAAAGGTGTATTGACGGTTTATTAAATTAATAATAGCGCGACGATAGAGAAATAAATTATACGCGTTACGAACTGGCGCCATCTGTCGAGAAAGAAAGACGACAAACGAAGTCACAAACAGACTCGTTATTATATTAATACAGGTACTCCTCGCTTTACGACCTATCCGCTTAACGACCACTCGCACTTACGACCGATCGAGTTTCGACCCGCCATTCGGGGAATCCCCTTTCTCGGCTCGAGTGTCGGTCGGTGGCGAATGGTGACACGCGCGCTAAGCGTATTATAATTGTCTTATAGTACTATAATAGGCTAATAGCGTACTATAATAGTCTTTTTACGAATAAATGTGAAGCTTGTTGCATAATTTGTATAATTTTACGACGAACCTATATTCCCGGCGCAAGCTCCTCGCTTATCGACCGATTCGCTTAACGACGTAGTCGTCGGAAGGAACTCGGTCGTAAAGCGAGGAGCGGCGGCGGCCTTAACGATTGCGAGGCCCCGGGCGGCAGATCTCTGCCGGGCCCTTGTCCTTTGCGCAAAGTATGCGAATTGACAATAGATATTTCTGATGATCGACGAGAAATGCGAAAGTTATAAATAAATAAATTTAGAGTGTTAAAATATTATATTAGAAGATTTATAAAAGTTAACAGTCGTAAAGACGACAAATTAGTAACGACGATAAACTAAGGTACAAAAATGCCTTAAAAGATATACGCGGGGATTTTAAAACGATGTTTGCGGCTTATAACTAATAGCTAAAAATAAAATAAAAAGTTTTAAATATCGACTTTTTTCTCCTCGAGTTGTTGCGCGAGGCCCCCGCAAGAGCGAGGCCCCGGGCGATTGCCCCGCTCGCCACCTCCTAAGGCCGCCACCGGCGAGGAGTACCCGTAATTAGTAGCAACAATAAATGTTTTCGTATCTCTGAATACGTTTACATCGTTCCTCGGTTCTACCACTTTCCCGGTTGTTACGTTTATCAGAGGGAGAGTACGGCGATTAATCGAAAAATGACTCCCCTCCGCAGATTTTTACGTTTTTGAACGCGGAATTTCGAAACACGGAGAATATGCTTTCCGTGTTTCGTGCGGGAGGGGACACGATTTTGTTCGTCTTATTTCAAACTCGATAACTCTCGCGCTTTTCGTCGAAAATTTTTGAAATTTTGCAGGGATGTTTGTGTATTAGGGAGATCGATGCTAGTAAATTTTGGTGGTTAAAGGTCGAGGGGGTGAGAATATAAAGGGGTGGCATCGTAGCTCCAGTTGGGTCGGACTTAACGACCATTTTAACCTACTAGTTATTAGCATTTACAATTTTTAATCTACCCGTCCTTCCTCGAAAATTAAGCTTTTTGCCATTTTATAATGGTTAAAAATATAAAAAGTATTTTAAATAAAATATCGTAACAGATGGCGCCATCTAAGTTGCCGGGAAAGTTAGGCAACTGGCTGCTGGAACTTTTCAATTAGAGATATAATAATAGAATAGACGATTCCGAGGATATCGAGATAATGTTGTGCGGCCGACGGCGCAGATCCTAATTTTGAATTAAGAAAAGAGAAATCTCTCGTCGCGTCTCCGGAATGGCTTCTTTTGTCAAAAAAACTGGCGTTAGGTATATTTGTAGCTCGAATTTTCGCGCAGATATTTAACGAAAAAACCCGAGGACCGTCGATTAATTAATAACTCGACGTTTTCGGTCGGTTCGTAAACGCTAATCTCGTCAATCTTCGGAACTCGGAAATTAACTTCCGATGCCCAATTCCTCGGAATCGGGAACGGCCGCTTCTTTCGATACGAAGGAGTGACCGGATTCGGCCTAATCCCGGCTTAGGGTAGAGCGGGGCTTCTTAAACTATGGGTCGCGACCCCATTCGGGGTCGCTTAGCGAAATCTCGGGGTCGCGAGATTTTAATGCAAAATATCGAAAATAATTTGTGAGAGTTTGAAAATGTTCTTCCGCCATTCGACGCCACATATTTATGCGAAATTACTTTTCCGGCTTTAACACGTATCAAATCCCAATATCGTTCGTCACTAAAAAATGTCGAAGAGATTTTACGTCCAACGGTGTCAAACATTGCGCCGAGATTTAGTTTGTTACGCAGTAAAAAGCAAATTCTCGTTAAAAAGCAATTTTCCTTTAATTTTTGTGTAGTTAAAGTCGAGGGGATGGGCGGATAAAGGAGGTGGTGTTTACGGTCGAATAAAGTCGGACTCGATTTTACTCGTTATTAACATTTACAATTTTTTATAAAACCCATCTCTACCCTGGAAATTAAGCTTTTCGACAATTTATAATAACTAAAAATACGAAAAGTTCTTAATAATAAAATATCGTAACGGACGGTGCGGGAAAGTTTAAGCGACTCGTCGCCGGACATTTCGCTTTCGATTTAGCGCTCGATTCTTTCTACCGAATCGTTTCTATCGCCTCTGGCGCCACTTACACCGTATATAGATATTACACGAACGTCGACGTTCGTTAATCCGGCACCTCGGGGCGGAGCCGTCCGCGGCCGACACGGAACCCGGGTAGAGCGATCCTCTTCGTTAATAAAAAGCGATTTTAAACGTTTTATTTTTTGTCGGCAAATTTATATTCTTTTAGGAAACGCTTCGCGCGTAAATTGCCAATTATCTATTAATTAATCGAACCGCGGACTGGCGCCGTCCGCGGTGGATTTATAATTAAACGTTGGCTAATTACGGAATGCGGAAAAAAGCGTAAGAAAGTATTTTTAAATAAGCGTTGACGAAAGAAAGGGACCTGCCCGTAGGGAATCTAATTTCGATAATACCGCGGAATCTGGTAATTATACTCGCCGATAACGTCGTCCGTCGCCTATTATTATCTTAATCGGTCGGTCTCGAAACACTACATAAAATTAGTTTAAAGCGATTGGCCTATTATAATCGAACTCGGGTTATTATTATCGATGGCGATAATTACGCTCCGAGACAAACGATACGAATTCTGAGAAAATTCGTTCCCGACGGACCCGAAACTTACTTTTAACCCGAGCCCACCCTTTATCTTTTGCCAACCGACCGGATTTCCCTTTAATTAATTTCGTTTCGACGTCGGTCGACTAAAAGACTGTTATTTGTAAGAACGTAGCGTATATAAATGCGTAATGTCGTATTAAATGTACGGTCTGTGGTAAATGTAAATCGCGCGCATTCGTACGATAATCGTCGGAAATAAATCGAGTCGGATAACGGAAACTCCGTTTAACGTTATCGACCGGTCGTAGACATCGAAAATCCCGAGTGACGGTAACGAGCGAATTTCGCTTTACGCGACGGGAGGAGGTAGCGAGATTTGACGATAGAAGCTTAAATTATATAAGTCGGTACAAAGTTATAAAATGTATTCGGATACGAAACGCGCGGATTAAATATTTTTCCTCCGGCGATAAAGGTCGCGCCGTAGCAGCCGAGGACAAACGTCTAATTAAAATTCTTTGTTTTCTTCCGGCCGGCGTAACTTTTTCAAATAATCGAGCTCGGAATAGATAAGTATCTCGGTCCTTTCCACGGTCGCTAGCAATTAAATGCCTGCCGATTATTTTAAATTTTAAGTGTAGAGAAAATGGCGTGGAAACGAATTTCCGAGGACGAAGTTTTCGCTTTACGTCTCCGATCCGGAATTATTTAACCGGCAACGACATTACCCGGAGAGAATTAAAGAACTGTTTTATTATCCAGTTAAACCGGAAACTCGAAAGTTTCGCCCGTTCTGCGCTTCCCGAGCCCGTTATTAACCCTTTCGAGAGAAAATTAATTTTATTAATTTCGTGCTAGTCGACGTTCGAAAATACGAAGCGTGATCGTACCGCGGTTTATAAATCCGAAAATTACCGGGCGAAAACCCGTCTTCCGGTAAAATATCATTTGTTAAAGGAAAAAACGAATCGGTTCCTTCGCACGAATATTTTCTACGTTAGGTCGTAACTCGGGTCTCGGCCCCGAGTTACGCCGCTCGGCATTCGAGGTTAAACTCGAACGCCGAGTGCGGAAATCGATTCGGACGAAAGAGGCCGAGCTGCCGGGGAGCGCCTTTGCGGATTCGACGAAAGAAGAAAATCGGTCGAAGCGATCGAATTTCTCCTCGTTAATCTCGTCTTCGTCGAACCCTCGCATTTCGCCAAAAATACTTCGGCCTTCGGTTCGGTGTCGCCTCGGCCCGCGATAAAACGGCAACGCGTTAACGACTTTCGGAGCTGGTTTTTTGTCTGGTGGTCGGGTTTATTAGCCGGAGACTTTAATAATATTAATTGTTAAGAAACTCGGCGGAAAAGTTCTAAACGCTACGTTGCGGGTAATATTAAATATCGAAGCGAACTCACTCGGCAATATGTAAATCGGAAAAAACCAAACACCTTAAGTTGCCGAGAAAAAATTTAATAAACAACGTAGCAAACGTTTTCGGCCGAACCGAGAAGCTATCGTGAAGGAAATCTCGACCCGCAAAAATTCCAAATTAATTTTCGAGAGAGCTCCCGACCCGTACGAGTTATTAAGAAACGACAAAGACAACGTCGATAAAGAAAGAATGGCCGGAGTGTACAAAATTCCTTATGAAAACCAAGAACTAGGCATTTATAAAAACTACATCGGGGTCACTAATAGAAACCTAGGGATTAGATTAAGGGAACACAGGTACGACGTCGGCGAAAGATCTAACGCCGCAGTTCTATCTCGGATGGCGCGGGTCGAAGGCTCGATAATCGAATGGGGCGAAGCGGGCATTATTAAACCCGTACATTCGCCGACTTTAGCGTTTAGCGCCGAGAAAATTGAAATATTTAAGAGCGGATTGCGTACTACCTGCATTAATGCCAGGGATGCCGAAGGGTTGCCCTCGGCCCGGAAGTATTTAATTAAAAGATTCGAGAGCTCTTAATTTAATGCCTCGATTTTGTTATCGTTGCGTATCTCGCATTTATTAGAATTTCGTGTAATTTATTATGTAATGGCTTAATATTTATTTATTTAACCTATACGTATTTTTTATATTTCTTTGTTATTTATTATTATTATTATTTTACGTTATTATATGTATATTTCGTCCGTTATTTTATTTGCATTTAAATTTTTGTTCCGTTTTGTTTGCATTCGAATATGCTCGGCCCGATGATGGCCGACGGGTTTGGCCGAAAACGTTTGCTACGTTGTTTATTAAATTTTTTCTCGGCGACTTAAGACGTTTGGTTTTTTCTAATATTAAATAACCGTTCAAATTATTACGAAAGGAGACGGGGTCGACGACGGTCTACGGTCGAATTCGACCCGGTAAATCGCGACTCTTCTTTGTCCGGATCGGAGAACCCATTACCGAACGTACGATTTTGCGCGGCGGAGGACGTTTTCTTCGCCCTATCCGAATCGCGCCGCTTTCCACTTCGGACCGGATCTCGTTAACGCGCACGTAATTGTTATCGTTCGAGTAATTTATTTATTCGGACCGAAGCCGTAATTTGGAAATTATAAAGAAATTTCGATTGGCTCCTAGATAAACCCGTTTTAAGCGTAATTTGTGAATTTCCATCGCATTCGGAGAGGCGATTTTCGTTTTCGTCGGCGTCGAACCGCTGGCGTCGAAGGAGAAAATAAAGTCCCGAGTCAACGACACGGTCGTTGGTTTCCAGTTCGCTCGACTTTGCACGTGACCGACGTTTCCAGTCGATTTAGAGGTTACGACTCGGGTTTCTACCGGATGAGACGCACAAACAAAGATCATGTGTCTGAGGATAAACCGCTTCTGTTGCTTCGACGACACCAGAAAAGGATCGACGGCCTGCGCCTTCTACACGGGTGTAAGTCGCCTATTTACGCAAATCTATAATTGGATAATAACGTAGATTATTAATAACCGGGATCGATAAAACTGCGGGTGTCGGACCGATACCCCGGTCCCGACGATAAGTTCGACTCCGACGTATCTTTTTCTTTCTTTCTTTTTTGTAACTCTTTCCGCCCAGTGGGCACTAAGAGGGCAAACTCCGACGTATCCGTGTCGGATTAGTGGAGATAGGTCTAAATATTTAGGCCGCGGCACGATTATTATACTTATTTTGTGGTAGTTCTATTATCCGGACGACGAAAATCTTCCTCTCTGGCTTACTAATATATCGTCGATATTTTGTCTATACCGAGTTTGTTAGTTAGGATGTTAATTACAATTAATTTCCTTTATAATTAGATACGTAATTAATGTTAATAATTGCAGGTATTATCCGTCGGAGGGATCGTGGGAAATTCCGTAATTCTCGGTTTATTCGATAAATACAAACAAAAGATATACGATTTTAATAAAGGAAGTAAGTAAATTCGTTTGTAGTTAAGTTTAATCTTCAAAAAAATAGAATATTGGTAATTAAATAACGACGTATTTTCGTAAATTCTTACGAAGCGATTAAAAACTAAATATTCCAAAGAATCGTTCGGGCAAACGAGTTTGTTACGCGTACACCGGGAAGTCTTTTATGTCGAGAGATTATACGATTCTGTCGCTCGTTAATATTCGGGCTGACGAAGATTCGAATTTAGAAATATTTTCACCGAACGAAACGAATTTTCCACCTCGCTTCTAACCAATTCTTATAATAACCAATAAGTAACGATTTGTCTCTTTGTGTCGATTCCTTCGTCCCTTAATCTGGAAGAACGAAGACGAAAGTGGACGAATCGGCTCTCGGAATCTATCGAGCGGAAATGTCGTCATCGGTATTTTAATTTAACATCTCTAAATTTACCCCGCAAATCTACGTTAGAACGGGGCTTTTTCGTATTTTTCTACACAATGCGTGCCAAATTTAACGATAAGTATCGCGAATGGCCTTTGTCCGCTTCGTGATATCTTTCCGATTTCCGACGATGGTATATTCCCTTTGTCGAGGAAATTAGAAACACGTACAGTACAGTACGATACAATAAAATACATCTAATTTACACACTTTTACGCAATATTTTTATATAAAAAATAAATTAATCGTATCGCCGGTTTTTAGATTCGATCGTCGATAATTTTATCGCCGCGCCGAGTAACAAAATCATCGACGGTTAAATCTAAAATGTCGGTTTTCTAACTCGCGTAGCCTAAACATCGTCTAGCGTCTGCCGATGTTTACGTTGGATGACGTCATTCGGATGTTTCCTCCTTAACGTAACGTAAAGATAACACGATTACACGAATTTCCCGTCTTTCGTCGGAGAAAGTTATAATTATAATATTCGATATAACGTATAAGGCGGCGATAAATTAAGAGACGGCGGTAGGAAAGAATAATACGATTATTTTGAACTAGCAAATGATGGGTGGGCGCGGCCACCCACCGGTTCGACTCGGTTTACATTCAAAACTACGAACAAAAGTTTATAGATTTCTATTTACGGAACGTAAATAGAAATCGTAAACTTTTGCTCGTATTATACGAATTGCCGTTTTTCTCCTCCTAACGAACGAAAATTTCGTTTTTAATTTGTCTATCTGAATTTTGAGGGGGTGTACGGACGGCGGCGATAGAGATTCTTTAATTAGCGTCGCCCGGTATACGGTACGCCGCATACTTTGTTTTTATTGCAGAAGTAGATTACGAGGGAATAAAGCTGTACGTTCTGATAACTTTATTGTCGTCGGTGATGTTTCTGGCTGCCAGCGCATTCCTGTTAATCGCCGTTAAAAAGGTATTTAAGCTTTTATTTCCGTCCTTTAAATGTACAAAAGACCGGACAATCGTTTTCGCCATTCCAGGAGAAACGCCTGTTGATGATTCCGTGGATGATTTGGATGGTCGTTCTGATAAGCGCCCAACTATGCACCGTCGTCTTTCTATTATTTATAATCACGGCCAGTCCGGTAAATACTTTAACGTATTTTTAACTCTTAGCGTATAAACCGATTCTTTGTTACGTAATTTCGTCGCCGATAAAATTGCGTGTTTTTGCCGAAACGCCGACGCCGACGAATTATTATACTATTTTGTCCGTTTTTATATTAATGGAAAATCGCGGCACCCGACGAACGACTCCGGCCGGGGGTCTCGAGAATTGTTTTCGGTGTCCGATCCATTCGGAAGGTCGGACCGTTTAGTGCTCAAACGTCCGTCGATTTTTTAATCGACGGTGCGTACGCGATATCGTAGCGTATTAGCTACGTTGTCGGGCGTCGTTTACACTCGTTTCTTAGCGCCTACGACCTTTTATTTCGGGGGTTGTAAACACCGAGTCGGCTTATTTAGCCGAAATTGCGATATCTCGAGATTATATTTTGCATCGACTGGGAATTGAAATCCTACGATGGCCCCGACTTACCGCGTCTACCTACGCAATCCGCAATTCGCTCCCGGTCGCGCCCGAACTGGCCGGAGGTTTCGCCGCTAATTTAAAGTTTTCGACGACATTTGTTTTCGCTTTGATCGTTTTTATGCGATGTTTCTTTTATTCCCGGCGGACGTGTAAATGTAACCTCGGGTCGTATCGCGTACGATCTTCGAGATACGGTTTTTCGTGCTAAAAAACGTTTCGTTATCCGCCGATCCACCCGTAATTTTCGCGGCGTGGTGGGTGGCGGGAAACCCGTTTGCAGCGTTTTAAAGGCAAATAAGAAAAAACCGAGTTTTGGAAAATATTCGATCGACCTTGGAGTTTGACGTTTGCGTTCGATTTTCCAGATATTATCCGCCGCTACGGTAAGATGGTCGAATAAATTCCGGAATGATTAAAATTTAGGTCAAGGCGCGCGTAACTCCGCATTTATCTCGCGTAACGGTTAAATTTACCACGGTTATTCTCTCGGCAATTTATGGTAAATTTACGTTAGAATACGTTAAATACGATTTAGCATTTTTATACGTAATTATTCTTTATTGCGTATTTTCAGAAGATTCTTCTTCAATGCCTCGTCATCGTCGTCTTCTGTCTGGTAAACGTGAGTAGAGACGAATCTGCCTATCTCGTAATTTACACTTTTGACCACGTTCCGTAATTCTTTTGTCTTTCTTTACAGTCCTATTGTTTCTCTTGCGTCTATTCGCAATACGGGACTCTACGACGAGCTCGATGTTCCACGCCGACGGATAAACTTTAGTTCTTCGTTTTGGTCCGGGCTAACGAAAACGTCCAGTAATTTATCTATTAAAATGTCTTTCGTTTTAAATTAATCGTGTTCTCCGCATTCCTTTCCTAATTAATCCTAACTCGGAAACCCATCGGCATCGTCCTCCCCACGTTGGAGTTTTATCGAAACTTCTTACGAATTAACGAGTTTTCTACGAGATCGAGTCTCGAAGTATTTTATCGCCGATCTTCCGGAAGATCGATCCGGTTGAAGAAGAAATTATAATAGTAAAATGAAAATGCGAGCCGTAAACGACTAAGACCCTTTGCTACCGATTGTATCGCCGTAACCGACCGTTAAGAATCGGCAATTATGTATTGTGTCGCGGTCGGCGTGCCGGGCTGCAACTTTTAATCGTATTTTTAATTTATTTCGTTTAAAATATATGCCGGCCACTTCAAATTAGTAGCGGCTCGCCCCCGTACGTCGTATTTTTCCTTTAACAATAGTCGTGCCGGTCGTCTATTAACTATTTTCGGTGGAATTTCTCGATGTCCGTATATAGTTAGTCGGGGCCTCCCGCCCCTAAAGTTTCCATATACGGTATCTTATTTCGCGTATCTAACTCCGTTCTGGAGATTAAGGAAAGACGTACGGACGGACGACGGTGGGAATTTATAGGTCTACGACGTTTTCAAATTTCAGCCGGACAAAATGGGAAGTAGAGATAAAAACTGGAAAGAAAAGCAGTCGATACGCTCCTGTCTGCAGCGGGCGTTTCGACAAAAATGATTACTTACGGGTAAGTTAGGGTAAACTTTTTACTTTTTACTACGCAGTTAGGCTACGTATTTCTTATTTACAAAGTCAAATTTAGGTCTAAGAGGGCGGAAGTTCTTGTCAAAATCCTAGTCGAACATACCGATTACCCACGGTGTTGTTTTTTTATTAATCGTTAACTAGTCTCTGTAGCCTAATAATTTCTCCCTCTTAATTTCTCCTCCTGTATCTTATTTTTAAATACATTTCTTTTTATATGTTACTAGCTGACCCGGCCACGCGTTGTTGTGGCTCAAAATGTATCTATTATAAATGTATAACACTTCCCCGTGGGGGGAATTTCAAAAAATCCCTTCTTAGTGTACATTCTCTTGACGTACCCTATTAAAACGCAATCAAAAACGCATCTAAAATAGTATAATAAAAGCCGAGTTCTTCACGGTAAGCCTTAATCCCGTCCATCTCCCCCCACTGGGGGGGATTTCGACATGTATATTATATAAAAACACGTGCGTATTCGAATGCAACGTTGTGTCAAAATTTCAAAGGAATCGGTGGGAACAAACGAACGTTACATTTTATTTATATAGATAGATAGAAAATGATCCGCTTCAGTCCATTCTCACAGAAAAGCAAACTTAGGTCGTCGGAAGTTAGCGCCATCTGTTGGACATAAAAGCCTTAATCCATATATAAATATATTTTTGAAAGGGGGAAATGGTGTAGGGGTATGAAAAATAGATAGTAGCCGATTCTCAGACCTACTGAGTATGCATATAAAATTTGGTAAAAATCGGTAAAGCCGTTTCGGAGGAGTACGGTAACAAAAATTGTGACACGAGAATTTTATATATAAGATTTATTAGTAATGTTACGCCTAGCCTGCATTCGGGTGTAAGATGCGTCGGTTTTATAGACCTACTTATTATTTTAAGCTGGTGTTTTTCTGAAAGTTTTACCTTTGTTCCCGTTGTCTGGCTTTCTTTCCGAATAATGCAATCGTTGCATTATTTAAATGCAGGTTTCTACAAGCGGATTAAAACTTCCGGCTGGGTTTTCGCCATTCTACCGCCGACCGACGACGCCATTTAAAACGTTCGCTTCCCATTAAGTATTAAGCGTGGTTTTAAATTTTTTGCGCAGAAAATGGCTAATTCGGTGCGTAATTAATTCCCCACCCTCACGCGCCGCGCGGCCGCGGCCGGTGCCGACTACGACGTTGTCGCCCGTGTGGAGAGTAAAGTTCGTTCTCAAACAGAAGCGTCTTTAATACTTTTTCGACCGACAGATAGCGGGCCCGTGAACTCTCGGACGGCCTGGAGTCTCGCCTGCAGTTTTCACCCGCCAGATCAACGAAAGTTCTGTACGTCCGTGTATTTAAGGTACTGTACGTAGTACAGTACAATGTTCGAAGCACCGTAACGTTCCCAACAAAGCGAAAGACGTTTGTGTGGTTAATTATAGCGTTGTTTTATTTATTATTTTTCAGTTTTGGACACGGATATTTCAGTTATTATTCGATAATAATTTTGGCTCGACTGCGGTTAAAATTAAAATGTAGTCCGGGTTCCCGGTTATTTTGTGGTTCGCTCCTCGTCCAACTAAAATAATTGTAATTTATTTATTGCATAAAAACACGATCTGATAAACCAGCTTTGTACAGTAGATCCCCCTATAACACGGTAGATACGTTCCGCGTTATATGAATCCGTGTTGTACGAGTCACTTAAATACACGAGCCAATCGCGGCCCGGCACTCGTGCAGTTTAGGGGCTACGGCTGTTCGAAAGGTTTTCTTCCATAAAATTAATCGATTCTAGACTAATTTGACTCGACATTTCCAAATCACTTATAACTTTTTGGGAATAATCCATATAAACTATGCTATAGACAAAAAGTTGTAGGATTGCTTACCGAGTGCGCACCGTTCGACGACGCCATTGCTTAAGCTTGTTTTCGTCGCGGAGCGGCTCGTCGAACGGCGGGTGCGTGTTTCCCGATCGGCGAATTTAACTTAACTTCGGAGACATCATTAATAATAATATAATTTTTATGCCCGTTGGATAACAAATGTTTTTTTAGTAGGTCCGGTGCTCGTTTAAAGTCGACGGTTTGTACGATATCCGCTATTGGTCCAGATTCGACCGATCCTGTCGCGACACGTGTCGGCGATGACGTTTTACCGCGTTATACGAGTCTCTTTTAGCGCGTTATACGAATACGATCGCAATTTTTTGCCGTTATTTATACGAATCCGTGTTATACGAACCCGTGTTATTGGGGGTCTACTGTATTATGGCCAGCGTGAGCCGTAATAAGAATTCTTCGAACGCGGTTAAAAGTTTCACAATAATAAAATTCGAATTAGAAAAAACAAGTGGAATAAATTACGAACCGTATTCGCCGGAGACAAGATCGAACCGTTAACGGACGATTTAGGCTACTTTTAGTCTGTCCGTTTCGTTACAATTGGCTCGGTCACACCCCGTAAGTAGGGTAATGCCACAAGGTCACGCGCAGCACTTATTTGTGTGTGTATAACGTGCGATTTATTTTCCAACGTCCCATTCTAGTTAACGTTTAAGTTTCTTCCGTTTTTACCGTTTCCTTTACGTTTTGAGCAATTTTCTCGGAATGTCCATTTAATTTCGTCGGTTTTTGGAAGCCGTGGGTTGGAAAACCGGTTACCTATAATGCACCCGTGTCGATAGTCGAGTGGGTTTTTTTTATAGTATTAATTTTCAATAAATGATTTTTGGTCGCGATAAACACGCGATTAGAAAGTACCCGTACCGTACAGTCAGTACTGCGTGAGGTCGTTCTTATTCCCGCGTTTCTTTACTTTCTACCACGTTTTACTTTTGTGCGCGAAAGAAGTATCGAAAACGCGGGTCAAAATTAGGTAATTCCTCGCAAGTAGTCCGAACCTTTACAGTCGTGTTTCTAATTAACTTACCTCTCCTTTATTCTATTGTTTTTTCCGACGTCGACACCTCTAGAAACCCATCGTTTTTCCGACGATAAAGTTTGTAACAATTTCCGAAAGTTGGTAGCTTAGTATTACGGCTTAACTTTGCATTCTTTACCGTAATCGAAATGCAAATCTCTACAATTTACACGGCTATTAAAGCTCGGGACGAGTCGGGGTTTAACCGAAAGCCCACCCGTCGATTATCCGGTAGGGATTATACAAATTCGGTAGCTTTTAACTCCGAATTTGTGCCGGTGCCGAATTAAGCGAAAAGAGAAAAATAACTTTGGCTTTTAATAAATAAATTACATAAAACAAAAAACCGATTTAGAAGGTAACGAGAAGACTAGACGGCGCGGGGACTGGCGAGTGTTCGCCCTTCCTCAGAACACCGAATTTCTTGTAAGGTCTTGAATTGAGAATACACGCAGGCGAAACAATAAATCTGTAAATATAGGCAATTCGTTTTACGAGAAAGCCGTTTTCTTCATTAAGTTTTCCCTTTTACTTACATTTACTGCCGAGAATAAAACAATAACGAAGCACTGGAGAAGAAGTATCTAAAAATAAAACATAATACTTTAGAACGTACTCGGCACTCTTTATATAAATTCTTTTAACAATAACAATATCGATTAATATTGGGCGGTAGGCAAATTCCCCCGATAAAGTCCGAACGAGAAATAGGCCTACGAATACCGTAGCTTAGTGTTCGAGAACGAAAGAGCCATCGGCTATCGAGCCGTTAAGCTAGGGCGGAACCGGCCGACAACGGCTTAGGAGAGATTTTCGGATAATTAAAATAGGAGACGACTGGGTTAAAAGCTGCGAAAGGAACTAACGGTATCTTAGAAATAAACAGTCTTCGAACTCGTCGGGCGACGGGCGATAATTTCTTCGACCGATCGCGTAATTACGTTACGCCAACGTCTACCGCCGGACCGAAATTAACCGTCGAAAGAACATTAAAATTCGCAAACGTTAAATTACGGAAGGTCATAAAATCCCAGGGAAGATTTACTTATTAATAATTATAAACTTAACCGCAAAACCGGCCATTCGAGTGGTGAGTAGTCGTTTAGCCACGTCGGCTTCTTACGACGCCCGTACCCAATCGAGCGTTTATATAAATAAATAGTGTCGAAACGTGTTTAAATATTTACAAAAGTCTTCGACACTAATCTCGTTCGGGCGGACATTCTTCCGAAACGAAACCTTTTTGACAGAATAAAAACTGCGGCCGCTAGTCGACCCGACGACCTCGTCGTCGAAAACGAAACGGTAGAAACGGGTAAAGGCGGCCGTAGTTTACCGAATCGGACGACGATGGGGGAAATAAACCGAAAGTAATAACGTATTTCTATATCTTTTTAAAGAAAGGATCCCGTCGTCGCGGTTTATCGTTAATAAAATCCCGCATTATTCGAAATAGGAGGGCGTCGTTGCGAGTCGCCCCGGTGTTTGTCTTCTTTCTTTCTTCCGCTAGTTACGGGCTAATTACTATCCCAACGGACGTTTATCGGCTTTTTCTCTTTTAAACGTTCTAAAAATACTCGAGCCGGCGCGTGGTCGAAATTCTCTTATTCGCCGGGAGACGCCTCCTTTAGAGGGCTTTCTTTTCGCATTTTTTACGGCCCTCTATTATTTAAAAATAAGCCCGGAAAACTTACGGGATTAGCTTTAATGATGAGGAATAAGAAGAAAACCGAGCAGAGTTGAACGGCGATTAACGTTGCCATCCACACCATCCACGGGACGGTCAGCCAGCGCCTCTCCTGAAAGTGGTCGTTTTAATTAGTAACTGTTGGCCGGTAATCGTCCGCGGTCAAATCGGCTACGGGAACGGAGAACGTTCCCGCTCTCTACCTTTTTAACGCCCACATATAAAAGTGCGCTGACCAGAAGCAAGACGACGGCCGACGACAAAGATAACCGAAAATACAATTGGATCGAAGCGTGATCTATTTCTGAAATACACGCGAAAGGTTTTTACATTACGCAAATATTTAATTTTATTTCTAATAATTTCGATACTACGCGAGTAAGTTAATCCGGCACCGCGCTCTCCCCCGGGGGCCGGATTAACGCGCTTAGAGTTTGCTTTTTATCACGTTTAAAGAAGGAGAAAAGTAAAAGAAACATCCGGAAACTTTACGGAAAGAAAAGTTACAAACTACTTAAAGTAATTACTTTGTTCGACAGACCGTAATCGGGAGGAAAGTTTGGAAAAACAAAGGAAAAAGTACAGTACTTAATAAACGCGGAGAGAACGCTAAATCGTCGTCGCCGTAGCGACGACTCGGTTTTTAAATAAGTTTTTCGAATTTAAATACGTTATCGCGCTTTAGTTTAATATTCGAACGGGCGAACGATGGGAGAAAAGACGTTACCGCTTACTTTCCGGCGGGCGTAAAAGAAAAGAGACGAACTTCTCGTAACGTAGCGGGGATAATTTCGAGTTTTCGTTAACGGAACGGCGACGATTCGAAAGTAATTTAGCAGATTTAGGGACCGTCACCCGTCGGGCGTAATAAAGTATACGGCGAGGGGGTGCCGGCGGTGTTACGTGGCTTTCCGCATTTTAATTAAATGTATCCTTCGAATATTTTGCTACCGATTTTTTCTTCGGCCGTTCCTTTTCTTTCCGGATCCCACCGAACGAGTAAACGACGTACGATACGGTATACGAACCGTCTCCCGAAATCCTAGATGCGGTCCGGGGAACGGAGCTATTAAACACTAATTTAACTCTCCTTAATTAACTAATATCCTCATAAAATATTTATAGTAATTTTTTTCTTTCGTTCGACGGGCGAAATGTCCCCTCTTTCTTTAATCGAGAAAAGACGAAGTAATCGACGGAAAGGGGGAGTTTCTTATATATTAAACGAATATAATCCGCGGTAACCGTCCTCGGTCTACGCAATTTCCGGATATTTTACGGCCGCGGACGAATCGACAAAACGAATAAATGCGTGGCTAAAAATAATTTACGCCTAATTAGCGTATTAAGCGTATAATTTTTCGGGATTACGCGTCGACCCGTAAGCCACACGCGCCATATTTAACGTTTACCCTACTTATTAAAATAAAGTAAGGATTATAAAAAGTAAGCGGGATAGTTCTAGCGTTTGGCCGGGAGAAAAAAGTCGGCAACTTCGTATAAGTACTGTACGCGGGAGTTCGACACGCGACTCCTTTCGACTTTTCGTCGGTGCGTGGCCGTTCGCGATAACGCCAAAGCGATAAAAGAAAAAACGCCTGCCCGTTTCTGCCGAGAATCTATTTTTGTACGTGGAAATAAATATTATAATCGATAGCCAATTAAATATTCGATTGCTCGTAAGAATAAAATCGACGATATTTGTACTTACTGCCTTTGTTGAAGTCGTAGAGCTTCTGTCTGTATTTGTCGAATAAGGCCAGGACGACGGAGTTGGTGATTACCCCTCCTAAAGATACGACCTACGACAGAACGGAATACACGTCACTCCCGCACCCGCGCTATCCGTTTTAAATAGGTAAAATTCGAAACTTTACCGAGTTAGAAAATACGTTTAATTTAAAATACCGGTTATATTAGTAACCTACTTTAATTAACCTTCTCCGCCTCTTTCCGACGGCGTCGAAACTAAAGCCGGGCGCCGCTCGGATTTAACGATCCGAGCGGCGCCCGGCTTTAGTTTTAAAGTCGAGTAGCTATTCGAACGGACGAATAACAAATCCGGACAATTTGCGCCTACGGTTTAAGTAGGTTGGCAATTACGTCGGTCCGTATCTCTACGCCGCCACCGTCTATAACACCGTATAAGATAAATATATATATAAACCATACTACCCCGGTGTAGAATGCGCAGGCCAGCGATCCGTTTTTAGTGTTCTTGTAGCAACAGAAGCGATTAATCCTGAAACACATAACTGCGGACGTGTTACCGGCGGGAAGAAAACGAGATCTCTACCGCCTCTGCCCGTTTCGCCCGTGTAACTCGTGACGGAGTCACCTGACGTGTTACGCGGACTCGAAACACCTCGCCGGTATCTCGACCGACAACCTTTACCGGATCGTTACGTCTACCGGGAAAGCCGAGTTACGCGCTCCGGGATCTTCCCGACCGGGGATCGCGCGTTTGTCCTTCGGCGCGTAACTTTACCTTATAAGGATCTATCCGGGGGACTGCGGCAATTTCCGCCCGATCGTAATTTAGTTAACGTTCTCGTCCGATACGGGATCTAGAACGATATTCGCTGCCCGTTCCCCATTCGCGCGTTATTTACATACGTAGGTCGCGTAACCGACGACCGACTTCGGCGTTTTTCGCGTCGGAGACGAGTGTCGAATTAATTTCCGTACTCGATTTAAATATCGGCCGAAGGACGGAATTACCCGCCGGCCGGTCGTCGCTCGTCCGGTCGGGCTACGGACGGAGGTTGCGGCGGCGTTTATTTATTCGTTCGGCTTTATCGTGGCTTTTATTTGGCCCGATGACTATTTTTCACGAAATTCCAGTCGGCTTCCACCGTTTGTCGTAGCGATATAATAGAAGCGATTTAATAATATTATTATTGCCACGAAAATTCCTAAATTATACGGTAGAAAAACCAGTTTTTGCACGAATGGCGAAATTACGCAAGCGCATTTGACCGGCTCTTAATATTTTCCATTAGAAAAACATTAATATTAATCGAGCTAGATTTTAAGTTCCTCGGAATTTCTCTCGTTTCTACGATTACGTATTTAAATGAAACGAAAAAGTCGTATAATTCGTTTATCGTTCCTGATTGGCCCGTCACTCCCGCGTCTGTTTATAACGCTAAGAAATGCCGTCTCCGATAAATAAAGAGTACGGGAGACGGCGCTAAATCCGAGTTCGACCGCGCCTCGCGGCAATAATTCCGACGGCGATAAATAGAAATGATTTTTAGATAAGCCCTTGCCAAAAACAAACGGAAAGGAGCCAATCGCGTGACGATAATAGTAATTAAATAAAGAGAAATTTCGGGAATCGATAAATCGAAATTGCAATTAATCGCCGCGCCGGTGGTTTGTAGCGTTTACCGGTGGAATTTTATTACTAAAAATAAAAATAAATTTACTGTATAAAATTGCGCAAAAGCGTCGGCAACCGAGCGAGACCGAAGCTGGTCGAAACTACATTTTAAATAATTATTCGTACGTAAGCGAACGAAAGAGATTTTTCGTTTTAAAATATATTTAAATTTTTAGTAATAATCGACAAACATGTACAAAATGGCTGCATTTACGATTACGATTAAATAATACGAAAGCCGTACGTCGGAAGAGTTTTCGCCTATTTCCCAGTATTTAAACCGGCGAAGACCGGCGCGACCCGACACCGCGCGCGCGCGGAATTCCTTTATTAACGAAATTAAGTTACGACTTTTGACCCAGTCGCGCGAAAAAGCGCGTACTTTTATCCGGTTTCTCCCGTTCCGGCGGAGGAAAAACGACGAAAATCATTATCGACCGGCGGTAGCGACTTAATAATTGCGTAACCTATTACGGCGGGAGGAATTTTTCCGGTAACGTCGAAGAAAAATATTCCGTACCAGCCATTATAATCGTATTTCGTAAAGTTCGGGAACCGAGTCGAATTCGAACGTCCGTAGCCGTTTTCGCGACTCTCCTCTCTATTTCCTTTCGTATAAATTTATAGACAATTTTATGCCATTAAGCGCGCCAACGCGTACATTTCCCGGTGAAATTCGCGAAAATGACGGAGGATCGCGATTCGTTCCGTCACGCCAATCTGGAAAAAAATTCTATCTATCGGCCTATCCCTACTCGACGCCGACTACGCGCGTATTTAGCCATCGATCGGTCCTTTTATTCCGTAGGTACCGTACGGTACACGAATAACAATGTACGGTACGGTACGGTACGTACCAGTACCGCGTAGCGTAACTGGCTTAAGATATATGTTACGCTACGATATAAAGGATTACTACGCGTACGCTAGCGGCGAGTAATTTACAAATAATATGTCGGCATAATACGGAAGAAATTCGGGCGGACCTACGCCACCGGCCGAATGAGGATAAACGATAGTTACGGAATTACCACGGTGGCTACGACGAACATTAATTAGTAAGACGTACCGTGTAATAGAGCGTGATTAAAAATACAGTATATATACAGATAAGAACGCCGTATGTACAGTACCGTACTGTACAACGTAAAGAATATAAGAGAACACGAGTGACGATAGGGCATACCCGTATCGTCGCTAAGGAATATTCCGCGTCTTATTGGGGAGTGACCGGGGTGTCTCGTATTAAACGAGGGCGGGAACGGACGCTAGACGATAGTCGCGGGTCGTTGCGACGAAAATCTGGAAGAGTTCTTTATTCCTTAAGAAATCTCTGTTACGGCGAGCCGGGTCCCTCTATTGTCGGAAAAAAGAACCCGGTACGATCCCTCTCGGTGCTTTCGGACCATTTGTCTCGGAGCGGGTAACCCGAGTTTGGTAGCCGGGCGAAAGAGAACGAGGTCGACGCGCGACGTCCGACCCGATGGCGACGCCATCGCGCAGGCAATCACCGGATCCGGAAATTCGGCATTCCCGTCACCGGAACGCTTTCCGACGGCGGCGGGGTTTTCTCGGCCTTTCTAACATTTAAATGGGGGGACGTTGCCGTATTCCCCGAAACCCAGCCTTTAGAACGGTGGCCCGCGCTTGCCTACGAGTCGGAACGGTAAACGACGGCGACGCAGTTTATATTATAATCAATTAATTTCGCATATCTAGTGTATTTTTTAAATTCCAGTCGAAAACGACTTTGATCTTTGTCCTCGAAGGCGTAAGTTTGTTTTATAAATATCTCGAAGCGAGGATACATTTTTTCTAATGTCCGGAACCCGGACGCAAATCGCAAAACGCCTTTATCTCCTTGATAAAATTATAATTTAGTTTATATTCTCGTCCGGATACGGTAACCGGAACGATACGCCGCGTAATTCTTCCCCCATTCCCGATTGCGCATCCACGTGTTCGACACTAAATTTCCAAATTTGGGTCGGCCAACTGGGGAAAGTCTCCTTCCTCTCGTATATTAATCGAATATACTCGAAACGACTAACCGAGTTGTTAAATCGTTGACATTTTATTAATATAAACATTTTCGTTTGGCCACGGAAGCCCAAATTTACCCCCACAAACGCGATCGACACTACTGGTCGGTGTTTACCCGGGTTGACCTTCCGTACAATCGGTCGTTCCCACCTAAAATATTTCTTCTGGCCGGTATTTTAGTGTTTCAAATTTCGCTAGGCGGTCCGAGTGGGTAAATATATCGAGTTCCTTCCGAATTTCGTCGGAACGGTCGATGCCGGGAGTACCGACGGGGGCGCTCCCTCCCAATTGTTCTTTCGAAAGGTAAAAGATAAGGCCGGTCGGCAAATTTGGGTTTGTAGGAATAAACCGTCCGCGTGATTAGACGACGACGGCCCAGTTAAACCGGCACGAGATAGTTGGAAACTTTTCGGGACGGTGGGCAAAATTAAACTCCGACGCCTCCCGACTGTAAGATCGTTCGTATATGTTTGTTTATTAATTCGCTGTACTTTAGACCCGGGCCGAGGTCGAACGTCCGACGGGATCGTTCTAATGCCTGGCACTTTTTACCGGCCGAAATCCCGCTGGCATCTCTCTACGGGAACTCGGTCCCGGACCGACGTTCTTTGTAATTTTTCCCGCCACTTTCGCCGACCGAACCCCGGTTTCGTACGTTTTAATACTTTGTGTAATTACTATTTTTTCTATTAATGCCACGATTAGCCCGCGGGGTTTTTCCTCTTTCGCATTTCGTTAGAAGCCATCTTTGCGGCGCGCCGTCGTCTAGCCATCTCCGTGCGTCGTTCGAATAAGTTTTCGTAACGCGACGATTAGCCAGTCCCGTATATAAAATGACCGCATTTACAGAAAAATCGAAGTCGTATAATAAACTATAGTATCTTCGTTTCTATCCTAACCCGGATCTATACAGACCTTGAGCCTAACTTACGTATCGTGGCACCATCTGTCGGAGGTAAAACTAACTTTTCTTAAGCCAGATTCGGCCCACCTTAAAAAATGGCCGGCCGCCATCTTGGCAAAAACGGTTAAATTTCCAGCCTGAGGGTCGAGCATCTTCGGTGCGTTTACCTCGGACGGACGATAGGCCTTGGTCTATGCCTAATCTTACGTACACTCGTCCACGTCTTCTTCGTACGCCCCACGCTTAAAGTATTGGAATGGTGTGGAATTTGACCCTCCCAGTCCTTCGCCAGTCTCCGCGTTTCGAGACCTCTCGAATCCAAAAAAGTCATAAAAACGACAAAAAATTCCTATCCACGGAATACAACACGCGCACGCATATATTACGCGTGTGCGCCTGTTGGCGTTTAAGTTGTTTTATATCTCGGGATGGAGTAAAGATTAAGAAACGACAGCTGGCGAGGTAGCTTGTATTTGAACGGCATCCGAGCTGTTAAATTTTGGTGGCAAAGGTCGAGGGGACGGACGGACGGAGCGTGATGGAAGACGCGTCGTATCTCGTGTGGAGTCGGACTTAATAAAGATATTTTAATAGTTGCTACTATTTACGGTTTCTATAAAATTCGTCTCGACCACCCTCGAAATTAAACCCTTGGCTAAATAATAATAATAATAATAATGATATAAAAGTTTTTATAACAAAATCTCGTAACAGATGGTGCCACATATCTTTTTATTTATTTATTTATGATTATTAATTATTGAAAATAATTATAAAACCCCAGCAACCAGAGGTGCGTAACTTTTCCGGTGTTTTGAGTTTTTATTTTAAAAATATAACTTTTAAGGTAAAATAAATAAAATCGTGCGTGACGCCATCTGTTACTAAATTTTGGTTGAAAAAATTTCTTATTATTTTAATTATTATAAAATAGCAAAAAGCTTAATTTTGAGGATAGGGTGAGTTTTTCAATAATAAATAAATTAAACCTAAAATTGAATTAAAACTAAAAATAAAATCAAAATTAATTAATTGAAATTATATTCAAATCAATTGAAAATTAAAATAATTTTTTTCAAATTGTAAATTAAAATTACTTTTTAAATTTACGTTATTTGTCTGCGGCAATGACGGAACATTTTGCTTTTAATATGTATACAGATAAGGTAAAAGTTCCACCCCCTCGTAGCCCAAAATTGACTAATTGCGCAGACTTATCTAACCTGGTAGGCCGTGTGACGTAACGGAGTCGGAGTTACAGTTGAAAAGTATACAATGTGCGAAAAGTCTGCGCAATTAGCCAACTTTGAGCTACACGGGGAATAAGGCAGAATATTTACAGGAATATAATGGTTATCACCCCTACCGTCCTCCCGGAAACCCACCCCACCGAATGTAGAATTTCGCAGCCACGTAAACGCATCCGACAAGAGGTGTTTTTTTAAAGTTATATTAAAATTAATAAAATCAAAGTCAAGGTCTGCCCAAAAGGGACCACCATTTATTTCTTGTGTTCCAGACTATACACATTCGTGGCGACAGACCTTTCTTTTTAGGCTACACGCCGCCAGAAGTAAATCCGGGTGTACTATAGATTACCCCCTATGGAATTTCAGTACTTTGATTATATATTGGAACTCGGGGGACCGAGACGAGTTCAACGGTACCCTATTTTTGGACCGGAAACGAAAAATAAAAAAGTTATCATACTTTTTCACTTACCATACTTTTTTAATGCTCTCACGAAGACGGCACCATAGTTGCTAGTACTGCTATCTCGCGGTAAAGTCTGCAAACCACGACGTCGGACTACGGTCGTCTCCAGTAGGGTTAAACACGCTATACGAGAGCGGAGAGAGCGACGCGACTTCCGATCGTCGCGCGATCGCCATTTCGGTTAATGTTACTTATGGCAGCGAACGTGGCGGCCGTTTCGACTGTTCGCGCTCTCGACTGATCTCCCGGAGGAGAGCCGCCGGCAGGCCGCCACGTGCTAAACGTCACTAGTTATCGATTCACGGTAGTTATTGAACAAAGTGAAAAAAAGGGGGAAAACGTCTACTAAAAGCAATTTTAACGGCAAGCGACGCGACTCTCGATCGCGATAGCGAGGCCGACTTAGCGGAGAGAGCGACGCGACTCCCTATCATCGCGCGATCGCCGAAAGAAAGTATGATAACTTTTTTATTTTTCGTCTCCGGTCCAAAAATAGGGTATTGTTGAACTCGTCTCGGTCCCCTCAGTTCAGATGTATACTCAAAGTCCCGAAATTCCATAGGTGGTAATCTACAGTATCCCCAAAAATCCTTTAGAAACACAAATATATCCAATTAAAATTATGAAATTTCTAAAAAAGGAACTGGTGACATACAGACGTTTTGCTTTTTCATTCATCCATCCTACGGGGGTTTCCGCTTTTATCCACCGAAACAAGCGCTGCAAATTCCAATGTAGATTTGGAAGCTGCCCCCTGGTGACGATACATTTAAATTTTTCTTTGTAAATTTCTTCGTCCGATGGAGATTATTATTAATAAAATCGAAGACGAAGTCTGCCCAAAAGGGACCACCATTTATTATATTAAAATTATTTTCCACTGTTTTTCCTAAAAAATAAAATACGAAAATTTCGGTCGGGCTGGGTAAATTATTTAAAAGCGTAACAACCGACGGAACCGAGTTTTAATTATAACATTTTATACGGGAACGGCCCGGTCTACGCCGACGTCATTGACTACCAAACGGCAATTGGTATAATTAGTAACATAGGTGAAAACGTATTAGTTACTAATTTCTGCTCCTCTTTATTTATAGAGCGGCAAAGGAGAGACAACGGCATATGGCGCCCCTCTCCGGTTTAATTAAATTGGCAGTACTTTCGCCTTCCGGTAAATTTCCCTTTATTCTCGTTCCGCGGTTACGCCACGTACGGGCCAACCGAATGGACGTTTTGGAAGAGGTCCAAAATACCGTTTCTCGTATTTAATAAAAGTCGACGGTATGGGTGTAGAGACCTTCCGAACATTAAAACTGCGGAAAAAAGTCCCGGTCGATGGCGGGTAGTTATAACATTAATTCGATTATTATAATTATTAATTTAGATAAGAGATGGCGCCTAACGTCTACCTCTACTACCAGATTACTTAATATCTAATTATTAATAATAGCAAAATAATAGCCAGATTAATTACGGCCGCGGTTCGGTTTAGTATGGATGCATCGGGGTTCGGGACGTTCATTACTAATTCTACTATTAAAAAGTTGTATATGCTACCGGCCGTGCCCGTCAAACTACGTAACTTAGGAGTTTTATTTCGCACTCACGTAAATATTCTTCGGGACGGGTTTACGCCCGCCTGTAGGGAAATTGATACGCAATTCGTATTAACGTTAGCGTAACGGGAAGATTGTAATATACGAGTACGAATCCCGCAGTTTAGTTACGTTACCCGTCCGTAAGTATGAAGTAATGGTCGGAGACGTTAGACCACGTGACGACGGTGACGCGGCGGTCGGACGAGTAATGGAACGGAGAAAAAGTACTCGTCCTCGACCCAGATTATTTCGTCGTAACGCGACTGGTAAGTCTCCCACCCCCGAATTAAAAATTACGTCAACTCTAGACAAAAAAGACAAATTAGAATCCTCCTTGGCAAAATTCGACATTTGTTTCGTGGCGTAAGAAAATAAAATCACCGAATTTTTGCTTCGTAAACGAGTAAACGGGTGTAAATTTAGGTTGCAAAATGGTAAAAAAGGTTTATATTTTTGAATTTTCGCCTCTTTTTCTATATAACCGCTTAAGTTAATGGCAGGAATGTCGGAGTGGAGGGACTGTCTGCGGTAGAGTTCCGGTTAAGACGTCGGGTCATCTATTAGTGCGCGAGTAAAGTACCCTTTGGAGAGAATCCAGATGGTGCCTCCTCCCCAAACCGCGGCGATTGAATTTCGCCATATTTGTTTTAACACAAAATAAACTCGTCCTTTGTTCTCCACGTGATCGGAATACGAAACTCGCCGCTTTCGTTGAACCCACGAAATTAATGCGTCTACGTTTAGTACCCTTTTTATAGAGTTTTCCCCGTCCTTCTACGGAAAATTATAGGGGGTGGGAGGGAGGATGTTACTCTTAACCGATTAATCTTTACTTTTGTTTTTTAACTCCGAGAAACGCCATACTCGAAGGGTCTAAATACGTTAAAAAATACTTTTACCGATTAAATATTTTATTTGTTATAATTACCAAAAACTTAGTATAAATGGCCCGCCAGAGGGTTGATTTTTCTTTAAATTTCTCCAAGTTTAGAGCTTCTAACGCGCCGATTCCGGTGCCCTTATAACACTTATAGAGTATTAAGCGCGCTTCTTATTAATATCTCCTTTGAAGGAAGACGTTTTCGGTTTAAAACTGAAATTTTGACAATAATATTTTCCAGTTCCTTCGCAGTCTGGCGCAGATCTACGCACGAACCGGCCGGAACATAAATTACGCATCTCCATTCACTTCCATTGTTACTCCGCCTATCGAGTTACGAAGATATCGTCTTACGCCCCCGCAATAAATCAATGGCATTTCCGAGTTACTCACGTAACTTCTGGAAAGGTTTCGAATTAGCTTTTAAACAGATTACAGAAAGGCGGTTTCTGCCTTCGTTTACGGTTAATCTATTGGGTTTTTTTAACGGTTTATAATTGCTCCGAAACTTCACAAATTAATTAAAACGTGGTAATATAACAAATATATAAGGCGATCGATTTATTCGACGGTTAACGACGTTTCGGAGCCGTAATAATTGTATAATTTAGGCCTACAGTTTAACCATATTTAAAAGTGCACAAAATATTCGCGATATTCCGGAATGCGAGCGAAAAATTCTGCCGGAGTCGTCGCGGACAGAACTGGGAATTACGTAAAACGAAAGAAGCGCACCGTAACTTTCCACCAATGGCGCCACGCTCACGTGACGTATGACGCCGACGTAGCACGTGGGTCGGGCTATTTCAGAAAGACGGTCGACTCGGCCACGAGAATCTCGCCGCTTCTCCTTTCCTCGAGACCGATCGAACGATAATTCAAAATGCCGTTTCGCACGGAAACGTGTTGCTGCTTCAAGGATACCAAAAGGGGGTCCTACTGCTGCGGAATTTATACGTTGGTAAGTCACCGTAATGGAATATACCTTCCGCTTACCGTATTTTTATTCCGCTAAAGACGTATTTTTAGTTTATTTGTGTAATTTCTAGACGGCTTCGGCGATAATAATCGTAGGATCGGCAGTTTACTTGGCCATGGAACCCTTCAAGAGGCACGAATATTATCTGCTCGAAGGGGAAGGTGAGGCGGATTTTACTTATTTAAAACTCTTCCTGTTTACCGATTATATAACACTCCTTACGTAAACCGCGTAATGTATGCGAAATACCTACCGCCGTCGACGTCATTCCCAGAACGCGTTTATTAATATTCATAAAAGGGGTGGCCGGCGCTTTCGTCTTCTTAAAATAATCTTATTTCTAAGTGGAGCTTTCTAAAAAGAGAAGACTGGCGACGGCTTATTTTTTCGTTTACCGTCGTAACTACTTGTTTTCGTGACTGGCATCTCCGCTAAAAAATATCCGTGTAAAAGTGTAATTATAGCATCTTCCTAACACGGAAATTACGTAACTTCCGAGTGTTTTTTGGAGGTCGGCAAACGTTCCAAAAGTCTTTTTCATTGACTCGTACCAGTCCTAACCTAATTTTGAATGCGTTAAGCTTGGAGAATTTATAATTAATGGAGCCTAATTTGTAGAAGAATAAAAGATACTTTGGGTATTCGGAAATGCGTAGCCCAGTATTTGTAAGTGGGGCAAACATTACGGGGGTTGGTTATCCGACAATTATTCGCTCTCCAAACCCACCGAGCTACTCCACTTTTCTCGTATTTACGACTTTTGAAGGTACCAAACTCGAAAATCCGCCGGTTTCCACGTTTATTATCCCGGTTATTTAAAGTACGGGGGTGTATTCTACCGCGTTTATTTACACTTTATACATTTTTAAAGGCGTAGCGGCAATTTTTGGATACGTTCTAAAAATATATAAACTCATTTTTGTATATTTACAACGTTTTTGAGCGATTGGGGAACGTTCGGTGCACAAACTAAACAAATACATAGAAGAAATGGGCCAACCTTTATTTAGTTAGGTTGTGAAAAGTTCGGCGAAGAATTCGTATTTTGTAACTGTCGCAGATCGATATTATGATAAATTAGATACAGTTTTAATATAAAATAACATTTAACCGTCCTACGCGCGGTAATTCTACTTTATTTAAATTAACCCATTCGATACCACCGCATTTCTGGTTACTCGTTCGAATGCGGAGGGTACAAAGAAGGTATTTACGCTCCTTCCGGGAATCTCCACCAGAAATCCGCTACGAGAATTAATCGAGAAACAAATTCCGACGTAATTACTGGATAAATATTTATATATTCTAATAAGTGATTGTTTATATAGTAATAATTACGTAACATTTACGCCTTACGGATATTTAGGATAAGACCGAGAACCTTACGGAAAATATAATTTATATCCCGTGTTACGTTGGAACGAATATAAGGTTGCAAACAAACGAGTTACGTACGAAAATAATAATAATTGTAAGGCGTCCAAAACTGTGGTACCGCCGTTGGCATTTGTTTTGTAACGTAACCGCGTACAGACCTTGATCCCTCTTCACTTATTAACCTCTATTGTAAGTGTCGAGTTTTACAATCTTTTCCGATATTCTTCTACCTCTACCTTCTATTTAACTCGATACGCTCTCGTCTCGACCTCGATCCCGGTTGTCCCTGGCCAAACACTACCGCGTGTTTAATACCGTACTTCATTCACCGGCCCGTTCTCGAAACACTACACCCTTCCGTAACTCTTCTTTCGTCGTCGGCTGCCGGAGAAGGCCGGGAATTTTTCTAACCTCCGTTATTACATTCGATACGTGTACTTCTCGCACTTAGAAAATGCAAAAAAATCAAAGGAACCGCCACCAGATCGTAATTAATCGATGACGGAGATCCTTCGGTTGTTCTTGGATCCACTCCAACAAGTTATAAATAAATTATTCACCGACGTAAACGAATCGACTAGAACCTCGCGTATTGCGCGTTTAGCGACTTTTAGGGCGACATTTTTAATATTTGCCCGTTTAAAATTCAAATATTTTAAAACAATACGCTTAATAAGAGAAGTGTCGTCTCGTCCCGGAATATCCCCGACCTTCTTTCTATCCGGTGTAATTTTAGCCGTTTCGTCACTAACTCGACGGAGATTATAAGTTTAAAAGGGTTTTAATTACCGATTTATAAAGTAAAGAAGGGCTTTACACCTAGTCTCTTACACTAGAATAACCTGTTTTTAACAGTACTAAACGGAAGTCGTTGCGTAAGCGACGACGACGACGACGACGACTCCTTTCATTAAAAGGAAGAGACGTAGAGAGCTTAACTAGGTATAAAATCCGACCGGAAAAATTTCATAATTACGCAGAATTCATTTCTCTATAACTGAACTAGTTAATTGCATTTTATTCTCTAGATAATTGTCATTTCGATATAAATAGGTCCGGTGACGGGTGGCATTCGTTACCCGTAGTCGTAAGACCGCTCGGACCCCGTTCCGCATTCTCTCGACGTACGGACGAAGGAAGAATTACTAAGAACCTACCGAACGAATAACGAAAACAAGGCCGGTTTCTCCGTAAATTATCCGGGAGGTGGGCGACATCGGTTTGTTTGCGCGCGCGTGTGGGTCCGATACGTCTTATCGATACCCAGTCCCACGCGCGTGATGTCACCGACATTTAGGCGCGTAACCTTTATACTTCTACCCGTCGAATCTGTTTATTATTAAACCGGTAAAGCTAAATTAGAGCAGTTCCCGAACGACGTAATTGCATTCTCTTAGTCATTACGGGGACAAAGATAAGAATAGCAAAACTCCGCGCGACGATTCTTTAAATAACCTTTCCTCTCGAGAAACGACAAGATATAAACACCGAATCGATCGATTTTCTGGGTTTTTCTGCTTATAAAGAGAGAATTCGACGGGCGCTCGACCGAATCGGAAACGTACAAACGGCAAAAGTAAACCGAGTTCCGAAGAAAGAGTCAAATCGAATTCCGTAAAATATAAGCCAAATTAAATAGTCGCGCGGTTACTTACGTTAATAGACGTAATCCGAGTAATTAACTAGCGAAGAAAATCGTCTAATTAATTAATTAACACTTTGAGTTTAGAATTGTTAAAAACGAATAACGTTAATTCGGAGTAATAAATTTCGGTAAAAAGTAATCGACGGAGGGAAGGAAATAATTATTTCTCGGAAATCTACGGCAAAATTCATTTTAAATATTTAAAAACGTATCTTTAAATTAATGTTTGTTAATTATATTTAATTCTTAAACGCCGGCCCATTCGGAAATCTTCGCCCCTCCGAACGGATACGCCGGCGGGACGTAACACCCGACGCGTTAATACGTATTTACCCGAGCCATTCCGTTGGTACAATTATAAGCGACTTTATAACGACGAGAATTCTTCGCTTCCGCACGGCCCGGCCTATTTATATTCTTAAAAATACGATGCAAAGTCGGGTGTTTTAGACAAAGGATCGCCGGTAACGGAGAAAACGGTTCCACGTAATACCACCAATTTCGACTGTACGCGCGAGAAGGCCTACGCGACGTCTTACTTCCTAATTAGAAAGTAAAGAAATATAAACGCGCGAATTGGTAAAAAGCGAAACGTCGCCGGGCCCCGGACCGAAGCCGTCTCTCGATCGCCGCTTCAAGGTTAATTACCGTCGCCTCCCACCGTCTCCGGCCGTTCGAGTATTTAATCCGAGCCAGAACAAAGAGAAAATTATAGTCGACGAGGCAATCGCGTTACGTAAAACCATTTAAACTGTTATTCGAGACGCGGTAATCGATCCGTTTACTTTTATGGAACGCTACTTCCTCCTTCGCCCGTTTGCAAATTCCGTCCACACGCGGGTAAATGGAAATTCGCGCTTCCTCCTACGTTTAAAAAATGCGGGACCGGCCACGACCACCGTCTGGCGGGGGGAAGAAGGGCGACGTCGTGCCCCGAAACAACGTCGAAACTTTATTAGTTCTTTACAATTTGGTTTTACGTCTCTGTCGATTTTTTCCGGGTCTTCTTAGATTTTTCTTTTCTAACGCCTCTAGTTCGTGATTTTCCGGCGTAGCCGTTACAATTCGTCGACGTTTTATCGTCTACTCAATTTTCCCAGTTTACCAGGTAGTATTGTTGGAAATATAAGGGACGAAATATCGCCCGCGGCCTCGAGACACCGGCGGTGGAACTTCGCTTACCCCGGCGTCGTTACCCTCGGTCGCCACATCGGATTCCCCCGCTTTTTCGTCGGCCTAATAGCGTATCGCAAATTAAACGAAAAGCGGGAATGGGAAATTAAATACGCGTACTTTATACACTTAGCGATTAAATCCGACGTTTCAAAATAAAGACGTACTCGTTCCCGGTCGAAATCCGAGAAATTTTTCGAGCCGCGGCCTCGAAAGGAAGAGAACGGAAGAAACTCGGCTTCCCCCGGCCGCCACCCCGCGACTATACACTTACGACGCTATTTGCTACCCGACTACGACCATCGCGCGTTTACAATTCCGTTCGGTTTCGAGACACCTAAGCCGGAGCCGCGACCCAACCTTTCCCAACGACTGTCCGGTTGTCGGGAATCTTTGGCTTTCCCGTCTTCTAGTCCCTTTTTCTTCCGTCTTCCGTTCCGCGGATTAAAAGACCCGGGAACTACGAACCCCTCGACCCGTTTTCTATCGTCACAACGTTCGTGACACGTTGCGACGGTAGAAACTAACTTTACGAGGCGTCGACACCTAAAATACACTTATACGTCACGCGTAAAATATATTATATAACTGGCGTAAGTCGTTACTCTTCGGTAAATATCGACGAAATCTTTATAAATTTTGTTTAAAAAGCAAAATAATTTTCGCTTCTCGTCCGCAACAAATTTCCGACGATTTATCCGAGTCGAATACGGTTAAATAAATGACATTTGTTAATTTTTTTTATTTAAAAAAACATGTTTTTATAGTTTTATTCGCTTCGTCACCTCGGGTTTAAGTCTAGTCACGAGGTGTTTGCGTAATGCGAGTGAAGTTACCAAAATTTTACCCGGTAAAAGAATAGAAAATAGGAAATGGTCGAATTTGCTTATTGCGTCGCCGTGCCGGCTGCAATTTTTAATCGTGTTTTAATTTAAATTATCGCCGGGGTCGATTCCGTATCGTCTCGACGGTCGTACGTAGTAGGGAATTCGAGTGGGCCACTTCCGGTACGCGGTTACCGTATCCGGTCTCTCCCCGGCTCCGTACCCCGGAAGGACGTGGACCGGAGTTTAAAGGTCTGCGATTTGAAAATTGCGGCCCAATTACGAAATTTTGTTTCCGAAAATACGCGTTAACGTAATTAACTGCTACAAAACCGCTCTTGCCCGGGAATCAAATGCTAATAAAAGTAATAAATAAATCTGGCATTATTCGCTTCTCCGTAATTTAACTTTTATTTTAATCGAACTAAGAGACGTATTTACTCGTTTCAGCCGTATACGATGTGATGAGGATTTCCTGTATCATTCACCTGTCCATGGCAATATTGTTGTTCTTGATCAGTTTATTGTTACTGGTCGGAGTCAAGAAAGTAAGTAATCCCCGGTCGTTTCTTCTCGCGCCCGTCCGAATATTCCCAATTTCCCATTGTTATTAAGTTTATCCGTCCGAAGAGGCTGTTGCCGGGAAGACACCCGCGCGCTATTTCGTAAGTCGGTTAATCCGGCAGGCCGTGGGGATCGGTTTGTCCCCTGCCGCGTGTTTTTACTACTCGAATTACAATTCGGTACGAAAGGTTAAAGTAAAGCTATCTTTCTTCTTTAATCGTTACGGATTAGCCTCCGCCTCCGCGTAAAAAATGTTATTTCTAATTAAATGCATTTATCCGATTTTAGGATAATCGCTTCCTGTTGATACCTTGGATGGTCTGGATCATTTTCGTACTGGTCATGCACGTCATTTACATAATTTTTGCCATCATAGCGGCCATCAGAAATCCGGTAAGTCCGTAAATGCCTATCCGACGTTTAACGTAACGATTCCTATATTAGCCGGGTCGAGGCCGAAGTTTTCGACGCGAACACGCGTACGTCGGACGTCGGGCGCCGCTTTCCCGTAAACCTAAAAGTTTGACAATGGCCTTTGGAATGTCGAGCGCGATTCCACCGACTTTCCAAACGCCATTGTCGAACTTCTAGGATTACGAGAAAGCGGCGCCCGACGTCCGACGTACGCGTGTTCGCGTCGAAAACTTCGGCCTCGACCCGGCTAATCTCTCAAAGAGCATTTAATTATACGCAACGCATTTAGTTTTGTAAGTCGTGGGATAAAATATACGGATGTTTTGCGACCTTCCGATCCGCGGAATGGACAAAAATTCGGAAAGACGTAGGTCAAAGACGAAGGTAATTCCGGTTACAATTTCCTAAAATATGCAGAATTTCGTGTCGACGTACGGACAAAGAAGCCGGTTTGACGAAAATGGCCGAAATTCTTAATTTTTCGTGCCCGTCTAAATGCGACCAGGATAAAGGAAAACGTGGCAAATGGGAAAGCGATTAAGGGGTTTATCCTAAGAATTTTCAAAGACCTAACGAGTTTTAAGCCGAACGTTTACCTAAATTCCGAAACCTTCCGCGTGTATTTGCAGATGCAGCTGATACAGGCTTTCTTCTTTTTGTTGTCCTGCTGTTTGAACGTAAGTAACTCGAATTCATTTACCCGCGATTATTTTAACTGTAAAAATACGCTTTTCTATTTTTAGCTCTATTGTTTCCGATGCGTCTATTCCCAATATAAATTCTTGCAAGAAGAAGAGGAGTCCAGAGCGAGATTTCATAAAATTAAAAACATCAGCGGCCCTTTGTAATTCTTCCCAACACTCGCAGATTCGTTAGGAAACGTCCATTACTCGAAAAAGTACATTAAACGTCGGCCATTTAAATCTTTCTTCTATAACGATGGAAATTTTTAGAGAAATTTAACAAAAAATTGACTATTGTTACAAATTTTCTTGTAAATAATCGTAGAATATTCGTTAAAAGTCGATAATTTCGCCGTTTATTCGGCATAAAACTAACGTTTAGGCGAAAGACGGTGAAAATGTAGAAATCTTAACGATTTTAAGAGCCGTCGTCGTATATTTTTATAAAATTACGAGAAACAAACGAATTTTTATTTTTGTAAAGGGTTTTAAATTTAAAAGGAATTTTTTAAAACTAAATAAATAACAATATTTTACTTTTTAAAAATTCTTTTTCCGGTTGTTAAACCGTGGTTTTAATATACAATTGTAGAGGGGGAAGGAAGGAATTACGAAACTCGGTTATTGCGGACCTTCTACTTTTGTCGAATTTCGTCTTCCTAATAATAATTAAAGTTGTATCGTATAATTACCGGTATTGTCTTTTACCTGTTAGACGTATCCATCGTACGTAGGTCTGTGCCTAATTGCCTAATTATGTATAGAAATTAGACTTTTATCTACATGATTTGTATTTATATATTTATGACCTTTATTTTGGAAAAATTCTATGTAATTACGGAATAAAACGAGTAATTGTGTTTTAAGTCTATCCGTTCTTAAATACCCTGTACTAATCCTTTGTCTTTTATATTCTTTATTCCGAGAAAGTGCTTAATAAATCGGCTGCAGTTTATTATTTATAACTGTTCTTTATTCGCCTTCCACATCCTCCAACGTCCGGTCGGGTGCGTAGACTTTACCGCCACCGCTTCCGGCGACTCCGACTTACCACTTCCCGGGGTCGCGGGGATGACGCGGAAGGTTTTACAAACTCGGCGCTCCGAATTTAAAATAAAGCCGACATTTATATTAAGTCGTAAACTCCGCCGGATCCACCGTTTCGGCGCCGCGTTTACTTTCGTTCCGCTCCACCGACCGAATCTTATCTTCGATAACGCCATCTGGTGTAGAACTTTTGAATTTTTAAGTCCGAGAACGATTTCCTTATTCGTCACTCTTATATACACAATCCGGGAGCGTTTTTGTAAACGCTCCACCCCTTTGTAACGCATCGTAACCGTATAGACGGAGGCAGGCGGGCGCGATTTACGTCTGGGTGAGACAAAGAATAATTTATTTAACAAACCCGATTATCCGTCTCGGACGCGATTCGTTTCAGAATTGCGTCCGAGACGGATAATCGGGTACAAAATTAAAGAACTTCGAATTAAAAAAGGGATTCGGAGAAAGTAAATATTAAAAGGCGAAATAGAAGGGCGCCGTAACGGAACCGGATAAGCCACGTTTCTTTATTAATCTAATTAAATATATATCCGAAATATCTTTACAAATTAATTTTATAAAACGACAAATTTATTACGCCGAGGTTTCTGCCGATTCGTGCAAACTACCGGGTCGAGAAGATTTCCGGAGACACCGGAAGACCCGAAGCAAGAAATGCGCCGTGTCTCAATAACTGTATTCTTCGATATCTTTGTAAACGGAATAGACGCAAACGAAGGAAAGAGCCTGCAAATTGCCTAAAGGTTAGCGCCGTAATTTCGCCCGGTTCGACAGAAACGATACCAACCGCTAATAACGGGTCCATCCAGTTTACCGCCGCCAGAGTCGCGCGACCCTAGAAAAACCGTGGTGACCGGTATTAGAGAAGATTATACGGATTCGTTCTATTAAAGCACGCGAGTTTTGTCTTCTATATCAGTGAAAAGTACGAATTTGAGGCATAATTTAAAGTTTAGCTCACTCGATAAAGGCTGTAAACGGCCGGGACGACTTGTACCGTCAGGTAGAGAAATGCCATTATTAACCAGGGACGGATTAATTCGTGGTCTTCCTGAAAGTAAAATTGAAAGCGAGAATCGTTTCCGCCAAGTAAATTTCTATTTATAACTTTAAGTCTAACTTTGTACGCTGCGTAGTAAAGTACGCGTAATGCGCACACTTTTTATAGCGTGTCGACTGGAAATCGAAGGTACCGGCACCCAGCGTCGTAACTAGTCTTTTACGCGCCCGGTGCGAACTTCCGTAACTACGCCCCAAAACTACGATATAAAACTTGGTCCGGGTCATTTCTACGCCCCCGGGGGTCTGCGCCCCGTGCCAGGGCACCGCCGGCACCGCCCTAGTTACGGCACTGCCGGCACCCTCCGTTTAGTACCACCGTCGGATAGTGCCGACCGAAATGATACGAATTTATTATTTACAAAACATATTGGTAATTTTGAAGCACGAAAACATCTTACCAGTTTCACTCCTAATACCATCAGCACGCTGAACAAAAACGAAAATACGTAAACCATCAACTGTGCGGCTACGACGGCTTTAATCCCTTTCAGGTCGTAAGCTGAAAATAAATATTAATTAAATTTTCAAGGCGATTCCTTTCGCGTCTGGAGTAATTGCCCTACTTCCTCCTAAAAGAAGGTGCGCGGCTTAATCTCCGGACCGAAGATACATTTAATTAAATGTATAAAGACGATAAAACTTCCATTTATTTTAAATTATCGTAAGTACGAATCACTCACCACTTTTGTCTTTTAGAAATTCCTCGTCGTCTTGGTAGGTGGCGATGATGTAACAGTACAAGAGTATCTTGGCCGCGAAATATACCTCGAAATACAGAAATAGCTACAATAATCGTCTTTTCTTAAGATTTATACCGAACGAACGGCTATTTAAATATTTATTTACTTATTCAAAGTGTCCTTATATGAAATTTTAATGGCTACGTCGATATAAACGCGAGCCGGGCGTTAAAAATTCTTAAAATAAACATTTAATGTAGGCTTTTCTAGTATTACGTCGGAAAAAAATTACCCGAATACTCGAACGGTGCCGTATTTTTAGAAATTATTTACTAAAATTTCGGTACGGGTTCTCCTCGCTTTACGACCTATCCGCTTAACGACCACTAGCACTTACGACCGATCGAGTTTCGACCCGCAATTCGGGGAATCCCCTTTCTCGGCTTTAGTGTCGGTCGGTGGCGAATGGTGACACGCGCACTAAGCGTACTATAATAGTCTTTTTACGAATAAATTTGGGAATACTATAGATTACCACCTATGAAATTTCGAGTCTTTGGGTATATATCTGAACTCGGGAGACCGAGACGAGTTCAACGATACCCTACTTTTTGACCGGACACGGAAAATAATACAGTTATCATACTTAGTTATCATCGCGCGATCGCGTCGCTCTCTCCGCTAAGTCGGCCTCGCTATCGCGATCGGGAGTCGCGTCGCTTGCCGTTAAAATTGCCTTTAGTAGACGCAGTGGCGTAGCGTAGTGGGGGCGGCAGGGGCGGCCTTTTAGGGGGGCAAAATTTCACAACAAATAATAATAATATCTTGTAAAAATTTGCACCTGTACAATACACAATAATGATGATTGTTCTTGCTGAAAAGTTCTTTAGAATTACTGTATATTTTAGTCTTTTGAATTGAAATACTTAAATAAGGGGGCGGCGAAATTTTCTTTCTCCCCGGGCGGCTGACGCCCAGACTACGCCACTGAGTAGACATTTCCCCCCCTTTTTTACTTTGTTCAAGAACTACCGTAAATCAATAACTAGTGACGTTTAGCACGTGGCGGCCTGCCGGCGGCTCCCCTCCGGGAGGTCGGTCGGGAGCACAAACAGTGGGAACGCCCGCCATGTTCGCTGCCAAAAGATTATCAAGAGTCGCGTCGCTCTCTCCGCTCTGGTATCGCGTGTTTAACCCTATTGGAGATGACCGTAGTCCGACGTCACGGTTTGCAGACTTTACCGCAAGATGGCAGTACTAGCAACTACGGTGCCTTCTTCGTGAGAGCATTAAAAAAGTATGGTAACTTAAAAAGTAAAATAACTTTTTTAATTTTCGTCTCCGGTCCAAATGTAGGGTACCGTTGAATTCGTCTCGGTCCCCCGAGTTCAAATATATAATCAAAGTCCCGAAATTCCATAGGTGGTAATCTATAGTACACCCTAAATTTGAAGTCTGTCACATAATTTGGATAATTTTACGACGATCCTATATTCCCGGCGCAAGCTTCTCGCTTATCGACCAATTCTCTTAACGACGCAGTCGTCGGAACGGAACTCGGTCGTAAAGCGAGGAGTACCTGTATTTTCGCAGTCTAGCGATACGGTATCACTTACGACGGATACAATTCCAATAATATACGAGGCGAACGTAATGTCGCAGCAGCAGTATCTTTGAAGGCGAATGCACATCCTTTTCCCGTTCCCGCGGATTTTTACAATCGTTAGCCACGGAATTCCTCCGAAGAAACGAAATGTCTCTCCTCTTCCACGGAATTTACGCCCAACAAAATTCCGATGACGATTGTGACGACGAATCCTATTTGTTAGAAAACAATAAAAACGAAACGCGCTCGTTACGCATCCGCCTTCTACCGAAAGTAATTCTTTGCCGGCAATTTTTCAGTATTTGAATTTATTTCGAACGAATTTTTGACAAATTTTACAATTATAAAATACTGCGCTCGAACACACTGGATATTATACCGTTCCTTCAGCTTTTGTGACGGTTATTATCGTTTTCTTTCGCTTTCTTCCCAAAAGTCGACATCCGTTCGCGCGGCGCTTTCGATTATCTCGGTGTATATTCGATCCCGGACGTCCATTTTATAACTTCGGTGACTAAAATTTTAAACTTTTGCGTAATACGTCTTTGAATATTCGGTGTCGGAATAGTCTATATAAAAATATTCTTCTTAAACCAAAGTGGCGACGAATTGGCAAAAATTCGCATTCGGATCGTCGTCTTCCCTCATTGTTAATTTACAAATTAAGAGCCACAAAGAGACTTTACCCGGGAATAAAAAACAAATTATCTTAAGAAACAAAACAAACGTTTTTAATGTAATTTTTTCCCGGTCGAATTTCGTCCGATGGTAAACGTTACCGACGCACCGGCGAGCCAAAGGATAATAAGTAAAATAAATAAATTAATAAAAATAATAATTAGCGGGTAATTAATAAATAAATTAACCGCAAAAAAGATACAATGTATTTTACACCGGTATCGAACAATCGAGAAATCGTTTCCCGTTAGAGACGTCAGAGGGGACTTTCCTCGACCGGTTCCTTTTTTCCCCGTCACGTTACCGTATAAACACAATAGGTTTTCGTCGTCGGAGGCAATAATTTACCGTCGACGGTGGCGCGTGGAGTGGAGAAAACATGTGCGTTCGAATAGTTTCTTGCTGCCGTTTTAACGTTAAAGACGGGACGTTGGCCACGGGAGTGTACGCGTCGGTGAGTTATGCAAATGGCGACTCTTTACGGTAACTCCGGGCGTACAAAATTATCGATATTTGTAAATTACGAAACGTAATGGTTACGATAATTTCTAGATTACGTCTTTGCTGTCGTCGGTCACCTGCGCGGTTATACTGGGATATTCCGACGTGGAAAGTTACCTGCATCGTCCCTTTTTAACAGGTGATTTTAGTTAAAATTAAGTAGAAATAACTAAGATTTAAGCCATTTCCCATTTACGGACCCCGAGAATTACTTACGACGATATTAAAGACGTTTAGCAGAAACGTATTGCCTAAGTCGGTGGTAATAAGCGAAAACGAAAGCTTTTGTGTCGAGTGGCGACGAATCCCATTCCCCGCGCTTTACCCACCCGAAGAATCGTCCGCAAAGCCCACGTTCCGGGAAAACGTTCGAATGTCTCCTCCCTTCTTAAACGTCGTTTTACGTAAATATTAGAATGGTTTTTACCGGCTCGATCGCCGGTAGGAAACAACGTTATAAAATTAGTAAATCCGAGATTTAACGCGATTCGATCGTAGTTTAAACGGGGAAACCCGTCTTTTCTTCGTAGTTTTCGTCTCCGAGTCACCGGGGGAATTCGAGTCGACGTTCGGCTCCTTTTGGCCGAAATAGTTTCCGACTTACGCCGAGTTATTCGTAATCGCCTACGCGGAGCGAAAGTACGGAGTATTTAGCGTACTAGCCGGGACGCGTGCTGGGGGCGAAAGGACTAGTTTCTCCCCACCCGATGGGATCTTTCGACCCCGGGCCCGCCGGGCTAATTTCTTCCGCGGAAATATATTCCGCAGATATTTTAATTTGATCATTATTTACGGTAACGGTCTAAAAATAAAGTAAGACGGATACTACGAAGCACTTTGGGTGTCGAGTCATCGATTGTGCGGACTCGGCAAATTGTCGAGCGACGATTATTCGCCGGCGATTTTGCGCGAGAATGTTTTCGCCGAGTCAACGCCGGAAATATTTAATCGGCCGATCTCTTCCGTCGGACTTTTAAGCCGTTTAGTCGACTCCGACTAATTACGTTTTGCGGGGATTAAACGCGTTTATCCCTCGAGACCGGATTTGGGCTAAGCGGCGCGGCGCTAACGGAATACGAACGGAGGAAATGCGCCATTTTTACGACGTCGGTCTACCCGGCGGAGTCTTCCTTCCGACTAATCGATTATTTGAAGGAATACTTCGTTGCAGTAATTTTCTATTGGGTCTAGGGGTAAGAAAGGACGGCCGGTCCTCCCGACTATTTAATAACCAATTTAAGTGGAAGTAACATTTTTCTCGGTAAATGGTTCTTACGGATTAGTCCGGGCAATTCCGATTTTTAACGCGGGCGCTTTCCGGGTTTCCGTCCATCCGCCGGGCTTTACCGCGCTCTTTCGACCCGTCGTCGTCCTTGGCGTAAATTTCCTCTCTTCTTGCGTAAGTTTTTAAACAAATTATACGTTATTTCCCGCCTTCTTTTACGTACGGATCTTTAGTTTTTACATTTTGCGATACGTAAACCACGGGTTGGAAAAACGCCTTTATTTTTACTTTCCCGGCCGTCGCGCGTAACGGAGGAAAAGTATGGCGGTGGATTAAAAATTAACCCCCCCCCCGAGATATTTACACTTTTGGACTTAAAATGTCGAAATGCAAAAAAGAAAAGAAAAAAATCGAGGATAATTTCTGTGTAAGGATGTCGGCGTGCGCGCACGAATTTGTTCGCCCCGTTCGAAGCTTATTAACTCCCGCTATTAATGGGGCGCTAGGTCGGACTCGATGACGATTTTGCCGGTTATTAGAATTTACAATTTTTTCGTAAAACTCGTCCCTACCCGCGAATTAAGCCGAGTATATAAATTTTTACGTAAAATACGACGACGGATGGCGCCACCAGAATTTTACTTTTCCGGGTAAGTCGCGCGACCGGTTGTGGGTTAAGTTAGATTTCGGAGCGTTCTGGCATTCCGCCTCCGCGTTCGTAGCTTTTTTATTGGCAGCGGAGTGGGTGGCTCGGCTCGGCCGGAGGGTTTAGCCCTTATAGTCGACCGATTCGTTAACGAGTAAAATGGCGTAAACGTTCCACTTAGAAACGATGTAGGCCGTCGTTACTTTTTGCCTACGCGGCTTAAAAGAGACGTTAAATTACTACGCGTCGAAGTTACAGAGTCGTGCCCGGGTAATTACGGACCGGACGGGTATCGGGTTTTGAGGATTTTTCATCGCGCGTACGGGACGGAAAATCCTCAAAACCCGGAGGAAGAAAACCCGTTTTGCCCGTACTTTCGCGGCCACCCGTTACGCTTATTGCGCGAAAAGGTTTTAATATTCTGCCCTTAATTGTCGATAAAGCGGAAATTAATCGACTGGCTACTTTTACCGTTGCAGGAATCGATCCTCATTCCGCTCGAGTAGGGCTGGTGACGCTTCTGGTGTGGAGCGCGGTGTGTTTTTTAACGAGTCTCATTTTAATCTACGGAGTTAAAAGGGTGAGTACGGAATGTAAATCTCTTTTCGGATTTCCTCCGCTCTTCGACCGGGGGAAAATATAATTCGGCCGGTTTAATTTTTAAAATACTCGGGTGGAATTTATTAATTGTCCGGGGAGTAGAAATTATTTAGAAGTTAGCCCGTGGTAAATGTTAAATTTCGCCTTCAGGACGATCGTTATTGTCTGATACCGTGGATGATTTGGAACGCCGTAGCCATCGTCGGACAAATGATTTTATTCGTTTTCAGCATCGCCGTGGTAAAAGCCGACGTCGTAAGTAGATTTATTAATGATAATTGAAATCGTTCGAAATAAACCGGGGGGGAAGCCGTTTGTTAAGACCCGTGCCGAAGAAGCCGTTATTCCCCACCGGACTTCTCTTCCTCCCCGATTCAAATATTTCTGTCGGGTGATACGAAGCCGTTCCGCTAATCCGAAATGCCCGTTAGTAAAACGCGTCGGAAAGTACGAAGAGCCGTAATTACAATAACGGCTTCTTCCCGTTAATTACGCGTAATTAAACATTACCGGATAAAGTAACGGTAACTTTTTATAAGGAAAACTCCGATCTTATCGATTATAACGTAGGTACGGTAGAGAGTCGTAAATCCGAATCGATTGGGGACTGGGGTTGTTCCGATTACCCATTATGTACGAAAAAATACATTAACCCGTCCGACGTTCAAATTTTTCTCCGTCGCGTGTCGCTTCTTGTCGAATTTTCGTCGATTTTAAGCCTAACGAAAATTTTTATAATAATAATCGAGGCTATCGTATCGTTAAAAATTATTTCTGCATTTTGTACAAACAAAAGAAATATATTGTAAAATATAAAAACACGAAAATTATACTTTAGAGGTAAATCTAGTATCAAAAAAGTTCGATTCGGCACGACACAGTCCGACTGAAAATCGTTCGGATAACCGGTGATTCGGATTACCGGAGTTCGGATTACGACTCTCTACTGTATTTTGATTTTTTTCATCTCCAAATAATTCCTTATATAAACGAAATTGCAATTATTAATGTTTATTATCGAATAGGTGTACGTGGCTAGAATGGCGATTGCCGGATTTTCTGTGGTTTTTCACGTAAGTTTTTAAAGGAAAAACGTAAATATCGCTCGAGCATCGCGGGTGGAGTGTTTAATTGACTTTTATTATTATTACAGTTTTATTGTTACAGTTGCGTTTATTCTCATTACGCGATTCTGGCCGAAAGCGACGGAGGAACCACCTATTATATGGCAAAGTTGTAAATTTCTCGGCGTTACGTTCCGAGAAGTCCTTCCCTCCCCGTCCGACGACGTCCTTATCGAGATATCTTCCGGACACTAGCCGTACGGAAATTGCCACGAAGAGTTCCGTTCGGCCCGGGGCATTCGAGTCTTCTCCTTCGTTACGACGGTTTTTTATTCGAACAACGCGATAAAGCGTTTTAATTTAGAGAATTGCGAAATTATCTTCCGCGCGCGTTTTATCTATTTTAATAAAAATAGTTTCACAATAAACAGAGTAGGAGACGATTTCTTTAGAAAACCGTCCGAAGATTAAATAATCGCTAAATTTAAGAAAATGTTCCTTCGACAAAGCCGTTTGAGAGAAATTTCTTAGAACGAAAAACGGGTATAAGTAATTTACGCGGAGAATTACTAACATCGAATGCGCGTACGTCGTTAAATATCTATTCCCGTCGCCATTAAAGTTACGGCATAAAAATCTTCCGTCGGGTGTAATTCGAGTCCTTCCCACGAAAGGAAATTTCGAACGCGCGCTCGTACCGGAATACTTCCTCGGAGAAGGCCGGTTTTTCTATTTGGCGGAAATCGGAACTCCGCAGATACACTTTGGCGGGCGAGAAACGGCGACGACGGAATTACGGAAGATGCGGACCGGAACAAATCCGCGAGTAATTACTGTCGAGTTGCATTTTTACTTTCGTACGTTCGAGTCTATAGCATTTTACCGCGATATTAAGTAATAGCCGCGCCCGTCCGACAGACAGACAGTTTAATATTAACGCGGTAATAAACGAACTTTTGTTTTACCTAAAAAAATCATAAAAATCGATACCGAAGCCTCTTCTACGGTATTTTCTTCCGGTAGAGTAACCGGCGATACGTATTTAAGATACTTCGTAGATCGAGCCGTTAGAAGAGCGACTTATTTACCGTTAACGACGCGGCTAATAATAATTGTCTGGAAAATCGATTAAATTTAACGGCGCAAATACCGGAATAAAATTTCGTTTACGCGCCCGAAAGAATCGCGCCGAAAAATGTCTTCCTTCGGAACTTTCTTCCGAGACGGTTTTTAATAATTATCGTCGCTTCTATCGTTTGGTCGAAGGTTTCGACGCAAACTTCCGACGTTCGTTTCCGGCTCGTTAGCGACGTTTCGAACAGTCCGACGGTCGCCGCGTAAACGACGCGGCTCTGTTAAAATTCGAGTAGTTATTTGTCCGACGGATAAATTAAACGTAGTAAAAAAGAAAACGATCGACTTACGGAATTACTCGACGAGACGACGATGCGCAAAACGTCCGACCAAAACAATCGCGGTAGAGATCGGCCGGGGCGTGGAGAAAAAACGACGCTGCGGCTATTCCGGGGCTATTTTCTTCCCGTTTAGTTCGGCGGACGCGGAAAAGCCGACGTTAAGCGTTAGCGAGACCCGTCGGTCGTAATTCGAATAATCCCTTTTAGTGGAGTGTCCGTATTCGATTATCTACGACGCGGACGTTGTGATTTACGCTTCCGTAACATTTATATTCCGCCAAGCGATTTTGCCGATAGAGGTCGGTCCTTATTATTAGTTATATTATCGCTTTCGAACACATTTTGCTTAAATAAAACCGCTTTAAAATTTTATTGCCGAGTGTCTGAGACGGCCTACGCGGCGCGGGGCGTAACGATCGGAGTCGAGGATCGTAACCCGGTAAAGTCGCGGCGACGGGTAGCCGTTACGTAGCCCGTCCGCGTTAGCGAAGCGTAGTTTTGTAACCTCCGTTCTTTTTTCGTCGTCGCGTCTAAAACGACGGCGGAATCCTTCGAGAAAGCCGTATAATAATCCGGAAGGAAAACGCACCTTCGAATTTCACCGAATAATTCGCTATAGTAAAAAATATTCGTTAAATTTTATTAACGGTCGCGCCGGAAAGGTTTCCGCTTACCTTTACGGCGCCGTAAATTAAAAGGAAACCGCTCAAAAACCAAACAATATCGAAAACCAGAATCGCTATTAAAAAGACTCTCTGCCACTTTCCGTACTCTGCGTCTGAAAAAATGAAACGGCGACGTAAAATACGGAGAAACGGCTTCCGCCTTAGACGGGTTTTTACCGCGCAAAAATAGTCGGAGATTTCGCCTAGGACCGTATAAAGTGGGATTTTTCTTTTCGACGCGCTCTCCTCCATTTTTCCCCACCCGTCTTTCCGCGCCGACGGGCGGGGAAAAATTTGACCGGCTCGAGGTGGGATTTCTTCCGCCGGAATGGCGGATAACTTCCGATCTTCTATTTTAATTCGGGTAACGCGTTTATTTTATTCGTATCCTAAACGACGACGACTCGACGTCGTCGGAGAGAAACGCCGATTAATTTCCCGTCGTCGACGGTCGAGAATATCGTTGTCCTCGGTCGGAAAGTGGCCTTTACGTCGCGTCCGGAAGATAGACGCCGGGCGGCAAATACCTTTTCCGACGTATAAAAACGGATCGTTTTCGAAATTACCGCTTCTTCCGCCCGATTCTCGCATTCGGGTACCCGCCGGGCCGGGAACTTCCCGGGTTTACCGGCCGCCGCCGTTAAAAGGCGCCGAAGGTTTTATTACCGAAACGTTTCGAAGTTTCGAAATTAAGCGCGGTAATTTAAGGATGCGATTCGCGTAAGTTTCACTACCGACCCGTCGATCGGTAGTCCGACGGGAGCGGGTAACTTTTAAACACCCGGCCGGACCGACAAAACGCGCGGGAAACGTTACCGAGGCCGTGGCCGATATCACCCGTAATGGTTTTCGCTATACTTAAGCCCGGGTAGATATCGTGTGGGCTAGGTAATGCTTTATAAACGAGTTTAAGGACGTAAAACGCTCGCCGCGGCGTAAATACCGACGGCTACCGAACCGTTCTCGGTATTAAAACGGCAACGACGGGCCGTCGGACCGCGCGCGGTTACGTCGCGGTTACGTCCCGGACTTTAGATTAAGGCGGAAACCCGCGATAACGATTAACGTCGACGCCCGGCGGACGATTTACGGAATCGTATTTGATTAGTCGACGCGTTTACCCGTAGAAACCACTTAAACGAGACGCGAATAGGTCACTTCGGTAAACGGTACGGACGGTGGGGCGATATAAATATAATTTTACCGTCCGTTTCGGGTCTTGCCCGCGCCCTTCGGTTAGGGTCCGTCGAGGCCCGGTCGAGGTGCCGGAACCGGTTTAAACCGGAAAATAGAACGGCGATAAAAAGCGACGCCGGGCGGAGGGCCGGCTAATCGTCGCCGCCGTCGTCCGCCAAACGACAATTTTCTATACATTCGTCGTCGTCGGCGAAATTATAAAATTACTTACTTAACGGGGCTGTTTCGGTAGGTAAAATCGGCACCGATAGAAGCCCGATAATTGCGTATTAATCGTATACCGGTACATTATTTAATTACGGTATTAGAAAGTTAATTAATTACGAAGAATGTCGACCGCATTTCGGCAAGCACCCGAGACGACGATGGGAACGACACAAATCGTAAATTCTATACGGGTGTCGTAAATTAAGTAAATACCGCGCCGAAGTGGGAATAAACCTACACGAATTTAAACAGAATACTCGAGACGATTAACGAAGAGGAGAAAAATACTTTTAAAAGCGCGATAGGGCCTATAAACAATGCCGCGCGTTCTATATAGCCCATATATAAGTGATATTTAAGCGTTTCGGATAATCGAGTTTCGATCGTATATCCTTTCTCTCGAGGACTCGTTAACCGCCCCGAGATATTTATTTCCGTCGGGAGCCGAGCGGTTAGAAACAAATCGTATTTACGGCCGGCCGCGCTCGATTTTTCGAAGATTCCGGCCGACGTCGGGAACTTAACCGTCGGTTAAGAAAGAGCGGCCGCGACGTATTAACGCGGCCGACGAGGTAGAAAACGGAGAAAATTGACGAACGACGTCGACGAACGTTTTGCCGGGCGATTTCCGTATCGAGTTTTATAACCGGACGCAAAAAATAAAGTCGCGGGAAACTTTCGTTTTTAAATATAAAAATAAAATTAGCCCGGAAAATCTGTTTTTAAATACTTAATTCCGACGCGGCAACGATTTAAAGGACCGAGAACTTTCGAGAATTATTTTATTAATTGGACAAGGAAATGATACTAGAAGTCGGCTCGGCGTACGACAAATTCCCGCACCGGGCGTACGACGAGGGTTTCTCCGGAAATACGCCGATCGTCGAATCCTCGCCACTCGAAAAACGCGCGACAAATATAAAACCGCGGACGGTTTAACGTCCGGGTGGCGGGGTTCGGGACCGCTTCTTACCGGAATGCCCCGGCCCGCTACAGAGGTCGCAGGAGTAAGGCGAATCCGCTTCTTTCCGTCTTTTTATTAGAAACGAACCGAATCCGCAGTCCGGGTTCTCGGATCTCCAGAGGCGGGGGAAGGTCGAAGCCGCAATACACCTTCTTTTTCTTTCCTCTCGACAAGATCAATTTATCGAAGCAATAATTCTGTCGACGAAACCAAAGGAAATTTACCACCGGTTCCGTTAGGTTAAAACCGGGAATGTCTCGGTAATTACTTTAGACTTATCCACGTCCATGTGCAGGAAGGTTACGCCGACGTTCCGGTTAAGAACCGTCCAGGTGCAATCGGCGTTACTGGGGTAGAGCCGGGGATACGAGGGACTGGTCACCGCGATTCTCTCTTTTACTTCTAATTCTCCGCCACACGCATCGACGAATTCTGCGGAATACGATCGGGGTAATTACCTATTCGAATCTAATTATTGAATATTTTACCTGGGAACGTGGCTTACTTTCGCAGCTTCTAGATCGGTTAAACCAGAGTTTGCCCTCTCGGCATTGGCAGTAATAACTTCCTACGGTGTTGACGCAGACGCCGGTACAACCTCCTTTATCCGGCAGCTGGCACTCGTCGATTTCTATCGAATTTACGTAATTTTTAAGAAGCCGAAGCCGGAAACCGTCGGATTAAAGGTCGCCTCACCTTTGACGAACGTGGCGGAAAATCCGCTTCCGACGTTTCTTTCTTCGGAGGAAAAGGTGACGGTTAAAGTTTCGTTACTGGACAGCGTGTCTGCCGGCGCTTTGTTCCCGCAGAATCTACTTACTAATTTGCCACCGGAATCGGATCGTCCGTCGGTGACTTTCACGTAATCGGAAAGACAATTCTCGTCGCCTTCGACCTAACAAAATATCCGCGAAATTCTGGCAAATCTCGGCCGAATAAGAGAAATTTACCGATTATATTGCGGCTTACGTGGAAGGTTTCGAAGTGCAGAGCCACTCTGTAGCCGTCGGGAACGGCCAGGACCCATCGGCACACGGAGTCGTAGGGATACGGTTGGTCGAACTGCGGACTTTGTATCCTTCCGTGATCCGCTTCGATCGTTCCGCTGCATATAACTATAAAAAATTCCGTAATAATACTTTATTACGTTTCGTTTATAACAAATTATTTAAGCTAAATCTACGGCTCGGTCCTCGGAGTCTAAACTTTTAAATTTAATATTATTTGGAAACGGGAAGGTCTTCTCCGGCGGTTTAAGACCGAAACGACGTAAATCTAGCCGTAATTTTAATATCGCCGACTCCGGATCCGGTAAAGTAATTGTAAATACGAATTTCAAAAGTTATACCGGGCGATCGTTACCGGTAAAAGGCTTAACGTAACTTAAAAATTATTTATATTTATACCTCTATACTTTACGGAAAATCGGTCGGCGGCCGAATCGGCGGAAGACCTTTTGTACGTGATCAACAGGTTGTTGGTCTCGGTGGTATACAATCGCTTCTCTTCTCTTTTCCCGCACACTCGATCTAAATTAAGTTAATCGTGAGAATAATTTTAAAAGATCGTTTCGACTCTTAAACGAATTAAACGAAAACCTATGATGGGCGATTTGGACCAGTAGCCGTCTTGGAATTGTAAATAACCGGAAGAACAGTTTTCGCTTTCCGAAATGGCCACGTTTTCCACGTAAAATTCTATAAATTCGCCGGGATTTCTCTCGACGAACCATTGGCAGTAACCTTCTTTAGAAGCCAAACTATAATTAGAAAGGGCGATTTCGTCCATCTTCTTAAACAGTTTGACGTAACATTCTGTCCGCGTACGTAAACGAGAAACGGTTACGTTATTCTCCGTTAAATTTCGTTAATCGTAAGCCTAGAAACGAGCGAAAACCCTTCTTACTCGGACACTTGTACAGTTTGTTGGCGGCGGCGACGTCCGTCCGGCTGAGTTTAACTCTCTTTTCTCTCGAAGACACGCCGGGGTTTAAAGCTCGGAAGGTTTCTTTCCCTTTCAGCGAAAAAGCCTCGGAAGAATAATGCATTATGCTGTCGAAGTCGTAAGCCAAGCCCAAAGTGTCGACCTCGCTTTTGGCCAATTTGCGGAAGTTGCTCCGGTGTCCTGACGGCGCCGAATTAACAAATACGTATCGTAATTTTAGGCACGAAACGCTAACCGAAAAAGAGATTTACCTTTCTTTACGTTCTCGAACATCACTTTAACGTAATTGTCGCGATCCGGGCGATTCTGTTCGTGGTGAAACCCGATGGCGTGTCCCAATTCGTGCATCACGGTGGACACCGAATTGCACGTTTCGTGAAAGACGGTTATCTGCCTTTCCGATATTCTTCCCACGTAAGAGCAGCAGCTGAAAATACACGTCGATACCAATAATTACCGGTTAATATCCGGGCTTTTCCGCCCGCGCTCGGCGTCCTCTCACCCGCAGTGTCCTCGGTTATCGATCGTCAATCGATATTTGTGGCGCGGTTCCGCCGGTACGAATTTTATGCAGGTTTCGGACTCCCATTCCAGCATGGCTCGACGTATCGTTTCTCGCAAACTCTCTGCAAATTAGCCATTTTACCGGCAATTCCTATTTTATAACGTTAATTAACGGAACTTACGGCTGCAGTTTTCGCCGATTTCGTAAGGCAGAACGCCCTCTTCCCACAGTTTCTCGGGATCGGCGGTGGCCACTCTTCTCCAGATTTCGCTAAAAATAAGACCGAATGAGTTTCCGTCGGTTTCTTACCGTCGAACGGCAACGAAAAAGTTACCTTTCTTCCGCCTCCGTTCCGCGCCGAGGAACTGGCAGAGCGTCTTCCGCAACAATGGACAAAAGTAGAATAGCGGCGAGCGCGCGGCGCCCGACGCACCCCATGGTTCCTAAAGTATAATAATATTTGCCATCCGACGGCGATAAAGGTATGGGAAGCGGGAAATTTTTCCGAAAACGTAATAGTTTTCTCGGAAATTTATTGTTTATGCAGATGCGATAAAGTTTAGAGAAAGGAAACAATTAGTAGTAATTGGGTTTTGTCGGTTACGATAAGATTACGAGCGGCGAGTTTTTATCGCCCGTCTTTCGCGTTGGCGACCGTTTAACGTCGCGTCCGCCTGGCGTTTTAAATTTTCCAACGCGGACGGCGACCGAGAAGACCGTTCGTTTAGCCTATGCCGATATTTGGCCGGATGTTCGTCTTCGTCGTCACACCGCGCGGAACGGCGAAAGAAACACGCTTTTATTGTTTCGTGCCGCCTCTCCCGTCCGGTGGTTCCGTTACTTTTCGACGATTCGAATTCCGAATCGAGCGAAGGACGTCGACCGAAGCCAATTTTTATCCGTATTAAAATACGATAATTTAGCTCGGCACTGGCGAAATTCGTCGCCTTCCGAGTCGACCGCGATAAAGTCGAAGTAGGAATTACGTTCGACTACGATTTCCGAGAATACATTTTGCATTCTAAACACGAAGATTAGGAAAATTTTATTTTACGGTTAAATTTGCCCGACGTCTCGGGGATGGACGAGGGCGGCAAACTCCCGTAAATCGTTTAGGACGGGTCGCCGAGAATCGTTTTTAAATTGCCACTTTCGGTCGTACAGTACGTTTTACTTTTTCACCAGTTATTCCGCGGGTTAATCTCGGTTCTTTTATTTCTCTAAAATACGTTGCTTCTACGTACGTATTACTTCGTCCGTTTCTTATTCCGATAAACCGTGGATAAACCGAATTTCGGCCGTGTTTCTCCTCTAATTTTTAGGCCGGTTTAAACGTAGAAATTGTATTTCCCAATTTTAAACGATAAATTTATAGCTTTAGTCAGATATTTAACGATTTTATAATACCGTTTCTTCTCGCGTACGCGGAGAACTAATTAGAACGCGGGTAACCGCGAGTTTTTGCCGCGTCGATAACTTTCTTCCGGAGTTTACCTCTTTCCGGAGGTCGACGACTAAATAAAAGTATACCCGGGCGACATTTTACCCCGGGGCTCCGGCGGTGCCGCCGAGTAATCCCCGTCTCGAACGGACTTTTCTGGCGAAATTTTCCAACGCTCGAACCGTCGCGCGCGCGTTTTCAATTTTTAACCAATTACGTAAGGTAAAAACTAGCGGGTTCCGACGCTTTCGAAACGTTAGACCCGGCCGAAAATGTTATCGATATCGAAATACGAGATGCCGCCGTACTCTCCGGGTGCTATAACGATTTGAAACGAGACTTTTTCTATAAACGTCGACTCGAAAACCAGATTTGTAGTTAAAAGCCCGACCGACTGCCGAATTATTGGGCTACGATGTGGCTACGTATTTAAATAAATACTAAACGATTTGTCTTAGAGATAGACGATTACGCCGCCGTCTCGTGCCGGATTAAATAATTATGATAAATTTAATTTAATTTAGAATTTTCCGGAAGAAAAGAATCGGTCGGGAGCGGAACCGGAACTCGAAACTCCCGTTCACCGCGGACGAGTTGCCGCTTACGTCTTTTCTTCCAGAAATTTTAAATAGGGGAAAAAAGTGATCACGTGACATAGGTGTCGCGCATATCGATACGGTTGTAAACAAGCTGTTCCGTTCGAAGGATAGCTTACTTTATAATAAAGGAAGAACGAAAATATTTTTTAGGAAGGTTAACAACGGTACAATTAAAGGAAGAATTAAAAAAGTACAATGCCGAGTTAGCTGGTAGAAAAGCCGATTTAATAGAAAGGTAAGTTAAAATAATCTACATCTATATTTTTATCGTTAATTATTACATTTATAATTTCAAGTCATTATAACTATTACATGATAAGGTAACTTACCAGTAGATGAAAGTTTTAAGAATAAGATTTCACAAAATGCACATTTTTCGTCGATAAAAACATTTAAAGATCAGTAAAGTTCTCATTGATTCCTTTCACATTTGTCTAACCAATACATAAGGTCAAAACTTTAATTAAAATAAATTTTTTTTCCTTTGGAATATGGTCATGTACCGAGCCTGATATATTATAACCAATTTATATCGGTATCTGAAATGTTAACTGTACCAATAGGTTATCACTGTAATTTAGAACAACAATCAATACAAACAAAACTACTTTCTATGAAGTTCTAAGACAATATAAGAGATATATATCTTAATCTTTTACCAAGAGAAAACAATATTCGGAGTATTTAAAAATAAATATAATCAAAATGTCTTTTTTATTGGTCACAAGTCGTCTTGTTTCAATAATTTAATGCAATAAGACTAATTTCTTCACCAATAAACTTTTTGTACAAGTGAATTTTTGCCCATTTTCTTTTACTAAATCTGGCATACACTATATATATGCCATATTTAGGTGCTTGTCGATACTGTTCAGTTACCTTATACTGTTTATTTTTATATTATATGTAATATATTAAGGTAAGAATATAATATATAATAATAATTTTTGCCTTTCCTGTCAATGAGACAGAAAAAACTAAATAGAATATTGGTGATCATATCTTAACTAGTTATTAAACTTGTTTACAATAATTTTCGGGTTACTGGCATATGAGAGGAATCGGGAAACTCATAATTTTTCTATATCCTGTGATAGCTCTCCTGAACTCAAACTTCCTGATTCATCTGAATATAAGGATCTCTCTCCAAGTTTACAAATACCAGTTTTGATTATAGAGACAATTGATGCCTACATGGAGATGTCAGATCAAAGAATGCCACTGTCTGCTGTGCAGATGTATTTTAATGAATTCTTATTAATAATAAGAGGAACAAAAGAGAAACATTTTTTTATATTTTAAAGGTAATGTAAAATCTGAATTAATCAAGGGGAACAGATTTACACAGATTTAGTAATTACAGATGATGGGGTTATAGAAAATGTAATATGTGAATGTACAGCAGGTAAAGGGCCTAAAGCGTATTGCAAACATGTATGTGTAACACTATTGGCAATAGAAGAATATGGAAGAACAGGCACATATAAGTGTCACAAAACATGCACACGGGTTCTGCAAACATTCCGTCAGCCTACCCGCCAACATAAAGGTTCCCCAGTTAAGGCTAGTGAGCTTCCATTTTATTTATTTAAGAAGAGAGGAATGAAAAGAAAATTATTGGAAGACATAAAATTTGACCCCAGACCATCTGGCAGTACAATCCCTGATTATACAAACTTTGTTATTAATTTGGCAATGAACATGCAAAGTGGTTGCGCAATACCGATATTGCAATTAAGGCAACCAGCAAACACGAGGGCTTTAGAATCAGATCATGATTATTGCAAAAGCACAATGTCCGAAATGTTTTTTAAGTGCTTTACATGTAACTGAAGCAAGTAGGGAGTACATAAAACATTTGGAAAAAGAGACCAGATTACAATGAAAAAGTGCAGTTTGGAAGAAGGAACATTTGTTGCATTTGACATCTTCAAACTTTGGAAAGGTTTGTAAATTAAAATCAACAGACAGAGTAAAATTGTGTGGCTCGTTACTGTCAAGTAGGCCAATAAAAAGTAAGGCAATTTCTCACGGCTTAAGGTATGAAAAAGAAGCAATTGAAACATATTCTTTTGTAAATACTCCTGTGAAAGAATGTGGCATGTTTCTTCATTCAAAATACCCATTCTTAGCTGCAAGTCCAGATGGGCTAGTGGATGATGATAAAATATTAGAAGTTAAATGTCCTTACTCCAGTTTTAAACTTCCTGTGAATGTGCTAAAGATACCATATTTGGAATGTACTGATGACAAAATTACTTTAAAACGGAATCATGATTATTTTCATCAAATCCAAGGACAATTAGCAGTGACAAATAGACAAGTTGCTCATCTGTTTATTTACACAAAAAGTGACTTCAAAGTTTGTATCATTCCAAGAGATAATAAATTCATTGCAGACATGATTGAAACACTAATTATGTTTTTCCATGAGCATATTAAGCCAGTTCTTTTTTTAAAAAAAATGTTTTATAAACATTAAGTTTATAAAATAATTGAGCTAATTGTTATTTTACAATTTGAGTTTATGTAAAATTTTTCTAGATGGTGTATAGTGTGAATTTTTTTAAATAATAAAAAGAGATTTTGTTTTAAAGATTAAAATTCTTTTATTAGCTTACAAGTATTTATTCAACTATAGTACAAATTTTAAAACCACTATATTACTTTGAATTGAAGTTCCACAATGAAGACCTTACTGTGTATGATAGTATACATTCTTAATCTTAGAATTTATAAACAGACAAAAATTTAAAAATACTATAGATGGAAAACTTAAATTAGGCTAGGGTCTAGAATGGAAAAAAAAATTATATACGGTATTAATAGAGAGCTAGACTAACAGTGAAACAAATTAAGAATCTCTGCCAACAATGCATGGTCTAAAATTGCATAACATAAAACATATAAATATAATTTCACTGCCAAGTTTCGTTACTGCCGGATGCATGTGTTGCCTCAAAATTTTATATGTACAGTACGTGAGTACGAGCCATTCCTATAATACGTTCAATATGTATTCTTTTACTAGATGTTTTTCTGTCTCGAGATGACAAACTGCTGCTCAGCTGTGCTTTTCCTCTCATAAAAGTGGGTATATTTACCACAACTTCTTTAGTAATTAGTTATTCCTGAATGTTAAAACCTCTATCAGCCATTACCCAGTCTTAAAATAATTATTGGATTTTCGTTTAAAGAATTAACAAATCGTACTTTAGAACCGACAACGTATCGCTTAGTCTGTTTACAACCTCGTCGATACTAGCGCCGCGTACGGAGTAGATTTCACTTTTTTCCCCTATTAAATTAACTTATCGTAATTATTTAATCCGGCACGAGATGGCGGCGTAACCGTCTACCTCTAAGACAAATTGTTTAGTATTTAATTATTTACGTAGCCGCAATATAGCCCGATAATTCGGCTTTTTCCGTAATTCCAACGGTGTAGATAGCCAAATTTTCTACAAAATCTCCGATTTTATTTCTATGATATCTACCGGCTAGAACGCGATATTAGACCGAATGTTTCCTTCGTTACCGTAATTTACTTCTTCGCCGCGTCGGTATATTTAGGATCCCGGAATCGATCCGGACGCGTTCTACTCCGGTTTAAACCAGTCTCCTTAAATTTTATTTGCCCGTCCGAATCCAATTAATGTTTCGGAGATAATAAAGTAAAATTAAATTCGGAAGGACGTCGTCGATAAAAGGACAATGCCGCTCTTTTCGACCCGTGGGCACCGACGCGGCCTTTTACGGCTAGCCCGTCGCCATTGGGCCGGCCCGAGACGGGGCTACGAGCGTAACTTTTTTAAAAAGTTTCGTTTTTAGAAGGAAGCGCTCCGTAGGTCGGTTGTTCCTCTCGAGGGCGGCGAAGGAGTTTACCGCTTTCCGACCTTCAAATAAAGTAAACGGTTTAATTCCCGAAATCGGAAACAGGATTTGGAAACGTTTTTGCGGTAAAAAAATAGCTAGGCGAACTGCGGTAACGGTAAGGCCTGGCCGCGCTATTTTCGCGTTCTATTTTATAATTTCTCGACAGATACGAAAGAGTCGAGAACTTCCGTCGGGTGGTCTTATCTACAGAGAGGTTTCCGGTCCGCATCACCGGTGACGTCACGAGCATGCGCGATTGTCCGGCGCCATCTTTCTGGTTCGTTTACGTTTTATTTGCGTTTACGCGCGCTTTAACCGGAGTTTTCGCGTCGTTTATTCGTGGCGTGAGGAGGCGCGGCTACCGCGGAGCGGTTGGGACAAACCGCTCCGGGCGCTCGAATCACCGGGACGCCGAGTTAGAAAGGGCGAAATAAACACCGGTAAAAACATTTGTAAAAATATTTTTGGGTTTAATAATTAGTCAATTAACTATTAGATTCGAATCCGTTGGAAAATTACGTACACTTTTTAAGCGCTTATCACCCGAATATCTGGTCGCGTCGTCCGGTAAAAATATTCCGGAAGGATCGGTATTGTCGTAATCGGCGTATTCCTCCGACATTTCGCCTAGTTTCGGACACGGACCGCTTCGATTTAAAATGTGTTTTTATACTCGGTTAAAAGAAATTACTTCCGTACGCCGAGTTGCCGAACTATTTTTAATTCGCACCGCAGCCTCGAGCAGCTTCTCCGATATTATTGCAGCGTGCCTGGTTTTTTTAACTTCGCCGGTGACGACGGCGTTAAGAAGCGGCACGTCGCGACACCGTATTAGTTCTTTGGCTACTGTATCGGTTGAAAAACTATAGCTGGTCGACGCGATCCGAAGAGAGCGATCGACCGCTTTGCAAACGAAATAGCCAGAAAACAACGATTTTGAAGCTTTTTTAAAGTACTATTATGTATTTGTTACGAAACTTTTGGTCAATACACTTACATAAAATGTAGCAAATATTATTAGGTACTCCGTACTCGAAGAATTGTATTTTGTTTTACTATTATATCTGTATTTATTAAATTGAATATCTTATCGTCGAAATGCCTCGAATCTCGAATAAATCGTTATTAAGTAAGGTTTTCGATCGAAATACGGTAATTAGATATGTTTTTAAATCGAATGTTGGAAACAAGTTTCGCCATCTCTTTCGAGGAACGAGGGGGCGCGCCGATTCTCTTTATTCCGGGGCGCCGAATACGTAGTTAGGCCTCTGTCACTACGGTGAATCGTTCGGTAATTGGGCGTAACGCTAGTTCACCGGAGAACGAAGGACGGACGTCGTTTTAAAAATTCCCGGCATTATTTGTCATCCGGGAGCTTTCGCCGGGAAGGTAATTTGCGCGGCTCCGAAGAATTAACCGGAAAATTTCAATACGGACAAAGCGAATATGCGTACAAGAGTTTGTCGGAAACGTTTCGTTTCGGGTAAGCCGTGACATTCGATTAGTAGTTATCGATAAACGATTAGATAAACTTCTGCACGAGCGTCGTAAGATGTGTACCGGTCGGTTGCGTAAATACCTTTGTTAATACCGACAAAATAAAGTTAAATAATTTTAACAGCCGCAAATTTTAGTTCGAATAGACGACGATTGCGTTCGACCTTTATTTTTCACCTTTCGGTTTATTTTCTTAGTCTTTGCTGGTAATAAAAATACCGTAGAGTTAATATTAAAGCTTAGCGGTCGAAGAATTAGAACTGAATTTTGAACCGATTGTCCTTCCGCTCTAATTTACATAAATAAAAGCGCGTGTGTTTTTTACGATATAAACCGATAATTTCCGATCGGAAATAAGCGCTGCCAATCGGTGGAAGAAAAAACCACGTGAAGCTAAGCGAGCCGAAACTAAACCGCAAACGTGGTTTAGTTCAACGAAAGCGACTTCGAAACCTCTATATTCTATTTGTCGTCGTGTCTTTCCTCCCGTAATTCCGGTCCGACGGTTTATTCGACGTCGTCGTCCGTCTCGTAGCCGCCAGCCTTTTCTGTCACTCCACGTCCGTCTGTTGTCCGGAAATCTCGTATATGATATCGACTAATTTGGTTCGACAATCCGTCCTATTCCTTTTACTTTTCTGGCCGTTACCGTATACGTAACAACGGAAAGTATTAGAGTCGTGTCAAATTTGACCCGACCGTTTTGCAAATGTCCGCGTTTTGACATCCCCGAACCCGAAAATAACACGGCCAAAAATCTAGCCTCGACCTTCAAAATTAAACCCTCGTGTCATTTTATAATAATTTAAAATTTATTTAGTTTTTATAACAAAATTTCGTAACAAATGGCGCCGCGCAGAATTTTATTTAAATACGATTAATAGTATAAAAGTTACTTTTTAAATAAAATCTCGTAACGGCCGGGGTAGACTCGCCGGGCGAATCTAGAAGGTTACGAAGAGGCGCTCTCGCCGCCCGAACGGCCGAGTAAAGTGTCTCGGAAAGACCGCGTAGGAGCTTTTGGGAAGAGCTGGCAGTAGCGTATTTTGTAGTGGGCGAGATGCCCGGTGATTCCATTTTCGTTAGGAAAACCAGTTCCGAAACAATTACGAGAAGGCGACTCGGGCCTTCGCGACAAAGGCAATCGCGAGAAAATACCTCCGGCGACCGGGTTCCGATCGAGAACTGGAAAACTGGTAGTAATCTCTGTTCGGCATGCCAATCCCACCGGGAAAACGGGGCAAGAGTACCTCCGTACTGGTGGAACGGGCAGATAGATCACCCGGATTTTGAGAGATACTTCTAGGGAAAAAATTTGCTAAGTCAAAGGGACCGGAAGTAGCGAGCACGAAGTCTACATCCATAGTAGAAAGCCAGAAATGAGGTACCCGGTTGGTGTCGGACGTAGGCCTCGATTTATAACCGTAGAGTTTAAAGCCTTCCGCGAGTACTGTCGCGTCGTGCGTATCGGGGCGACGCCTTACCTACCGTCCAAACGGTCTAACGGAGTGGTTCGCGCATACATCGAAGGACCACCTCCGGCCGTCGTAGCGGATCACCCAACGGAGTACCGAAGCACGAAAAAGAAGGAACCGGCAGCTATCGTGTCGACGGACGTAGTAACAGCCCGAAAACCAGTAATAAATATTATTATTCTACCTCCGATGTGTCGTTTGTTACGCTAACAAAAGAAATTTTTAATACACCTATTAATACGTACTGTACAGTAATACCGCGAACTTACGCGATAGGTGGGGCCGAGCGATAACCGCGGAAGTCGGGGTATAATTTCGCATATAAATACATACAAATTATTTTTAATTGGAGCCGGAGACTAAAGAAAACAAATAATTTAGGAAAAAAATGTTTAATAAAATCTTAGATAATACATACGTATAACAAATTATATTATTAAAATCGTGCTTCGATGTAGAAGGCTTCCTAAAATCAAACAAATTCGTCCGACGGCTCGAAGATTTTTTCTCCCGCAAAATTTCCCCGTAGCGTGCTAATAATTTTTATTATTTCTCGTTTTGTAGAAGAAACGCGCTCTTCGTCGGAGTCTATTTTCTAAAATTCGTAACCCCTTTTCATTTTTGTATCGAAGTCTTTAATAATGTTAACTTTGCATTCCAACGAGAGTTATTCTGTTCTTGTTTGATGCGGAAGAATCGGTTCTACTTGGTTTGGATGACTTAGTAGAGTCTCTCGAGTCTCCGTACATACAGCAAACAGAAATTAATTGTAGCTACGCGTCGATTCCGCGCGACACGTCCGAACACGTAAGCCGAACAACGGTGGGGGAGTGAGTAATCGAGTTGCGTGGCGCTCGAACAAAAGACGAATCGACGAGACTCGAAAATCGCCTAATTCCGGGTCGGCCTAAGTCGAGGTATTACCGTATAATAATTTCTACAATTTAAATTGGTAATTAAAAAGAAAATAAAACGAATAGCGCTAGCGCAGCGTTATCCAATGCGAGAGTAAGAACTGCTAGAAGGCGTGGTGCCTACGGGCTTTCCGGCCAACTTTAAAACCGGGTTTATCTGTGGGAATGCGAGCTAATTTTACTTCGACTATATAAATTAAGATTTTAGCTAGCGGATATCTTCCGTCGACCGGAATTACACCGTACCGTGGCACTCGTCGTCGCGGTCCGTTACGAGGTCTGTATGAGGTCGGGACACGCGTGACCTACTTTTTGAGCCGCCATTTTGGGGTATTTTGAGTCGCACGTTTTAAGCAAACTTGTACGAGCAGTCAAGTTTTATACGACATTAATTAAAGTCAAATTGCATAAATCCATTGATTTTCGGTCGAAAATATAATAATAATTTCGGACGATTACGCAACCCCAATTTTTTGTAACTTTTCGATCAAATAGTTTAAAAGAAACAATCATTCATATCATTTTCTGTTGTGATTGAAACTAATTATATAGGTGCTAAAACTGATGCAATTACGTGTATAGGCACTTCGTAAAATAATGCAATAACATCAGAGAAAATTTAAAGTATAATAAACAATATACAATGAAGTTATCCAAAATTTTATTTTAAAGCATTTACCAATACAATATTAATGCATTTAAAAAATAAATACTGGACTAACGTTTAATTAATGAACATTTTTGGCTTTACAGAGGCTTATACGTCATATTTTCCTAATTATATGAAATTTAATCAAAAAGGATAATATTAAACACAATTTAATGATATTTTTAACAGAGCTTATCTGAGACATAACTTCTTTCTCTGTAAGCACACAAGATAAAAATAGGATAAAAATATAATAAAACTATTTCTGGAGGTCAGCAGAAGTACGCATAAATGAACTTTTGCTTCCATACAGTTTTTTTACACTTAAAGTACTGTTCATATCTCTGGCAAAAATATGCAGTCTCACTGAAAGAAAAGTTGAGATTAACAAATCCTTGATACTGTGGTGACAAGAATTTTGTATGACATGAGTTACCAACCCTGAAGTGAGTTGTAACAGATTTTCCTTTAAATTGTCTTTGTTTAGGAATGAATTAATATGCTTCCTAAATGTTTTTTCACTTTCCCAAACAATGTTGAATGCAATCTCTGTTGGATGAACCAAATTACCTTTACTTAGAGTAGTGGTCCATTCATGAGGTAATGTTATAGAAGGCTCTACAGTACAAATAGATTGTATGCAATTATTACAACTAATTATTTTTGACTCTCTTACAAGCTTATGAATTACCCATCCTGCTAAATAATAAAGTCCTGCCATCTGCAATTCATTTAAAGACACATTACTAGGACAACAATTAGATTCTAATTCTGAATGTTCCTGTAATGGTTTTGTGTTAGAGAAGAATTCTAAATAGTATTCATCATCATCAACATCGTAAGATGATGAATTAGGCATATGAGTATATTGTGCAATACTGATCATTCTAATAACGTGTCTAAATTTTACAGGTGTAGGATGGCTATCACCCGTTTCACGAATTTGTGAAAATAAATTCTCAACACAATCTGTTGATAATCTGCTTGTAAGCAGATAATCAATTAACTGTCTGGAATGAAGTTCCTCAAAGAGTTCCAGAGCACTTCTAGTTGATAACTGTAAACCAGTCTGGATTGGTTTCCAATGCTTTTTCCCTCTGAAACTTAAGGTTGGGAACCACTTTAAAACTTCCTTCAGATGGTTAATTTTGTCATTGTTTTTTCTACATAAGGAATCATTTTTATTTCTACTTGTCATAACTTCAAACCAATTGTATATCTGATTAATGAACCAACTAGTAGCTATGGCTTCTTCAGGCATGGTTCCAATTGATATACAGAATAGCAATGCAGATGAAACTACATTTGAAAACAAATGCCTCACAAGTGGAACTCTCATTTTTTCAAAGGTGCTAGGTTCAATTACCTTCCTTGATAATTTAGGAGCTATAACAGGCCCACCTCCTTCTTGTTGTTTTATTAAACATTCAATATGCTTCATTGAAACTATTCCTGACTTTAATCTTTGTTCTGATACAACTTCATCAGCTAAAGAAATGTTTTGGGCCAACAAACAATTTCTTATATTTTTTAGTATGTGAGGAACATCTGCTACAAAATATACATTTTCTTCTTGGGTAGAAGGATGCCTAATTTTACAATTAACATGATTTCTAATAGAATGGATTCCAATAACCCCCCACATACCAGTGTTGTTAGAGCCCATGTCACTGGTTACACATTTCACAAGAAGTCCTTGTAAATACAAACTTTCTATTACTTTTTTCACAAAATTCCATAATTTGTGAGAATTAATTGAATTGCCTGTTAACGCATATGCCACAACTTGTTTCCAGTGCAAAGTTAAGCCTCTTGCAATAAAAACAAGAGCATGTGTTGCAACTACAGGTTCATCAGAATCAGTGAAATCTTTACTTACTAACCCAACATATCTCTTTAAGCCTTTATCGTATTCAATATGTGGCCTTAACTGCATTTCATCTAATGACAGTACACAAAGTTTGCCTTGTTCATCAGCTGACCGTAGTTTAACTCCTAACCACTCAATAATGTCGTACTGAATTCCTCGAGAAAATTTGCACGATTCAATCCTTCTATTTAAAGTTCTTGAAGAAGGCAAAGGAAAATTCGTGCTTCGAAGGAATTCGTAACCTTCGTTGCCCACTGCACATTTAATTTGCACTGCTTGTTTTATTGTTTGATTCGTCCAAGTATATGGGTTCGTTACAGATACTCTCTGCAAATATTGGATTTGATCCGGTTTCAGAAATAAATTTAGCTTATTTTCCATTGCTTCTTGCCTTTGAGTCAGTTTTTGTATCTAAAATTTAAAAAATAGATTATATATAGTATCTTTGAAATCTAATACAGCTATACTTAAACATATATAAGATAACAGAAATATTATTTAATGTTTTCTGATTTCTTTATTGTTTTCATTACATAAAAGTAGAGTCAGTTTTCTACTCAAATATCAGAATTCTGATTCATAATATAAGATATCACTCCATGTTCCACATTACAAAATAAAAGTTGGTCTAAAATTGTTTTAAATGTAAATAAAACATTTACCTGCAGTTGTAGTCTCCTGTTTTCTAACTGAAGTTTTTCATTTAGTTTATCTGAAGTATTTTCATCACCTTCTTCACTTGTTTTTTCTGTCATGGCAAGGTTCACGGAAGACTCCACTAGAGCTATATAAAAAAATACGTTATAAGTCAAAACATGTTAAAATAATTATTTTTTCGTGCCATATAACGTTTCTCGCAAAAACAGACAGAATTGAACGTACGAGATTTTCGATAACGGCCAATTTATTAAACATCGAGAATACTCGTACAAAACAGTCGTCTTTATTTCGGATGAAAAAAGAACTAGCTCGGCAATTAAATAATTTTACCATTGGTTTTTCTATCTTCAGGAAGTTTTCTTTAACTAATAGGCCTCTTTATCGTACTAGATTTAGGAGGATTGGGCACATTGAAAATTGTGGGAACCGCATTCCATTTTAGCAGCTTCCTTTCGTCAACTCTTTTCGGTTCAAACTGCGATTCTTCGAAATGAAGCTGAACAACAAATAATTTAATGTGAGCTCACGTATACATCTCAAAGACAGTACCTATAGAAAAATACATGATATACACTAACCTCATACATTTGAGAATGTTCAGTTGGCTGCCACTTAGCACGTCCGCAGTTCTGCGCCCATTTCGCTCTCCTCTGCTTATCTGCGGGAAATCTGAACAATCGGACCTTGGAAGACATACTTTTACAATTAGGTGCCACACGATACCCCATTGCTTAACGTTTCGAGTATGTATATACGTAATTATATTCGATTCGTGCACGAACCACGTATGATGAGCTCGATCGATTAGTCCCAAAATGGCCACTGCCGCAAAGAATCACGGGCACGTGTCCCGGTTTGGTTCGGTTTGTTTGAGTTTTTTGGCACAAGAGCCATATAGGCTATGCTGCGCCATGCCAAATAGTTAAATAAAATCAAAGCTAAATATATATATCAAAAAATATTAATATAACACAAAAACAAACAAGTGCAAATAAACAGAACAAAACAAATATAAGTATATAATAAATAAATAAATAAATATTAGTTAACTCAAATCTCTTTATTAATATTTATAACTTTCAAAAAGTTCAGTATCTTATCAAGATTTGGCCTCTGGCCCAAAATCTCTCTCAAACTTGCATTTCCGAAATGCTGTCTGCGACTCTGGTCAAAAGCAACACAGTTGCAAAGTATGTGTTTAACACTTAAAGTACAAATGCAATACTGGCATACTGGCTGGTCATCACCCTTCAAAAGGTATTGATGAGTAAGCCGAGTATGTCCAATCCTCAGACGAGTAAGAATGACTTCAGATCTCCTATCATACTGTTTGTTGTGTGTCCAATTTTCTATTATAGGTTTGATCTCGTAAAGTTTATTGTGGACTTGTTCGTTCCACACATTTTGCCATCTCTCTGCTAGTCGTTTTTTAACGACCAGCTTCAAGTCACCTCCTTCAATAAACATTGTATGCTGAGAAGGACTTGCTGACTTTGCAGCTGCGTCAGCTTCTTCATTCCCTCTTATACCTACATGGCCTGGGACCCAACAAAATTTTACAAGAATATTACTCGCAATAAGATGGCAAAACAGTTTGCGAATTTTAATCACTATAGAGTGAGAACTAGGTTCATATGAGATCAAAGCCTGAAGTGCACTAACTGAGTCAGTGTAAATAACACAGCGACGATGACCTTTCCTAATTACATATTTTAAGGCTAGGTAAATAGCCTGCAACTCTGCAGTAAAGATGGAAGAATTTGATGCAATTTGTTCTGCCACGATCTCATCCTGGCAGACAAAGGCTGAGCCAACGTAATCAACCGACTTCGATCCATCAGTATAAATAGGAATTAAATTCCTGTCGTGGTGTTGAAATTCTGCAAAGTGCTGCCTATAGATGTAGTCCGGGGTGGATTCCTTAGGAAACTGCTTTAAGCTAATGTCAACATTTATCACAGGAGTTGACCAAGGTGATATATTATCGACCTCAGCCTGTGAAATGTTGCTTGTGTCCAGGTCAATCGTGCTGCTTACATTCTCCATTCTAATGTCAAATGTAGGGACACAACTTGGGCAAGCTGAAAATAATCTTTTCAGCTGAGTAGCTGATACTCTACAATAAACTGAAGGTTTAGCCAAAGATTTCTGTTTAATGTAATAAAACAGAGACAACTGTTCTCTCCTCAGGGATAGTGGAGGCTCATAAGCATCCACGTACAAACTTTGAACAGGGGAAGTTCGAAATGCACCAGTGCACAAACGCAATGCTTGATGGTGGATTGGATCCAGCATCCGAAGAGTAGATTCTCGCGCAGAGCCATACGCAACACATCCATAGTCCAGCTTAGAGCGAACGAGGGCTCTATATATCCTGAGCATCGAACATTTGTCTGCTCCCCAGGATGAGCAGCCTAATACCTTTAAAAGGTTCAGAGATTTTAAACATCTACTCTTCAAATTGCGCAAGTGTGATAAGAACGTCAGTTTTTGGTCAAACACAACACCCAAAAACTTTGCCTCATTAACAATTGGGATTTTAACCCCATTTAGGTAAATTTCCGGGTCCAGGTGCAAACCACGCTTTCGGCAAACGTGGATGCACGAGGTCTTCTCTACGTTAAAACTGAAACCATTGGTCTTGGACCAATTGTCTATGCGGTTTAGCGAGGTTTGCAGTTGTCTCTCAATGAAACCCATGTTACTAGACTGGCAGGAGATCTGAAAGTCATCCACATACATAGTGTGTTTCACACTGGGAGGGAGACACTTAGCTATGCTGTTAATTTTTACTAGGAACAGAGTCACACTCAAAATACAACCTTGAGGAACACCTTCTTCTTGTGTGAAAGGCCTAGAAAAAGTGTTGCCCATCCTGACTTGGAATCTACGATTCTGCAGGAAGTTTTTTATAACTTCCCTCCAAGAATCCCTTTGGCTTTGCCTTCTTATTTTTCTGGCATTTGCCTTTGCTTTTTTAAAAGCTATCAAATTCTCAGCAGTGGGGTATCTTCTGAAAATCCCCCATGCTTTCTTTTGATTTTTAAATGCTGCCTCGCAATTCTGATCCCACCATGGTTTCGGATGTTTTGGATATCTGGTTGACGTTTTCCCCATTGTTTTTTCAGCTGCCTGAATAATACTGGAAGTGACAACTTCAACTGCATCATTGATATCAGCAGTATTGACCATTTCCTCAGTGATGTTAGCCAAAGAGGAAAATGCAGGCCAATCTGCCGTTTCAAGTTTCCAGCGTGGTGGACGGGCTGTTTCACAGCTTTCTCTGCCTCGATATTTTAAAAATATTGGGAAGTGGTCACTGGAAAGTGGATTAGATCCAACCTCCCATGTAAGCGCTGAAAACAGATTTGGGGTTGCTAATGATAGATCAATGGCAGTGAATGTTCTTGTTGGGGCGTGGAAGTATGTCACTTCTCCAGTATTAAATAAATATAGTTGGTGATTGCCTATAAATCTCTCAATGGCCCTGCCTCGACAATTTATGTCGGGACTGCCCCACATTGGATTGTGGCCATTGAAATCACCGAGTAAAAGGAATGGAGTCGGCAGTTGTTCAACCAAGTCATCCAATTCATCTTCATCGACTCTGACATCTGGTGGCAAGTATATGGAACAAACTGTTACAGTTACTCCAATAGAAATTCTGACTGCCACAGCTTGCAGCTCTGTTGTTATTTGTACCGGTAAGGAAGGATGCGGTTTGAAACCAGTATAGCCACACCTCCACTGGCGCGGGTGTGGCTATCGTCATCCTTACGGTAGAGATGAAATCCTTTTAAAGAAATTTTTTCTCCAGGTTTTAGATGTGTTTCCTGGAGTGCCACGCAGAGAGATGTGGTACATGATGTCAAGTATTTAATGTCAGAAAAGTTGTTGCGGAAACCACGACAGTTCCATTGGATTATTTTATAATCCATTATGTGTTTGAGACAGCATTCTTTGCGAGGGTATCCCTCTTTAATTTAACAGATGGTCTCTCTTTTGGAGGTGACATTGGTTTTGTAACCTCCACATTATTCTCTTCATCAGAGATATCAGAGAACTCGCTCACAGACTGAGTCTCTGATTTTTTGGATTAGAGAGAGCTGCTTTCACCTGTTTTAATGGGTTCTTACTAGCCTTTTTAGAACCCAGGTTTCTTGTTATCACCCCTGTTTTAGGTAGGGGTGCTTTTTGTTTTGTATTGTCCTTTCTGGTGTTTCTTTTGAAGGGATCAGTAAACATTTTGCATGGCGAGTGAGAGATTCCTTTGGGAAACAGAAATGTCCGTCTGAACTTCACATGTCTTTGTGGATTTCAGAGCAGCAGCAAATGTTTTTTGTTTCAGTGGTGCACTTGAAGTGACCATTCGGCGAGCCTCTGGGTATGGTAAATTGTTGATGGTTTTCACTCGCTGGATCTCTTTCTCTCTCTGCCATGCAGGGCATTTTCAGGAGTAGGCAGGATGGGTATCCTTGCAGTTCACACAGCATGGGGTAGTTTTACATTCAGTACTCTCATGACCTTCAGTCCCACACTGTGCGCATACGCTTTTCCCTCGGCAAGATGTTTGTGAATGTCCAAATCGCTGGCATTTAAAGCAACGCAGCGGATTTGGAACATACGGGCGAACTGGACCAGCGTAGATACCCTGCTGTAATAACAGATGGCAAAGTCGTTTATTAAATGTCAAAATAAGATGTTTCGTAGGAATAAACTTGCCATCCCGACGAATGGAGATGCGTCGGACAGCAGTGACGCCTTGGTCTGAAAGACCGATCTGAATGTCTGATTCATCTTCAGACATCAGATCAATTTCAGATATCACACCACGTGATGAGTTTAGGCTTCCGTGTGGTGTGACAGTGACTTCCATTTCTCCCAGAGTCTTTGTTTGCAGAAGTTTTGCCGATTGTTGTGGAGAAGCTGTTTCCACCAGTAAATCTCCCGATCTTAATTTTTGTATTTTTTTCAATTGTCCTATGGTCGATTCAAACAATTTTTGAATCAAGAATGGCGATGCTTTAGATAGAGGTTTTTCTCCAGTTGCATGCACTATTAAGTAAGCAGGTTGGCTGGAGTTCTGGTCTTTGGTCGCTTGTTTTGTTGTTTTAAAATCCATATTTAAGAATTTACATTCAGCTCCTAGTGACCCCACCCACCATGGGGCCCAACAGGGGATGCCGTCACATGGGAGACTCCCATAGACCGTCACACCAGGGTTTCCCAGGAGCTATACCCTCACAATGCAGTCGAGAAGAGCACATCTTGTCCGATGTGTCCGCCCGGTCTGCATCGATCGGTTGACTCCAGGCCGAGATCAAGAATGACTCAACGACCAGCCGATTGACTCAAACGGAGCCTGATTTGAGCCTCCCGTTTATCCGAAGCAGGGGCCAAAGCAGTGTGTTGGGGACGTTATGTTGCCCCTCAACTACCAGGATCCCCCTTTCCGGCATACGGGACACCACGCACGGCAAACACGTGGGTGGGCGTTCAGATCCCAGGGATGGTAAAGAGAATTACTAAACCATCTCTGGGAGGTCCCATCACCACGGACAGGAACCCACACCGAGGGGGACACGTGTCCCGACCTTCTTATACAGACCTTGGTCCGTTACAAATTATGGCCTAAACGAATGTTTTCGCAGAATAATCCAAATTATTTTGGCGGCGATATCTCTTAAATTTAGTAATATAAAGTTTGGGCGACAAATAAAGGAATAGTTAAACACGAAAATGCGTAACGTTTACAGGTAATGTCTTAATGAAACGTTCGAAAAACTAACGTTTAATTTTCATATTTTGGCACGTCTTCGGAGGTCCTTTTGGATGTTACGCACCTCGCTTTAACATTTCTGGGTCCAAAATACCGGCAATTAATGCGGAATGCTCAAGTAAAAACCGGTGGAAATTTTCAATGGACTAACGTATTTGCGCAGAGAACCTAAAAAGTCAATACTAATGTTTGAAATCTGACAATTGCGGGAATACAAATTTTTTATTTGTAGTCGTGGGATAACGTTTCGTGAAAATTTAAAATCTGGGATAAAATATTACATCCGGAGAATTTTGTTTCGAGTACGAGCACTTTGTTAGCTCTCGTTTCCAAAAAGATTTGTAATTAATTTCTCCGCTACCCGAAAAATATATACTTTCCGGCAGGCCTAAAAGCCCTATAATAATCGACTCGATCCTTATTTTGGTTCCGTTGGCTCATTTTATCGATTGGCATATTGTTCCGAAGAATACTAATGGCAAAAGAATATTTGTTTCCATCCCCGTTGTCCACGCCGTGAAATCGACAGAATTGTACACATTCAAATTATATTTTAGAAAAATCGTCTTTTTATTGATGAAAATTATACAGGCAATGGCGGAACGAACGAATTTTATTAATTAATATCGAGAGCTTTCTACCAACGTGTATTCTTAAAAAACAAAAGCAATAAAGTTAAGAACGTGTTTAAAGATAAAGTCCTTCAGGAGTTCCTTCCTTCTTCCTGTACAAGACGTTTTCTTTCGATTTTCTGAAGTCTTCGTTGGTCACTTTCATTCTTCGTTCTCTCAGTGCCATCAGACCGGCTTCCGTGCAAATGGCCTGACAAAAAACAAATAATTTAGTCGAGTCTACTCTTATCTGGGTCATTTCTTTGGCAGAAGATTGTATGGAAAGTTAGAATTATACGTAGGAAAACAACGTAGGTTAGTGTAAGAGAGGGAAATGGTTCGGAGCAGTGTTAGAGAGGGTTGAAAAGAAGAGAAAATTAATGAAAAAAATTCATTGGGCATGTTTTAAGAAATAAAGGAAACTGTCTAATGAGAGTTGTTATTGGGGGAATAATAGTTTTTAGCTTTAAATATCTCTCGTATCATTCGGTAATAATAGATGGAAAAGAGCGAGGAGAAGACTAAGGACAGGGTGAGAGCCACGGAAATGACAACCCGTCGCAAATTCAGAATATTAGATGAATATTACATATTGGCATTTGAAGTATTCTATTTTTTAGGACTACTATTAAATATTGTACCGTAATTTGAAAAAAATCCTCCTAGTTGTGGCATTTATCCACTATTAGTGATACGACGTTACAATAAATATGATCGTCCTTAAAAACGTATAATTCAATATTTAAGTTAAAGGAATATTCGTAGAGTGCATTTTGAAACAAACACTGTGGAATCTCTTATTGATAACAATAATTTAAGCAATATGCTGAAATTTCTTACTTGGATTAATACTATTTAAATTGTTTTAATTATCTTGTAATTTGATAATTAAATATTTTACATTGTTATAAAAATTTATTATTAATCGTTTTATGGTTAGCCAATAAAACCGGAATTTCCAGTAACTGGTTTTATTCACTTTACGCTGCTTTATGCTATTAATTGGTATAATTGAATCCCAAAATAGTTACGATAAAATCCATCTGCTGTAAATATTTGGTAATTAAAATTAAACATTTATTGCCTAAGACCATTGTTTTTATCACTCACACCCACAGCTAATAGCAGTATTAAAAAGAAAATACAATTTTATCAATTTATTTGAATTTAATTTATTAATATCTGTTGTTTTCTTAGACAACTAGAGCTATATTAGATTTATGTTATTAACAGATATGTTATATAATCACTTGGCCCAATCGTTCATTAATTAATAAACAATATACCGTATTGGCTCGAATGTTTTTCCCGGTTAAAAAAAATCCACCGAGGAGTCAAATAATTTCCCGGCTATTACGAGATCTTATTTAGAAAATATATTGGAATTAAAATTTTAAAAGTTAATAAAATTGTATATGGTGCCACCTGTTACAAGATTTTGTTACAAAAAACTTTTTGTATTTTTAATTACTATAAAATGGCAAAAAGCTTAATTTTGAGGATGGGACGGTTTTATAAAAAGTATAAACGTCAATAGAGAGTAAAATCGTCGTTAAGTCCGACCCTACCGGAGATACGCACAACCCTTCGACCTTTAACGACCGAAATTTTAATAGCGTTGACGTCTCTCCTGAGCCGCCCCGCTAAATTTCGTTACTTAATCTTTACCTCGTCTCGAGATATTAAGCAAAATAGATGCCGACGCACGTACATCTAGGAAATTTTGACTTTTTTGGATTTGGGAGGTCTCAAAACGTGGAGTTTGAAAAAAAAACTCGGAGGATCAAATTTTACACGATTCTGATACTTTTCCTTATTATGTATACGTAACAGCGGGGAAAGTAAAAAACCATGGGATATCGTCTCGATTTCACTCTAATTTTTATTAGATTCATTTTTATTAATATAAATAAAAAGAAGCAATAATGTACAATTTGTCACATATTTCTTTCTACACAACAAATCCTTTAAGTACAATTTTCTGATCGACTAGGTTTGATTTAAATTGGATCTGTAAAAATTACTAAGAAATTGGTCAAAAATTCATTTATGGCGATTGATTTCCAGATATTTGTAAATACAAATTAGTTAGAAACAATGTTCCCTCTAATTTTTATTGTAGACGAGCCGAACGTGTACGTCTCTGAGCAAAAAAAAAAAATTTTTGCCGAGCAGATTCTGAGCAAAAAATTTTCTGAGTGCACATATATATAAAATCTTATTTTTTTCTATAAAAATTAAAATAATTAATTATAAAGTAGAGATTAAAATCCATTTTAAAACGTCGTCTTCTTCGTCCTGGCCGTATCCCAAATTATTTGGGGTCGGCCCGGAATGTCAATTCGCGCCACGTTGATCTATTCCTAATTATTTCTTTGTCCACCCCACAGTCCGGCATATCCTTTTTTTACACATTCGATCCATCTCTTCTTGGGTCTTCCTCTACCTCTATATCCCTGTACTCTCATATTTAGTGCCTTTTTTGTTACATGTTCCTCATTCCTTCTCACCACATGTCCAAACCATCATATTTCCATAAAAAACATTATCTTTTGTCTATGATTTAATGTATTTAATCGAAATATACATAGTAATAATCGTGTTGTAGACAGAGTAAGAAATATGTAAACGACGATTGAAATTGGTGTGCGTGCTCGCCCGCGCGGCACAAATTCTCACGTGTGGCAGCGATTCGAGCAATGTGCGGCCACGCGGCTTAGAGGGAACGTTGGTTAGAAATATAATTTTAAAGTAATTTTGAAAAGAAAGAAATGCAACTAATTTTCATAATTATGTAGACAAAAACTAATGAAACTTACAAATATTCTTGTAAAAGTTAACACATTATTAGAAGGTTTTTATAATGTTCTATCAACAACTTGGACAGGAGGTTGAAGAACATGGTGGTGATGAAACAGGAATAAGACAGTAAAATTTTGAAGAAAATGAAAGTAATAAAGTGTCAATGACTAGCAATTTTCATTAAAAACTTTAGGACATTTTTTGCATATAAAATTAATAATAAAAAGGTTGACTTATTTTTAGCTAGGACGTAAATATAAGGATTTCAAAAAGAAAGGCAGACTTACATCCGAGCCAATGTAGGTAGTAATTTGGCCTAGGATATATACAAAAACCGACTTTAAAACGTCGGTTTTCGAATCTCGACTTTTCTACGAAACCGTTAAAACCGGTTTTTCAATTTTTACCAAAAAAAGGAAATAAAGTCTTGAAATAAGTTATTAAATAAATGAAAAGAGAAATTTACATTTATAACATTTCAAGAATATAACAAAATATAACCGACCAACGTCTAGTCTAAACAAAACAAAAAAAATGCTAGACTATTACATTAAAATATAAAATTTACTCAATAGAAAACCATTAAAAAAACAAACGACGACGAATGCCTGCAAAATAATATTTTATATCTTATTTTTCCTAAGAAAATATGATTTTAGAAAGCAGGGAACATCTATAGATTGTTCAACCGTATCCTTATTTTGCACAAAATTGCCAGAAACAGAAAAAACTCTAAACCCAGCTCAGTAGGAAGTGAATCGTCTTTAAAGCATTAAATAATAAATCAAAATTTTCGTTATTGTTTGTTCCTTCTAATACTAAAAACTACTTGTTTAGTGTCCTAGGGCTGGACAAAATCATTTTTTCTAGTTTTTGAAGATATTTATGTAATCGATCTCGCACGACCCAATTTTGAGGGGCTGTATTTGTGAAGGGTTGCTTGTAGAAGTATGGTTCCTTTGACTGTTTTGCTTCTATGGATATGCTCTACTGCTTTGAAGGTTCCAACAATCTCATTCAGATCTTGAATTGAGCCAAATTGGCTGAATTTTAGGCATAGGGAGATTTTTTGTTTTGTAGTTAGTTTTATGAAACTTAATATTTAACAATATTCCCGTTTTATGCCAGAGACGATTTTGTGTCAAAATGTTGATGTTCTTAATTAATTATTTGATTAATATGTTTTAGGTATAGGCTCAAAAACCAGTTTTCAAATTATACAAATTTCTTCAAAAAACCGGTTTTAAAAACCAACAAATCCTAGTTAGACCATTCTTACCCCATTCTTACTTTAATAATGATGCCAAATTTTATTAATTATTTATTCATTAACTTTATGATACCCTATATAATATAGCTTTAGTTGTTTGTGTAATTAAAAATTTAGGTTGGTTGGTTATTTACATATATATGCTGTGATCTTTTACACTAAAAATATCAATAAATATGGGCATAAAATGTCAATTTGTACAAAATAATAACGGAATACCTTTATATCTGCTCCCGATAAATCGTCTTTAGCCATGACCAAATCGTCAATTATTACGTCTTCGGCCAGGGTCATTCGTGCAGTGTGAATCTGGAATATTCGACGTTTCGTCTTTTCGTCCGGCAGAGGAAATTCTATTTTTCTATCGATTCTTCCAGGTCGGATAAGTGCGGGATCTAACGTTTCTATCCGGTTAGTTGCCATGACGACTTTCACGTCTCCTCTAGAGTCAAATCCGTCTAACTGATTCAATAATTCCAACATGGTACGCTGGATTTCACGTTCGCCTCCGGAGTTTGAATCGTATCTACAATTTTTATTTCAATTAAGATTTTCATTTAATAAATTATCGGTTTTTAAAAATAATAACCTCTTCGTTCCGACGGCATCGATTTCGTCTATAAAAACAATCGAAGGTGCATGCTCCTCTGCTACTCTAAATAATTCTCGTACTAACTTTGGACCATCTCCCTAGAATATTTCAAAATAATATGCAAAAATTAACTTAGTTTTATTTGGAATGTAATTTGTTATAACACATTGAACTATTACATACAAGATACTTTTGTATTAGCTCAGAACCTACTACTCGGAGAAAGGTTGCAGACGTTTGATTTGCCACAGCTTTTGCTAATAGTGTCTTCCCAGTTCCGGGTGGTCCATATAATATTACACCTTTGGGAGGTTTGATTCCCATTTCTTCATAATATTCTGGATGAGTTAAAGGTAGTTCAACAGATTCCTAATTTATAATACAAAAAATTTTATTACTTCTTCAGAATCATATTTATACAAATTTTAAACAAAGCTATAACAACTTAATATAAATGGATTTTAAGTACAGTAAATGATTCAAATTATTTTTCATATTTAGATCAATACATTGTGTAATAAAATAAACTGTGATCAAAAATCTTTTATAATTAGTCATTTCAAAATTCATTATGTAGTATATATGGTGATTCTGATTGCTGTGCATATTTTGAGGAATGATAAAGTGGTCAACAGAATCCTACAATTTAAATTGGTTTCCAACAATTCATCACCAGGGACAGCTAAAAGTCTACATATTCCAGCGCCTATTTCCAGTAGATATAAAGCTCTACCGTCCCCAAGTGGTAAGGATGGTTGGACAGAGGATATCTGTAATATCACCAGTTCCAACTTCTAAACTTTTATGTTTTTCAATTGGATATTTTGTGTTTTTAAGGGAATTTTTAATTATGATGACCAAGTAGCCTACAAAGAACAGTTGATCATCAAAAGTTTGTATTTTTGAAGTAATGTAAATATGTAGGGGTGGATGTCACACCGGCAAAAGTACAGTACATATATGAGGAGAAAAATATTTCTTAACGTCTTTTTGTTGTGTTAATTTCTCTGCGAGTGCTTTCAATGCTATTATAAACATCGTCTTCAGGCATAAATATGAATCGAATGTTTTTTCTCAAACAAATTTTAAATTACTAACAGAAACGGCATTAACTGAATGGAATGTAAAAATTTTTAGAACAAAAATATTTAAAATCTTACTAAAATAATCTCTTAAAATCACATGTCTACACGCATGCACTTAGATACACGGAGAAGATGGAGAGTGTGGGTAGTGGAGAAATGTGGTTAATCAGAATTATTTAACAACTTGTACAAGCTGACTCAAGTTCCAGATAACTCAAGAGTGGGGGAGTTGCATGGGGACAATAGTGTGGTGAAGAAGGACTCCCAAATGAGCACCAAACCCTTTTCGCCTAAGCAACACAGTACAGTCACAAAGTGTGGTGTGGTAATGCTGTAAAACCATCCTGGATAACTCTGTGTCAAACATTTCCACCACCAAAGAATGTTGGTGCTCAGATAATCAACAAGACAGCATTATAGTGGTAGCCCCTATGTAGTAGGTTGTGTGTTCCAGTTGTATTCTCTAATGGGACAGAATACACTCCTGACCTTTCCAGATCGGAAGCATGTCCCTATCATTGCACAAGAGTCTCCATAGACTTGGGCACAGAGCAATCAATAAAATCAAGGCATTTTGTCTAAAAATACGGGTTAAAATGACCACAAAACTGTAAAGAAAGATAGACTACAGGCCACTCCCTTGGTTGAAAGTAGTAGCGAGGAAGAGCGAGCTCTTGACCCTGTTTAAGATGTGTTTGTACTTGGAGATGCCATAGCCCGCCACCCACACTGCTGATCAGATGGCATCCAGCTCAAAGTTGGTAATGGCTTGTGTACAGGGTATTAAAAAGGCCCTTCTGATAAGGGGAGTCATGGCCGCATTAACATACTGCTGGGATTGGAACGCTGTGGCATGGATTATAGGGGAATACTGCCAAATTTGTGAAACAGAAAACCAATCCTCCCTAGGACCTGGGGATGTCCAGATCTAAAAACGAGATTTTTCCCCAGTCTCTTTTTCTCACATAAAATTGATGGCAGAGTATACATTTGCGAGAGAATGCTTAAGTATAGAAAGGCAACTTCCATATAATAACTGGTAAGGAATGGTAAGTGGAAAGTCAAAAACCATGTGTTCAACATGCCTCATGACTAGGGTTTCTCATTTCCTGGTTTTTGCTTGTCCCGGGATTTCAGAAAAAAAGTGAACTGTTTCCCAGAATCACGAGATATAATTAATTATTGTTAAAATATATCATTTGATTTCAAGATAATTATAAAAAATATTTTTCATTTTTAAAAGTAATTTAATACATTCTGCAACCTCCAAAATCATAATATTAATAATGCTGTGTAAAATATATATTAAAATTCATTACATCACCAACTGCCGTAAATAATTGGGCTATAAATGATTAAAGATTATAAATAAATTTGGCACCTGAGGTAGGCATTAGGCACCATTTCTTATTAAAATTAATAATTATAATAATTTAAATAAATTTTAAATAAATAGCCCAATTATTTACGGCAGTTGGTGATGTAATGGATTAATATTATCGGGTTTAATGTGTGTTTAGTTGTATACATTAAAATTACCTTTAACAAATTTTTTCTATTTGTGAAAATTTCTAAATAATTCAAAGTTTGTTGGAAACTGCTTACAACAAAAATGCCTTTAAATTGAGTTGAAAATTTAAAGAAAAAAATGAACTTAAATCAAACTTCTAACTTAGAAGGTACTTTTCATTTTTTAATATGTTTTAATCTTATAAAAATAATATAATAATAATATCAAAATATTATTTTGTATTAAATCTTAATACAAAATAATATTTTGTATTAAGATTTTGAAAACCAAAGATGGTCAATATTCTGATCACTCAATCTGTTATTATTTTAATAATGAAAAGTCCTGCTACCAAAAATGCCCTTTCCAATTCAATGGATGCGAGTGGAATTGTCTTTAATGCATTTAAGAGAAGACAAATGTTACATGTTTTTTCACCCGTAGCGTCAAATATTTCTAGTTCATTTTCGAGATGTGTTGCAGTACTTCTTTTTCTCTCAAGTATTCTTGAATTGTCTACCACAGTTACTTTAATAGTGGTATCGAGCTTATAGCCTGATTATTAAAGCCAAATGAACTGCCAAATTATGAGGTTTATGAAGAATAACTTCATACTTGCAGACTTTGTACTCGTTTCTATCCTTGCCCAATTTGCATAACCTGACATAATGCAGTTATTGAAGCTACTGGACATAATTAAAATTAAGATAGCAAAAACGCAATTATCCAAGATATTACAGGTTCTGACAAGTAAAGAATTTTCAGAGTCCTGCCACAAATACAAATTGATTATTGACAATCTGTGAGATGTCGTAACAGGCAAAAATTTAAAAAATAAATAAGCAGGCTTAAAATTAATAAATACAAATGTATTCTGACAGTTTATGAGTTAATTATACTTTCTATTTGCAAAATTTCCTCAACCTTAACAGAAAAAAAGAAAAAAGTGAACTTTTAAGAAATTTGCAGGATTTTCCAGAATGAGAAGAATTTCCCAGGTTAAAAAATCAGCTGGAATCCCAAAATCTCATTTGAGAAACTCTACTCATGACCAACTCTGCTAAGACAGCAGATAACAGCAAACCCATTAGGACACCCTACTTTTGGAGCTATATCTTACTATTAAAACGAAAGTAATTATGCTTAGTAAGAGCAAAGCCTCACGCACCTCCAGCACCTGTTGTGCAGTGAAACCCTCCTTGATAAGCAATGAGTTAGCATGCATGACCACATCAAAGTGAGGCACTGAGGGATCTAACACAATGACATCCATTTTATAGAAGCTGCATGCACTTGAGGGCAAAGTACCAAATGTTGTTTTAGCTGCAAAGGATGAGGGTCTGACACAAGCAGAAGGGGGAAGAAGACCACCAAGCAGCTTGGCGAGTGCTTTTTCTAGGTAGTAGGTGGGGTGGACAAGCAGCCTCAAGGGCCAGACCGTTTTGTGCGTCTCAGCCTCAAAGAATAGCTTGGGGGCATGCAACATTGGTGGAAGGGTCCAAGTGCTCCGAAAGAACTGCAATTAGACCCGGAAAAGACTATTTTCTTTGTCTTCCTTAAGACAGCTAGCTTAAGATCATGGAGTGTGACTGGTTCAGAAACTCTGTAGCACTAAGAAGGAAGTCCTCTTCCTTGCACAGCACAAACCTTTTATCCTTGTCCAATATTAAGGGTCTCATGTTGGCAGTAGACAAGTATCAACTTACAGATCGATCACTCGCTCATTCTTGGCACTGCTGGAAGGTTGCCTTGCAGAGGCAATTGTTGAGATAACAGCATCGAAAGTGCTCGCAGAGAAATAAATATTTCTTAATGCCTTTTTGTTGTGTTATTCTCCTCATGTAAGGTTTGTATACAAGGACATTGAAAGTGAATAAATGGTGGTTCTTTTTTGTCGACTTTGACTTCAATTTTATTTTCTCAAATATTTTTTATCAATATACTAAGTGCCATAGACATGTTACATCAGAAAATGACAGTACCACTTTCAAGAAGTGGGCAGCTCATGTTGCATAATCTGCTGTTTGGGCACTATTCTTGGTGCAACATACAAGGAATGCATGGAAAATGCAGCTTTGAGACAGCAACAGTTTTTGACACAAAGGAAACACACAGAATCCACAACGATTGTTCAAAGTATCTACCATTCATTTCATTCATTATAATTCTTGTGCAATGTCTCACTAGAAATTGTTCATGATACAGTTAGCATGCACTGCTCAGTGTACCAACAACCTTTAGCACCAAGTGCTTGTATGCAAGTTTATCCCATATAAACTTCTGCAGGCATAATTCCTGCCAACCACCCCAATACAATGAAACCATCATCCACTACCCACCAGTTATTACACTGCACAACGATGATAAACTCAATATGGTGGGACAGAGTCTCGGAGAATGGCCAATGTACAAATCCAATGCTACCGACACCTACAGTCCAATGCGGTGGGTCTGCAAAACCTAGTGTATTGGCAAAAAATGTTCATTTAGCCACTAACGTTCCACAGAATATGCACACTTATTTCAAAATCATTCTGTATGGTGCCAAAACAAACATTATTTCTCAATCCTCAAATATGTTGATGATCCAATTTTTTGTGTAATAATCTCAACCTCAACCACTCATGAAGAATGAGAGATCAGATTAAAATCATATCCTAATCTGCTGAAACAATAGAATAATACCTTATTGCAATCATTCAGCCAATAAAAAAGACAAGATTAAATTATTCAATAGAAAATATTTAATTATTTTAATTTTAAAAGTTTTCCAGAATAAAATATCTGGAAATTATTGGATTCTACAGATCGTTTGAATGAAAAATGTATTATATCAGGTTTCAGTTTCATTCCCTTCATTTCATCTAATATGGTTATGTTCTGAATACGTACTAAGGAATGAACACTTAATTGGGAATTGTGTAATTAATCTAGTTATGTAGTAAGTGTCATATAACAACAACTATTAAATTGTTTTTCAATACTGAGAATATATTTTAATTACAAAGATTTAAAACCACCATCAACAATTAAAAAATTCTACCAAAGACCAACTAAAATATATTTATTAAGAAATATATAATTTCTCTTGTAAAAAAGCCAATGTTTCTCATGTATTTAGACAATATATAATAAAGAAAATAAATGAATAAATACAGTAAAAAATTTATATTTGAAGAAATTTTTATGATAGTACTCAGTTAGTATCAAGAAAGTAAATACTCAATTAAAATTTCTACCTTAATCTCTTGAATCTGTTGATCAAGTCCACCAATGTCAGCATACGTCTCTTGTGGTGCCTTTTCTAATTTCATTACTGTAACCATTGGATCTGTATCATCAGATAATACTCCTACTACTGCATGAACCTAACACAATATTTTTTGAATTAATAAAAATCTTAAAATATTTTTGGTAAATTACTCCCTCTTAATCATTACAAAAAATAATTAAAATAAACAAACCTTATGGTTCAATAATACAGAACACCCTGGTTCCAACTGGTCTTTATCAACAAAAGACAAAATACTAACATAGTGTTCGCTACCGACAGAAGTCGACACGATGGCATGATTATCGTCAATAATTTCTTCTAACGTACCAACAGACATGGGAGTACCTCGCAAATCGTCGACTTTTGAGCGTTCTTCCTGAAAGATAAAAGTAAGTTTTAATGAAATTTGTGGAGATATACACCATAATCATTGAACATAAAGTGTGGTGCTTTGAATTAGATGTTAAAAATTTTTAACACTTGAATATAAAGTGCACTACTTTGAATTAAGTTCTAGTGAAATTTAATGTTAGATTGAATTAATTTTTATTGATTTGACAGCACATGTTAGCTATAAAATTTTATTTACAGTGAAGAGAATCATTCCTCATTCTTAAACATTTAGGTCAGAAATGATTAACATTCTGATCTGTACTATTATAATAAATTATGAGGGTCAGAATCAGATCAAAATCTGAAAGTAGGCAAATTCATTACATGCTTTATTTTCTTACTTCATGTTTTTCTTCTTGTGGTTTCAATCTTTCTTGATTTCTAAGAAACTCTTCTTCCATCAATAAATAATCCTTAATCCTTTCCAATTTTAATAATTTTAGACGGCATCGGGTATGTGGCGTCACTAAAAAAGAAAAATTGCTCAAAAATTTTTATTTCAAGAAACAAAATTTAATTATACTTAATATCATTTTAATGATTCAAATGTTGCGAAAAGTTCACTGAGTTCAGCGTTATATCAACATTTGCTTGTCGCAAGTAATGATTCAATAATTCCAATATAATTTTTTAAAAATAATAACCTCTTTTTCCCAACAACATCAATTTAATCTACAAACATAATTGAAGGTGAATGTTCCTCTGTTACTCTAAATCAGTGATTCTCAAAGTGGGGGTCGCGAAAATATTTGGGGGGTCGCTGAAAAATTGATGCCAGATCAATTTTTTTTCAAATATTTTATAAATTTACTAGGATTCATGTTTAGAAATAATAGAAATAAAAAATAAATAAAATAATTTTTACTTAAATAAATTGCACATATAAACAATAAAAACAATATAAAATATTTTAATACGAGCCTAATATTCATAAATTTGTGCGCTATTGGGGAATCCCCCGAGTTCCACTCTCGGCCTAAACTATGATAGAACAACATTGTCATTTGGAATGGTGTTCGCTAGCAGCGTTGCACCTGTACGCAAGTCGAGTTAGAAATACAGTAGAGCGTCAATTATCCAAAAACCAATCAACTGAAAGCTTTTCGGTCGGCAAATTTAAATTTCCACCAGTGCAGTGGCGCTGCAATATTTGGCTATGTCTTGGGCTACTCCAATATTATTTTAGTTGGTACGCGTTTTTAGCTGGCAGCACTGAAGCAACCATGAGAGGGTACCTAACTCCCTCCCTCCGGGATGTTTTCCTACACATACTCATTTTTCGGGGGTCCTTTGAAATTTTTAAGTGCAAAAGGGGTCGCGAACCAAAAAGTTTGAGAAACACTGCTCTAAATAATTCTCTCATTAACTTTGTCAAAATTTGAAAAAAGTTATCGTACAAATGGGAAGTGCCTCATTTTATAGTGCTTCACTATGTTTACATTTCCAAATATATTCATTTATGATTGCATTATCAAGTACAGAGAATCTGCCAACTAACAAAGTCAGAATCAAAATTACCTATAATCAACATGTCCATGCACTAGTACAAACGTTTCCAGATGCATAGTAACACACTGAAATATCTGCATATGTGTTCTAAGGCAAAGCAGATAACTCTCTGCTTAAAGTTAGCTTCAAAGGGAATCGGTCTGCTGGACGTCGTTCGCTTAACTTTCTGTAGTTCGTAAGACCACCAAATCATTCCAAAACTAAACTAGTGGGAGTATCATGTCTATACTGACAACATTATATGTTTAAATTGACAAGCAATGCGTGGAGCAAATGACAGAAACAAGACTCCATTAAGTCAACTTTGTACCCGAATCTAATATGCACCACAATTTTGGAGTTAAAAAAACATGTTAGAATTAAGAAAACAGCATAGTCACATTGTATATGAAGTACAAAAATTCTAGAATTCAGACCTTGAGGCAATTTGCTAGCAGCTTCCGGACCCTTCTGCCTTCGTTTCTTCTTTCCGACACGAGTAGGAACCGGAGGTTCGTATTTTCTTTTCTTCTGTATAAATACATATTAAAAGTCAATTTCCAAATTAAAAAATTTTTTTGGAATTTCTTCATTCCGTAATCTAATAAATTTACTTCAATCGTTTGCTATTTTCTGTTTTTAAAATTTCACAAAAAATTTTAAATATTTACCGTGACTAGTTACAAAGCATTTTATATTAAGATATTATAAATGAAAGCTATTTTAAAAGGATAATTTTACATTAATTTAACAAAGAAATATACCTTATCGTCCTTTTTATCACTCCCCGATCCTCCACCACCGGGTCCTCCTCCGGACGACTGATTCTGTCCCTATTCATTTAATAAAAATTATGAATATAGTTTCTTTATTAACTGGAAGCCTAAATAAATTTTAATTTTATAATTATATTCTAAATTTTAATTTTTTTATATTAAATATTTCTTTACAATTAATTTTGTTAATTATTATGACAATCTGTTAAATGAGGTAAATGTTATTGTATGCTTTTCAATTATATAAACAAAGTTTAAATTTCTTTCTTTATAAATTTAGCATAATTTAAAAATAGAGAGAAATTTATTTAAATGTACACAAATATCTATTTTTATCAGACTAAAAAAGTCGACGTCTGACTCCAAATAATCTGCATTATTTGAAATGGGAAAAAAAACACATTAATTGTTCTGTAATATGCTTCTTGTCTAGTCTTGTATTCAATTTTACGAGCTCGACGACAGCTTTTCTTTTCCACTAGACTTATTACACCATCAATTAGAAACCTGTAAATTATTAATTGTCATTCGTATTTTATCAATCATCACCATTTCTGTGCTTCTCATAACAATTTACATCACAAAGAGTTGATAAGGGACTCAAAGTCTGAAATGCATACTCTAGGAAATAAAAATGTGATTTTCTAAAGCTTTTCCTGTTTCTAATTGATGGTGTAATAAGTCTAGCGAAGAAGAAAAGCTGTCGTAGAGCTCGTAAAATTGAACGTTAATTGTTATCGAAATTAGAAATTTAACGATCGGTTTTTACGTACTTATTATTTATTACAGATAGCCTCGACTTCCAATAGGGTTCCATTCCACCATGTCAATCCTACATAAAATTTTGTACAAAAATATTATGGGCACACGGTTATATAATGAAAATTTTCTAAATACTAATTGGCTTCATTTTTTAAAAGTTTCCCATATAAATGTAAATATGCACAATAAATTAAAATATCTTGAAAAGACAATCATCATCAAATTTTTTTTTCTACTTAAAAAGTTATTGGTCCATCATGAAGTTTATCAATGAAGTAGCTAGAATGCATCATTGACCAGCATCCTTGTGTAATAAAAAAAATATATCAAATTTTTTCGGTAACATATCACAGTCAAGTCTGAACAATCATAAGTCAAAGCATATTTGTACTGTACTTAATTTTTGCTGTCATGCATTGTATTCAACGTAATCTTTCTTAAGATTCTTCAAATTTCATGATGTAAGCTATAGCAGTAATTTTTCCTGTATAAGCTTTATTCATATTTGAATGATCAATTATATTTTGTAAGAATTTCATTTCTACTGCATCACACTATGTTACACCTTGAAATGTCTAGCACAAAAACAGAAAAAATTTCCCAAAGTAATCCAGCTTTAGATAAATTCTTCATTTAATTCACACAAATTTTCTCTCTGCTGATATTTAAAAGCAGTCCCATTAGTTTAAGTGACAGTTCTTGCTTGTCTCAATGTTTATTGTGAATATTTCATTATGCTTGTCATCACAAAATGCCAACTGTCCTTTAGTCCAACTGTAATTAACCGGAGAGAATGGCCAGCTGTCGAAATAATCTTGAAGTCATCTTTTGTCAGAAGTATATAAAACAACTTGCTGTCACATACAAGTTTACTTCTGGTCACTGTGGTGAACCTACAATACAGTGCAATTTAAATTGAATTTTTGCTGATCCTTGCATATTGCAATCAAAGTACATAAACAAAAATGCAAACATCAACAAACTGACTTGTACATAGGAGTAAATTTTCACTACAACACCGAAATTTTAATCCCCAGAATTTCATCACCCCTAGATATATCTATAATGTACATAATTTTTTTTGTTTGTCAATGAATATTCTGTGTTTGTTACAATGGATTGTTTTGACTGTGATTATGGCATGGTCAAAATCACGAGGTTTGCGTGCAGTTTTCTAAAACTGTGTCTGGTGTATATTTTTGGTAGCTGTGTCTGTAATAGTTTGTTTTTTGTACATGCTTTTCACATTTGCTATTCGATTATGTTAGTAAAAGTAGTCAATTTGTACTAAGAGCTTTTTTTATGTTTTAGTATTACACAAATGAAGCAATATGACTAAAAAAATTTTGTCATTCATTAAAAATTTGTATCTTTCACATACACGACAAAGATACAAATTTAAAAAGTTCTTAGTACAGTCAAACCTCAGTGTTTAAATTTAATTCGTTCCTAAAAGTTGTTCAAAAACCAATTTGTTTTAAACCCAAAACAAATTTTCCCATAAGAAACAATATAAAATGGGTTAATCTGTTCCCAACCCAAAACAAATCCTTTTGTTTTTTTTATCTTTTTAGCTATATTTCATGCATAAAAATGCCTTACAAAAAGATTGTATTGCATTATTATGCAATACAATTGGTTTTGATATTTGACAGCCCATAAAGGCTTTCTAAAATACAAAAACCAAAGTTGCCAACCATGCACTTTTCAGGCCAAGGAACCACCCTCGGAAACCATTGTAGTCTCTTAGCCCAAGCTAAAAATCTCATTTTTTACAAATAACACGAGCAATTATTTATTCATATTTTTAATTTATTTCCTTTAAAATTTATGCTCTCCACTTCAAATTAGTATATGGCTTGCCCCCATACATCATACTTTTCCTTTAACAATAGAATCGTGCCAGTCATCTATTATCTGCTTTCGGGGAAAGTTTTGAATTGAAATAACATGACTTCCGGTTTGCATTGGAAGTTCATATATAGTTAATTGGGGCCTCCTTCCCCTAAGCTTTCCGTATCTGGTCTCAGATTTCATCTATCTAATTCCATTCTCGAGATTAAGGAAAAACAGATGGATGGAACGAACGACAGTGGGAATTTATAGATCTACAATTTTTTCAAATTGCAGCCCAAAAACATCTTTAATGCATCCTCTTCACAAACACAAATTTACAACCAATGCTAAAAATCCTGTTTGCCGGTACAGCAGAGTTTTAGAAATTGTCTACTCTCCAACATTAACATTTTCTTTGATTCAACATTGCCATACATACACGAGAATTTTGATGGAAGCTTTAAATTTCCAATTAAAATTATAAAAAATTGCCACATACAAAATCTTCTTTCAACATATAAGTATACAAATTCTTCCACTCTTGGTACAAGAAAACCAATTTGAAAGATTTTATAAATCCAAGTCACATGCCAAAATTACCTTCTTTAGACCCTAGGTCATAAGTTGTTGTTTTGTGATTTCTTTTACAGATAATTTACTTTTAATATAACATTTACTATGTACAGATGCACTATTACTCTGTATTCTACTTTTTACCGCCAGTAATTTATCTCTAAGGAAAAGCCAATATCATAAACCTACTATTGCAACAAAGACAACGAAAACCAAATAAACACTTAAAAATACCACCAATTCCGCCCACAATTTTTCTACAAATTTTTTCTCTCTTGACCCACTCGTTCCAAAATCGACCCCGTCCATAATCTAAAGTCGGCAAGCATAAGTACAGTTTCTATCAGATAATTTTGACTCCCAAACATCTAGAGACCAGAACAGACAAGCTGATTCCAAACTTTCTGGCTTAATCCCTGACGTATCCCAAGCGGTACAATTCAAGCTCCAAATGAGACGGTTGAGACCTTATCAGAGCCACAGGAACAAGAAAGTCAAATGAACTATACCTCTACAAGCAACCCTTTGCAAGATACAGCCTCCCAAAATCAGTTCGTGGAAGATCACAAGTCGTGTCGCTACACCAACTTGCATCGCATTTAACTACTTATCCCAGGAGACCATACCAGCTTCGAGTAGCCCACTCGATCATTCGTGGGGTACTCAAACGTTATATAGTTTTGAGGACACAAGAGCTCGTCCTCACATGGGCATCAACATGCTCACTATCTCCTGTGCCAAAATACAAAATTACACGTGAAGCGTCAGTCAAGGTGAGCAATAGCAAGCCTTGACAACATAGAGCAGGAAGAATAGGCAGTAGTACCAGTTCAAGGTAAAAACTGTTTTCGGTCAGCAGAAGTCAATGCAATAATTATTTGTTATAGGCACTAACGCCTGCGCCTATAACATAACTTGCTCGCAAGTGTGACGGCAACCGGAACCACCGGCATTGGGTTCCACATTCGGAGACAAATATCTCAAAAAGGGTCGGCCGTCAGACTTTTCTCTATTCTTTGCCAATAAATACGGTCAGAATGTTCGATCACCATGCCGTACCAACCGCTAAACATGCAATAGGCTTAGTGGAGCATGCAGCGTGACTCCCCATAGGGCCCGGAAGTGGGCTTTAGCCTACAGTGACCAGACGTCCCGCTTTTTAACAATTCGTCCCACGTACTGCAGCATTTTAAAGTCTCGATTTTTGGAAAGATTAAGTTTTTGTCAATTATGTGTCATAAACGTATGTCTTACGTTTAAGATTCATAAAGATCATTTTGTATCATGCATATTAGTACCAAGGTGTGTGTGAGCATCAGAAATAAAGAATGCTGCACTGACAAAACCCTTTGTGTTCGTGGCAAAAACCAACAGTAAACAGTTTGGAACACGCAGCTGCAGCAACGGAGCAGCACGTGTTCACAGGCCATTCAAACGAGAGAACATTTTGTTCGTTGCACATTTCACGAATGCATTTTTTTCAACCGTAAATAGTGTGGTCATTTGATAAATCACAATTAAGTGTTGAGACTTTGTAAGCCATACGACAGCAATCTACTAAAAAAATTCACTCAACCGAGAAATGTGCAAAAGAATAGTTTTTAAAGATTTATAATAGTAAGCTCATATGTAAACTTTATAAATATAATTATATATGTTGAAATTTTAAAAAATATAATACAATACAATTTTTGCATTCTTTGATAATAAAATTTTGTTGCTCTAGAACAGGGATGGCAAAACTTTTTGAGTCCGCGTGCCATATTGTAAGCATACTTAGCTTCAAAGATGTTAATGCGTGCCAATGTCTTAGACTTTGAATAATGATATTTAAAGAAATTAAACGAATACGCTTTAATTCCAATAAAAGTAAAAAATCTCATTCAAAAAAAAAAAAAAAAATGATCAGGTGATAAACAGAAAGGATGATTGAAAGACAGAAATCATATGATATACGTGCCAGATGATTTCTCTTACGTGCCACTTTGGGCACGTGTGCCATAGGTTCGCCATCCCTGCTCTAGAACAATTTTGGTAAAAGTCCATCCTTACTACATGGGGTGTTTTTTTTTCTAATTTTGCTCTCTTAACCCGGGTGAGGTCGCAAAGGTCAACAACCTATAGAGGTCGCTGCGGGTCGAAGTGACCCGCATTTTAGATATTAATTTTTTTCTTAACCGTTCAACTTTTTTCACTTTTTTCTTTTAAATATTATTTTTCATTCGGTTTAGTAATTTAATAAATATATATGTTTAGTTGTTTATTAACATTCGAATTTACATTAAATTTTGGGGAAAATTTTTATAAGTATCTGAAAAATTTTAACTATTTAAAAAGACATGAAACAATTAGTGATGATAGAAGTTATTTTTATCATAGAAAATGTATGTCACTTTATGATTTTAAAAAATTATATTTATTTTATTTACATTACATTAATAATACAAATTTACGCAGACGTCAAGGGTCGCTGTGGGTCACCATGACCCAAAAGAGCCAATATCTCTTAATGCGTTCTGAGAAACTGAGTAACGGCGATACGTTCCGATAATAACAATAAATTTAGGAAGCTACTGTAAGTCACATCGGTAAAACTTAATTATTAACGATTCAGTCAATCATGAAATAGCAGGTGCGGGTCGGAATGGGTCATGCGACCCCTCCCGGGTTAAGACACCTGTCTAGTAGACGTGTCCCAAATACATAAATTTTTGGGGGTGACGCGTATAATAAGAGCTATAAGCGAAAACTCAACTTTTTTCAACAAGACAATCACTCCCCCGTCAATTTCGTCACGCTTCACCAATGTTAAAATCCGGTCACCTTTAGGCAGATTTCGGGAGGCTATACCCGCGAAGGCTCGCATCGAGGTAGTTCCTTTGACTTTTTTGCTGCTACTACACACTACAGTCGTGTCAAAATCCCAACTGCGTCATTCACATCTGCAATCTTACTAAGGGTTGCATGTACTGTGCGGGTATGGTTCCTTTGGGTCCGTATTGGGGGGGTCTACATTTCTGTAAGTGATCTAAATGAAGGGTTTCCCCTCATTTAGAGCTGGAAGTGATCTAAATGAGGGGTTTCCCCTCATTTAGATTTTAATCATTTTTCATTTTCTCTTAAAACAGTTAAAATAGCTACGGTAACCCTTATTACAACTCGGAACATTTAACCTGTGTTAACCAATGACAACTAGGCCTAGCTACAATGAGTCGGCAAATACATTACGGAGCTGGCGACGTTTCGCAGGCTAAAACTGGATTCTGCTAAAAATCGTAAGCTTTATTCTTAAATTAATCAACGTTTTGTGCTACCGTTAACTTATGTTTCTGCCAGTTTAAAAATGAAAGGAAAAATCTTACCATTATATGTATGCTTTAATACTCTAATTGCTGTAATCTTAACTATCGACGACTCGTTCTCGCTAGCAGCGTCCCCTGAAGTAATTGTAAAAATGTATAAATAAAATGCTTTACGTCACAATTTTTTCTTTTTAAATTAAATATTTTTACTTAAAAATTTATTTGTGGAATATTAAATTAATAATGCCGAATAATTTTTACGTTTTCTAAAAAACTTTATTACTTAAAATTTATTTTTCGATATCTGAGAGAATTTTTTTTTTACATTTAAAAAAGAATTTAAATTTATTTTTTTATAAGTACGAAATCTTAAAGAAATAAAATAAAACAATTGACGCGTTATTTAGCAAATAATTTAAAAAATTAATAAATAATAAATCCATCGATTTTTGTACACAAAGAAACGTGCACTCGTTCCTATAGAAGCGAACGTTGACGTTGGTTTTTGTTTATTTTTTGGAATTTTTCTTTTAAAAAAATGGAAAATTGGTTGAAGAAACAAGACAAAGCGCACGAAATTAGATCGTTGGCTAAGAAATTAGATTACGAGAAAGGTTTAACTAACTATATGAGGAATGTCGAAGAGCATTTTGATGCTAAATTAATTAACAGGCAGCTGCACGAAGGCAAAAGGCAACAAGAATATCATCGATCGCTTATTGACGAAGAGAAAAGGAAAGAGTCGCTGAGAGCGGAAAAAATTGAGGAAGAGAGAACGGCCGAAGAAATCCGACAAAAAGAATTAAATCGTTTGAGAGAAGAAAAACTGCGGCAGTTGTTGCGATTAAATTCTCCCGAGTTGAGAGAATTGGAGTCAAAACTGAGAACCGCCTATGTGACGATGGTTAGGTTCGACCAGTTTGCCGATAAAGAAAGAACGAAGGCGGAAGAGGAGGCGGAGAAGGTTCTCGAAGGAAGACGTATCGAAGAACGGCGCAAAAAATTCGAAGAAGAGGAGGCGAAGAAAGAACTGGACGATTTAACCCACAAGAGGAACTACCGTGGCAAGTTAGACGAGCAGTTGGAACGGAAGGAACGAAGTAGATTCGAGTCGTACCTGCAAATTTTACAAGAGAAGACTCTTATCGATAATATTGTTAAGAAGGTAATCGACCGGGAGATTGCGGACGTTCAAAAGAAATTGGAGAAAAAGAAAGAAATGTGGGAAGATATTAAAAACTTTAAAGAAGTGAAACAGAAAATTAAAGAGGAAGAAAAGAAACGGTTAGAATTGGAAGAAGAGAACATTGAAAATTATTTAATTATTAAAGATTTGCGAGAAAAACAAATGGAAGAATTGAAAAAGTATAAATTAGAAGTTAGAGAAAGAGTCAAAGATAAATTAAACGAACTTTTGGAAGAGCATTATCGAATTAGGAATTACGAAAGCGAATTAAGAGAACGGTTGTCGATCGAAGAAAGAGCCGCACTAGAAAAGAAGACCGATCTGGTCGACGCGGAAAGAAAGTCGAGGACGCGCTTAGAATTGCAGAAGGCGGAAGCTACGCAGTCGAGATTAAAATCCGAGAAACTCGAACGAGAGAAACTGGAAGAACGGCTTTTCGCAGAACGGATGACGATAAAACTCGCCGAAGAAGATAAACTCGAGCTAATGAACGATAGAAAAAGGCGATCGAAACAACTCGAACATAAACGCATAATACAACAAATGATAGAAGAAGAGAAGCAAAAGAAAATGAAGGATAAAATATACGACATGCAAGTATATATTAGGGAGCAAGAAATGGAAAAATTACGTCGAGAAATTATCGAGAAAGAAAGACGACGCATGTTAGAAGAGACGGGAACAAAACTTCTCGGTTATCTTCCCAAAAATGTTATCAAAGATTACGAAGACTTGGAGAGACTGGGCGTCGACTTCAAGCACTTTTATCTAAGAAAACCTTCTTATTTCGACGATAACGTAGAAGCATAATTGGTTCGAGACAAATTTTTTGTTGTATGTAATAAATTATCGTTCCGTATTTATTTTTGCAAGACATTTTATTTAAAACAAAGTAGTTGATATATTGAAGATATTCTTATATGCAAATTTTGATCACATATACATTAGCAGTTATATTTTTATAAAATATATAAATATATTAAATATTCGAGCAGTCAAACATCTTTAAGAATGTTACAGAAGCCACCAATTATTAATGGTAAATTGCAAAAAAAAATCAAAACAGTTTCGAATGTCGAACGTGACGTCCGTAACAATTAATCTTTGGATCTTTTTGCGATATCAAAAATAGATATTTTAGTTCTTTGGTCGGTCGAGTCCCACTAAAGTACTGTTAATTATTAGATAGTTTTTAGTGTGGAAATTTATAACATGGAAGAAACTGCTATAACTGATTACATAAATATCCAAATTAAATAGAATATTTTGTAATTATAAAACTAAAAATCAAAACAAAGCTATGTCAATTTATATAATTTGTGCTTTTTGGTGGATTTATATTTTGTCGTCGTAATTAACCGATGCCCGATATCGGCCTTTACGGGCTTACTTTCTTCCGTCGGTTTTATCCTCCCCGCTCTTCCATTCTCTCGTCGTCTGTTCTGTCATTCACTTTATCCGTCCATTATCCTTCATTCTTCCAATGGGCCTGCTCATCATTTCTGTTCTCTTATTTTTGTATTCTCTCTTATCCATTCATTTTTATCTTTCTTAATCATATATATTCATCAAATTTCTACAAGATTATAATATAGTAGTCTTTTTCTGTCACAAGTATTTAATTACTTGAAATAAATGTAAACTGAGGTATATAGTTTCAAAAATGACAAAGTTTGTCTTTCATAGTCAGCTAAGCACACAATCTTATTCATTTTTCTTCTGTTTTCAATAATTGTTATAAATTCTACACCAGTCACAAAACAGAGATGAAAATTAGAGGTTGGTTTCAAATTCATCCACCTCAATTATTTGTTAGGACTCTGTCCTTGTTCGCTAAATCACAAATTTAACCTTTGCTTCATCAGTTGTCTGTTTAAAAATTCCTCGTGGTTATTATTATTATTCTTAAATTAAATAAAAATTAATGTTTTTTGTACATTTGATAAACAAATATTTTTATTAAACTCTTAATTACTATTCTCTTTTATTAAAACAAAATACAAAACAAAAAATTTAATAGAAGTAGCATTTTTCAGTTTAATTACATAAAAATTTATATTTGAAATTACAATTCTTTTAAATAAAATATATTAGCATTAACGTTTAACTAAATGTAGAAAATAAGCAAAATTAAATATTTTATAATTTGATTTTTTCTATTCAATATATCATTGATAATGCCAAGTTAAAAAACATTAATGGAAGGAAAAAATGTCATTTGTATAATGACATTTATTCTTTCGTCGATACCGTTACCGACCGTAGACGTTTCGGCATTGCTAAATATTGCTCGATTTTTCCGAGTTATTTCGACGGAATATTTAGCAGTTGCCGGACTAATCTGGCTCGTACGTACGTCCGAAATATTTTAAAATTACGAGACCGTAAGTTTCGTCCGGATCGAAAATCCGCGGCAGAATTTCTCCAACCTCGTATCTGGACGTGCCGTCTTTTCTTTCGCTTAGTTTGTTAACGTGGGAATGCTTGCAAATTGATGAATTTAGGAACTAGCTCGCAGATAGATGATAGAGATTTTGGTTGCTTACCATTCTCTTTACTATATGTATTTTCTTAGCATAAGGTTGCTGTTGAGAACAAATCACACGGGATCACTTTTAGTGGAAAAAGGTTGTATTTAAGCTCTACTTTCCTCCCCTTTTTTCACCTATGTTTTCTCACGAGTCGTGTTGGCCTAACTGTCACTATAATCTCACGTAATTATGTTTTATTGTATAAACCTTTGTACATGTATGCTAAATATTTCAATACAATCGCTAAATCTGTAACTACGTAAGAATTTTGCCGACAAACAATAAATCTGTTATAATAGGACCAAAGAGGGGCCTTAAGCCCGAAATGCATATCCTTTCCTATCACTAAACCAACCTTTTTCCACTAAAAGTGTTCCCGTGCGATTTGTTCTCGACGGCAACCTTATGCTAAGAAAATACATATATCATAGAGCAGGGCCAGATTTACCAATCCAGGGGCCCTGGGCACAAATTCGGTGGGGCCCCCTTTAAGAGTAGGTAAATTTGATGATTTAGAAAATTTACAAAAAATACTGTACTTTCAACTAGCTTTCAACTAGGAAGTTGTAAGTTTCATTTAAAAATAAAAATATTGTAAACACATATATTTTATTGTGTAAAACTAATTATTTTCATTTGATCGAAAAATACCTACGTATAATTTTTTTACCGAAATTTTCCAACGTTTCGTAGGTTTTTTCCCGGGTTTGGTTTTCATTGCCCGTGGCCCTCGTGATCTAGGCCCTCGTGGCACTAGGCTGTCGCAGTAATAGGAAAAAAAAAATTATGTTTAAACATAGTTTTGTGGGGGCCCCGGGCATCGGCCCCAATTGTCCCTATGTAAATCCGGCCCTGTCGTAGAGATTCTTCAAGAAATTGCGAGGCAACCGAACAGTGAGCATTTTATCGTTTTTGTTCAAAAAACGACAGATCGAGAAATTAGGTGGTATTAAAAAAACAAAAGGTCTAACGAAACAATAGGTCGAAAGGTCGGGAATATATAATCACGTATCTTTTTGTCGCATAAAATTAATATGAAATATAATTAATTTATTTAATTTTTACAACTATTTAACACATGGATGGGACTGAATTGCAGATTGTTCTGTAACTAAGTTTCAGTTATCCAGTTATTTGGAATCTGTTTACAGTATTATTCCATTAAATAAACTCATTTTAGTACTTTTAGTAATTATAAAATTGTAATTTTTAATATAGTTTAACTTAATGATTCCACAAATTCTACTCCATTTAATCCTAAAGAATCAACTTAAAAATGGAAATAGTGTTAATTAAATGACATACTCAAAAATTTTCTAAATAAATTTTATTATCTTTAATATCAAAAAACACAAGGCACATTTCAGTAAATTTGAATAAAATTGGCAATTTTCAAATATAAATTTCAGAGATAAAAATCACAACATCTTTTAGGCTATAAAATATTAATTATATAAATTTATTGTAGTGTTTTATACATTATTTTATAAAACGTTTTCATACAAACATCTTAGCGTGTGTTTAAACAAACTCTATGCATGATTTAAGTTTATGGGTAATTTGATTACCTGCAAAAGAATTAATTTATGAATCAAACCATGCATGGTACCCATAATCATTGATTATAATTGTTATTTTTGACTGTTGATAGATGAAATTATTTTCATAAAAAATGAGTGAATCAAAGACCATAATCTTGTAGAAAAAGCAGAGTAATTAACATATTACAAATCCACCTTTCACCCTATAATATTCTAAACTTAATAATTAGAAAACTGATGCTGTTTGACTCAAATTAAGATTGTCCTTCTCTCCATGCAGCTGCTCTTTCTTTGGTCACAAATTTCTTCACAAGGAAACTATTTAAAAAATACATTTAATGGTTTATGCATATATAAATACACTCAATCCTGTTTTTGTGCAGTATACCAATTTGATTGAAATTCGTATACTGCACAAATAAAAAATTGCACAAAAACAGGTTTGAGTGTACTATTGGTATCTTTTAAGAATATCTTACCTTCTAAAAAATGTGGGAGTATATTGTGCTAGATAAAAGACAAAAAGGATTGGCTGCAAAGATATCCAGGCTTCGTCGACTCTGTTGGCAATTGCCACGGAAATCAATTGGGCGCATCGCGAGGTGGGCATACGTTTCTCGTTCGATTCCTGTTGTCCTCCAAACGTCTAGCAATAAAATAATAAAATTAAAACAGAAAGTGAACTTTTATAATCTTAAAATGCCCATAAAAACCTACTTCTCCACTTTTTCCAGTGAAAGCTTTTGACAAAAGCGTCTGTGCAAATGTGGGTCCGGGACAGATCATGGTGACGTCGATACCGCCGCTACTCGATTCCGCTCGTAAACATTCGAAGTAACCCTTTAAAAAATTAGAAACCGTTACATTCGATTTTACGGCACAATAATATTCAAAAGTTATAATCTAGAAATTTTTAAATAATGTAATTTACAATTTAGTTATTTAACATTTGAGACAATTAAATATATCTTCTATAGGATATAGGATTTATATATGCAATGGGACTTCACCTCCCTGGCTGCCTATCGCCGTACTCCCAATTCCCTGCTCACTCATTCCCAATATACACTATTCATAACAAAAATTCAATAATATATATATATGTTCATTTGTCTAATTCTGAGTAAGGATTCTGTAATGTAAAGTGTTTGGATCGCTTTCAAAATGCACCCTGAAACTCAAATTAATTGGAAAAACATTCCATTGACATGATTATGTAGTTTGCTTGGCCCACTTGTTTCCAATTGTTAACAAGTTGTTAACAATTGTCCACTTGTTAAAAAAAATTTTGTGACAAACCCTCATGAGAGCCAAGCCCCCTTCTTTTTCTCCCTTCACTCAATCTCCCACGAAGTGGTCAGCCTGACCCTCCCACCTCTGCTCACTTCATTTCCCTCTTGATCCAATCCCTACTCCCACTTGTTTTGTTCAACTCAACCCAAACCCCCATTTGGCTTCTCCCCTTAGGCCAACAACCTTGCCTCATTCTCTTTGGGCGCCCTCATCGTTTTAGAGCTCTGTCGGGCCACAATCTCTTCGCTTTGCTCACTTTCCTTCTCACTTCACTCACTCGATCAAAAATTTCGTGACGATTCACAATTCCCAGTGCTGTAATTTTCTGTTTCTTCAGAACAGAAAAAGTATTGTGACAATTTTAAGCTAAGTATTTTATATATAGAGTAGATGTATATTCCATACACCTACCTCTCTTTTTACACAGTCTATTTTTACACAATTTTGAAATAATGCAGTTGACAAAAGAAAACTGATCCTCTTTTTACACAATCAATTTCTTTTACATGGGAAAAATAGTTTATTTAAAAATTTTTAAAATTGACTTTTTGTTTGAACTGTGTTATTGTTAAAACAGTTACTCGGTTGAGAGACTGGCTTTAAAACTGTGTTTCAAAATCAAGTGTTCATTTATATTTTTTAAGCATAGTACAGCACTGTATGTACTTCAGAGAATACTGTATGTTGATTTTATATTTCCTATGCTATCTTGTGTTTACTATATGTACAGATAAACGTCAATGATAAATGATGATAGAATAATAAGACTCGTGTTTCTTTTCTACATCGCTTACTTTTTCATTTCGTTGAAGTTTTGGATCGTATCGAGCATTTTTCTACGGGACGTACGTACCGTACTTTTTACGCGGCATTCTTCGGAACGTATCCGCCGTGCAAAAAGAGGGATAGGTGTATATAAATAAACAGTATATTATATTATGAAGAATTTGTATACTACTAAAAGAATATTAGCAAAGTATAATTGTTATTAGATTGATGAATATTCAATAAGTCAATATATGTCCTTTGTATCATTCAAACTGGTATAATTATATTTGCCATTATTGCAAGTAGCATTTGCAATAATATTCCCGGTCGTCCAAGTAGAGTACGAGCATTCGGCAATCTCGTCGCGGTTTTCCTTGAGTCGAAGCGACGTTCGCGTCACGTTACGCAATATCGAAATCGATTTCTCTACCGTCCGTAGCAAAGCTACATAACGAATATACTACCTTAATTGTAATGCTGTCTTTTTACTCCCTGCACTAGTTTCAATCAACTCAGGAAAAAATCATAAGAATATATGTTTAGTATAACTTGTCATTTACAAAATATAAATTTCCAAACGATCTGCCAGATTTTTATCTGGCTAAATTATGACTACCTTAATGATTGGAAACAAAGCATAATGGTTAAGCCATCATCTTTTAATAAATTTAATAATATATGGCAAGCGGGAGTTGTGAGTTCGAGTGCCACTCCGGGCCAAACTTTTCTTCCAGAATATTCTAAATTTAAATTAAAAATTAAATTTATTTCTAATTATTAAAATTTATTATTAAGAGATGGTGGCTTAACCTCCTACCTCTAAGCCAAATTTCTTTGGTTTCAGATAAGTAAACTAATCATAATTTAGCCAATAAAAATTCAGCAGATCATTTGGAAATTCTAATGTATCAGGTTGTTATTTACAAAAAAATATGAAACTTTTAAAAAAAGATATATTTTATACAAAAATACAATCACAATTATGAAGTTGTAATTTCTTAAGCTAACATTTATTCTATTACAGCATTTATCCCCAAAAATGAGCAAATAGGCTTAAACATAAACTCAGGTTCTACAGCAGTGGTTGGAAAATATTTTTAATCATTTACCCTTTTATCAGAGCTTTATATATATAAAGCTCTAAAATAAAAATCAGAATTCAAGAAAGTGTGTATGTTTATATATAAAAACATACAGACTTTCCTGAATTCTGATTTTTATGTTTTCTTTAGAAAGCCACTGAAAGTAAACAATTTCCTTAATTCGTCTCCATGAAGATTGGCATAAAAATTTGCAGCTTGTGAATAATTTTAGCGACGTGCACCTAAAACCGTCGACGTATCAAATACGTCTTCGTTCGAATAATTCGTTTTCACAAAAGCACGGGAAACGAGTAAATACACAAAAACGAAAAAAATCACTCCAGGCAAGGCACTCCTTGTCTTTTGAAAAAGAAGCAATTCAATTTATTCAAAGCCTGCTTGTTCAACTATCTGACAATAAGATAGAGACCAAAACCTGACAAAGTTTCGGATTTTTAGAAGAAACTGGAATATCTCGAAAAATTTAGGTTTAAGAAAATATGACCTATTAAAAAGGTATTTATTTTGTTGCATACTATCTATATAATGGCTCAAAAGCATCTCTTATAATTAAAACAAAAACACATTTTGTTCTCTCTCAGATACCACCGATTTTCAAGGTCTCCAAAAATTGTCCCCCACCATCTGCTCCATAAACTTGGTTATAAGCCCCATTTTTCTATCTCTAACACTTTCCAAGGAAAAGAAAAAACTACCAATGCCACCAGTCAATCACTCTGTATATATTAATGGCTCATTTGCCAAATCAATTAACTACACAAAACAAAAGTAAAGAAATTGATCACGTGCATTTTTTTTAAAATTCCTTCCTTTCTACAAATTTAAAGTTTAAATTTGTAGAAAGTCGCATCCCACTTTGGCAATCACTACTCTAGATAATTACAAGATCTGTCAAAACATTTTGTACTTTTAAATCTGATTCTAAACATAATATTTATTTATAGTTTGTGTTAGATAAAAATATCAATTTTTAGACTAATTTTTAATTTTTTAAGATTCTCTGTCAGAATATTTTTAATTTACGCTCTCCTTACCGACAGGAAAACAAGATTACGACGGCAATAAAAATGGTACGTAATAACGATAACTTTTACAAATCACAAATCCGACACTACTTCGATCCATCTCTTAATCACTTAACTGATGAGAGTTAATTGTTATTATTCATACTTAATTCACAGTTGGTGTAGTCAGTTGAGTAAACAACACTTTCATATTTTATAGATTAAAAAAATCAAACTTTGTATGTTCATCACTCTATACTCAGACTTATTGATAATATTACAGAAGTATCATCAATAAATGCTGAAATTTTTGGCAAAAGTAAATAATAATAAAGCTTGTTTATTTTATATGTCATTTGAAAAAATTAAAAAAATGCACCATTAAGGATAAAAATGTTCGATAGAGTAAGATTTTGTAATTTAATAAATTACATTTAAACATTTCGTTGTAATCGCACTTACGTGTAAAGCGTGCTTTGAAGCAGTGTACGAAGCAGACCAAGGAACACCTAAAAATTTAATTATCGGATTTAAAAAATTATTCGAATAAATGTTTTATAAAATGTTACGCCCGCAAAATTACCTAATTTTCCGGTAACGCTGCTCGTCACGACCAAGTGGCCGCCGCCCTTGGCGATAAAATGAGGCAGGACTTTTCTCGTTAAATTTACCGTACCGAAAACGTTAATGTCGAACATGTCTCGATCCACTCGAATTTCGATTTCTTGAAACGACGCTCTCTGCGTACGACCGGCATTATTGACGAGAATGTCGATCTGAAGAAATGGTTATTTTTACGTTAAAATTTGGAATAATTTTACCGTTACGATTTAATTGTAACGTGGCTTACGGTTCCAAAATGATCGAGAACTTTCTTTACGCAGTCTTCGTGAACGGAAAAATCACTTATATTAAAAGGTACTAAAAGAATATCGTCTTCTGTCAGTTTGCCAGAGGCTATTATATAAAATAATAATAATCAAGTTTGGATTAATATATAAAGCTACAATACAAAATGGAAATTAATTTATAATATTTCTAATAAAAATTCATTTGATTCTTTAAATTTGAAAATTAGAACTAAAGAGTATGTTGAAATGAATATTGTAATGTATCTCCTGAAATATAAAGATCCATAGACTTAAATCATTCCCAAAGAAACACAACTTTTGATTTTCTACTGTAAAAATCCATCAAATCTTTGATAAACTCTTCTTAATATAATAGTAGGAGAAGGTCGTCTAGACCGGAAGGGTCTAGTACCGGACAAGCGTTGTTTCTAATATTTGCTACGAGTGACAGAACCCGCGAAGATACCAGCATGTCGGGTGAATAAAGAAAGTTCAGATTTCCGCCATATTTAGTCAATCGGTTGCGTCGTCGACACGTGGCAGAAAATTTGGTAGTTTTAATAGTGTTTCGAGTGAACGAAGACGACTTCCGGTCGTCGTAGCTCGCTCGAAAATGAGAATAAGTTGTTTTTACGTTTATTATAGAAAACAACCTTTATTGTTCTTTAACTCGTAGGCCGGAAATCTCCTTAAGCTTACTAATACGTATGCGGTAACCTATGTTTCGTTTTACGACGTTTCGGGTCGTATCGGACAAGATACGTCGAGGTTCGTACGAGACAGAGGTGTTACGAGTTGTATCGGAAACGGTTTAAAATCGATAAGAATAAACACAAAATACATTTGTCGTTAAAACAAATTGTTAAATTTTCAGACTGATAATTTTTAAATTTTTCTTATTTATACCACTTTCTTCTCATATATTAACTTAGTTTTACAATCCGTAATTTGTACTTTTATAAATTTCTCGATAATAACGCTGCCTAATAATAAAAAGTCGTTTGAAAAACCGAAAGTAATTTTCTTCTCGCAGATTTTTGTCACGTCCGATACAACCCTCCGCATTTGAACTCGGTAAAAATCTAATGACTGTAAAAAGTGTAAAAAAATGATTAATATTTTTATCTTAGAAAAATGAGTTTTAACAAGTGTTTTTATAAGACAACAAAGTTTTGTATGGAATGTAATCTGGACCAATTGAGCCGTAAAATTTTTTTATAATATAGGAAAAGCTTAGGTGTCCGGTACTAGACGACCTTCCCCTATATATGTATATATATATATATATATTAATAAACATTTGTTAACAAGTACCGTATTTTACGGACTATAAGACGCTACAGACTATAAGACACACTTTAATTTTTAAGCATTTTTTTTTTTTTAAAATACATATAAAATACATATAAGATGCTACGGACTATAAGACGCACCTGAATTTTGGAGGCAATTTTTCGAAGAAAAAAATGCGTCTTATAGTCCGTAAAATACGGTAAATTATATATATATGCATCGTCACTTAATGAATGAAACTTTAACATTTTACAAAAAAGCTACTCTATGAAGCAGTATTCGGTTAAAACAAAGCTTAATTAAAGGACAAATAATATACAGTAGAGTGCCGCTAATCCGAACGTCCGCCTAATCCAAACGTGTTTCGGTCAGCAGAGAGAAAATTTTTTTAGCTTGCAAAATATACATTTTTTGTATTTTCCAATTAAATTTAAATGATGTTAATGGTACAAAAAAAGAATTATATTTTTTGTAATACTGTATTAATACTGTACAAAATTAAATAATCAGTGTTTGACATGGCCTATTAAAACAGAAGATCTATACTGTACTTTGTCTGTGTTGTCAAGATCATTTATTACATAATTCTCACTATTTTACATATAAAATGCGTGTTTTCGATATACAGTCAAACCCGTTTTTATGCAGTGGATAGGGACCACATAAAAAAAAACGCATAAAAAAAAATTGCACGAAACTTTACGAATGGCTGTAAAAAATAGTTTTCGCAACACAATTAAAAAAAGTCTCACATAAAAAATAACTCGAAACCGTACGAAATAGAATTTATTGACAACAGATGTCAGCACTTGACTGCATCGTCTGGTCTATCGTCTGTTTTACATATTTTTGTCCAGGTGGTGTTTTGTTGACTTAAAAAATAAATCATTTTATTTTTCGCATATTCATGCAATAATATTACTATAATAAGTTTATTTAGCTATAATAAGTCAACGTGAGACATGACAAATCGCACGAGACTAGTCGCCAACTATACCACACAAATAAAAAATCGCATTAAAAAATCGCACAAAAAAAGACCGCATAAAAACAGGTTTGACTGTATTAGTAAATTACAGTTTACGCTTGTATTTTGATTTTTGCCATCCTTATTTCCGGATCAGTTTACAGAGCTTCGGGCCTGTAAATTGGTCGAAAATGTTTGTTCTATGATTAAAGTTATTGCAGGAAAAGTACAAATGTTTCTTTTTATTTTATTGCGAAATCTCGGGTTATTAAAAAGGAAGTTTTTGAGTCGGTACTTTTGGACTACTTTTTAGAAAATTTTTGGCTACAAAAGCCAAAAACATCTGGCTCGCCGTCATACTCGATACAAAAAATTGGCACTTAAGCAGTTTGAGTTTGACACCCTGCCTTACAACCTTATTCTGAATCTCATTAAAAACTTTTTTAGGACTATAAAATTTATGATAATGTAGTTACTAAAAAGTCAAAAATAGTCAATCATATAATTGTTTTTACTGATTATAATTTGAAAATTTTCCAAGACACAATGTGTATAATTTCTATAACTTATAGGATGATAATGCTTATGTTTTTAACTTAATTTAAAAATTTTCCTTATTTAAACATCAATTTACAACTTAAGGAAAGTCAAGAAAGGTTGTAGAAACAATGACATTTAGACAAGTAGCAATAAATTACAAGGAAATGGAAGAAACATTAACTTTCTCATAATATTTTAAAATTGCATTAATACCTAAACATTGATTTTTTGTTTCTTGTAGCCTTTCTTCGCTGGTTCCTGACAATGCCAACTTCGCTCCGCCGGAAGCCAAACTGTTGGCCACGGCCTGTCCTATTCCGCTGGAAGCACCGGTGATCCAGACCACTTTGCCTTTCAATGAATCTGGAATAATTTAAAAATTATTGTTTTGCTATAAATACCTTAATGTTTAATTATTTATAAAATTAAACTTTAATTTAGAATCTAACAAAATTTTTATTCCAACTCCTTAAATATGTAATCACTTACCAAATCTCTTAAATATATAAACTTATAACATAATTATCTGCTTTTAGATACGATTTTTCTTTAATCACTTTCAAACGCTACAGTTAAATAACACATTTCCTAAACTGTTTGGAAAAAGTATTTTGTTCGATCGACCGGACGGCCGAGGTGTCGGCCTGTCGCTCCGGGAGACCCGAGATCGAATCCGGGCAGTCGAAAACCCTAGGAATCTTTCGGGAGTGGTCCGTCCCGGACGTGCCGGGCCGAGTTCTTTGCCGTCGTAACCCGACCGAACCCGCGACGGGCTCGTAAAAAGGCCCTCTCGGCATCCCTAGGGTAGGAAATCCAAAAACAAAAAGGTTTGTTTTTACGGGATCGTCAAAATCTTGGATTTTATTAAAAATTCCTTACTTTCTGGTTCGTATTCAAAAATGTATTTTAGACTTTATACTTCTCACTAGTCTTCAATATTATAAAAATATATGAATGTAAATATAATGTTATCATCATCTTCAGCTTATTCTACCATTTCTAATTATGGTGTAGCCTCCCTTACATAATTGTCCTCCATTTGTGTCTATGTTTGCCTATCGTTTGCTTCTCTCCACCGCGTTGTGCCCGCTTGTTTCCTTACGTCGTAGTCCCGTCTTAAGTTTGGACGTCCTATGGGTTTCTCGATTCCCCGTGGATACCGCGTCGTAATTATCCCGGACCATCTGTTCTCAGTCCTTCTTGCCAGATATCCTGCCCATTTCCTTTTGAGAGATTTAATTCTGTGGATCACCTCATTTACCTGGGTTTTCTGCCTAATCCACTCTATTTGTTTGTGATCTCTCTCTCGATTACTCCTAGCATGCATCACTCCATTGACCTTTGGGCGACTCGGAGTTTTGATATTATTTCTTTCTTTAGTGTCAAATTTTCACATCCGTAAGTCACGACTGGTAGTACGCATTGGTCGAACGCTCGTTTCTTCGGGCGGATTGGCAATCCGGACACGAAGATTACAGAATTTTGTCCAAACGTCGACCGTGCTAGTTTAATCCTCCCGTTGATTTCTGGAAGTAGTGAGCCAGACAAGTGCGACAACCAATTTGGGAATTTACCCAATTGCCACCACATGGAGTCCAGAGGAATATAAAGACCGGTTCGAACGCGTGCATTTCACCTTTTTCGACTTTTCGTCTCTGTGCGTGCAGCATTTCGACAAGTGTGAATTTTGAACTTTTGTTGGCGAACATCGCCACGTCGGCGATCCAAACACGATCCAAATTCCTCCGGACTCCATCTAGTGGCAATTGGGTAAATTCCCAAATTGGTTGCCACACAAGTAACACCCAAAGTACTACTTGTCCCAGGTATATATATTCATCTACCATTTCTAGTGTGACGTCATTTATTGTTACGTCTTAATCGTCTACCAGTTCATTGTACGCGAGTTCTGTTTTTGCCAAGTTCATTTTAAGGCTAATTTCATTGCTTTAAATCACCGATTAGGCTACTTCTCATAGTTCTGCAGGGTATTTAGTTATCGGAACGATTAGACGGTCAAAGTGTTCTCCATCTATAGATATACCTTTGTTCTTCCGGTCTATTTTACAGAATACGTTTTCTAGGGTTGCCGCGAAGAGCTCGGGCGACATCGAGTCTTCTCGTCGAACGCCTTCGGTAGCAGAAAATTCCGGAGTATCATCATAGATTTTCACTCTAACTTTCGCTTCTCCGTACGCGTCGGCTAGAGTTTCTACGTACGGTTCGTCGACGCCTCGGCCGGTCAAAGCCTCCGTTAACGCTCCGAGACGCACGGAGTCGAAGCCTTTTCAAAGTCGACGAAGGCCGGCGCCGGCCGTATTCGACATTCGTCGGTACGACTTAATAATTCCGGGCGTTCGCGTACGGTCCGTCGTACCGAAACCGCTTCCGAGGCCGGCCCGTTTCCGCGGTCGCGGGGCATCTAACGCGCTTTCTAATTCGGCGTCGCCGATCTTCGTAAATATTTTGCATATAATCGGGAGTAAACTTACGGGTCTATAATTTTTAACGACCTCTTTGCCGCCCTTCTTACAGACAAATATTATATTTGCGCCATTCCAACAATCTAGCACGTGTCTCGATCTTAGGCGTTCTGCATATATATTCGCCAAAATTTTCCACGTCTTTCTATCGGCACATTTCACCATTTCGGCCACGATTCCATCATTTCCGGCTGCCTCACAATTTTTCATAGTTTTGTACGCCGGGTCCGGCGGAAGACATAATGGACACGCTAAAAGAAATCCTCTCGATGCCTACAGGGCAGAGAGTAAAAAAACAGACATTCCAGGACTGACGAGACTATCTGGAATTTGTGCGGGATCTCCGAATGTCCGATATTTCGACAAAGAAGCCCGACAGACACCATTCGAGTCACGTATAGAGGAGACACGGAAGGAAGGCGCAACGAGAGCCGAACGACTGACGAGAGGCGCAACGAGCTCCAATCACAATAAACCAGGTCGTTTACACGACCGAGGTAAACAAGCTATAAATACGCGTCTAAATTTCCGTTTACGCAAATATTTTTTTAAATAAAAAAGAAAGAAGTGTCGAACACGATTTTGTGTTAATAACAATCACATGGCTTTTTCCACCTTTATTTAGTTGAAATAAAGGTGGAAAAAGCCATGTGATTGTTATTAACACGATTTTGTGTTCAACACTTCTAACAACAATACAACACGGTTTGACAACAAATCAATAAAAAAGAAAGATAAATATTACATTTTAACAGGTAATTTTACTCTAGGTTCATCCGTTATTATTTATTTTAGCTCGGACGTATTCACTTACCGACAGATTTTCCATATTTTTCGTAGAAAAGTAAAGTCAAATCGGCATCGGCTTTCTTCACGAACCAAATCAGAAATCCGACGACGGCCACCGCGATTAAAGTAAGACAGAAGAAAGGACACATCTTTCTAACACTACTGTAGCGTCGCTGTTGTTTACGTACCGTTCTCGGTCTCGCCGATAATCGTATATTAACCACCGATGTCTTAGTTTCGAAGATATACCTTTACGGACACGAGAAATCAGTCTCGCGACGAACTTCGTTACTTAATAACGAAGTACCGTGAAGAGAGCAAGCGCCGAACTTCCGTCCAGACTAAACACGATAAAACAGATGTTAAACAACTAGATAAAAATTCTGTGTGACGTAACGTCGAACACGTGGAAAAGTACTGTACGTGTATTGTCCGTGTGCGGGCGGGCGAATACACTGGGAAAAATATTTTTATTTGAATTTAGCAATAACAGGAAGCGTATTCAAATTTAGAGTTATAACAAATGAAAGCTGCAAAATAATTAACGTTTATTAATATTTTGCAGCGTTCGGGTACGATTCGATTGTGTAATTCGCGTTTCGAAGGTCGCTAAAAAAAAGTATTGTTCAAAACATTGCTTAGGCACATTTTAAATATTCATAACTTGATATTTTTTGGGAGAATTCACATATCTTTTTATCATTTTTTTATTGATAAATAAATGCAATGTACAAAATGAAATTGAAAAAAGTGTGCTAATTAAAAGCTAAAAAAGAAATAATATACATAAAAAATCAACCTAATTACTGAAAGAATTTAAGTGTTTAGATTATTTTAAAAATCAATTATGTAATTTTATGCATAAATTTGTTACGCAATGACGAGATGAAAGTTCATACTTGGTATATTCTAGTATTTAGGACATTTATGCAAATTTAGTTTATAATTGTATAATATGTATTTTTCGTTCATTAATAAGTAACTCGAGATGTGTTGTTCCTATTTAAAATGGTAAATTCCTTGTTTCCAGATCAAAAATCAAAAATATTATGTTTGTATTAACTAAAATATATTTATTCTTACAGAAGATTAGGAAGCGCTTATCTCGAAAATTCTGATACGGGTGTTTACCTTAAGACTAAGATGTGATACTTAAATATGATATTGGTTAATTATTTCTATCCAAACGTATCAAAATTTTATAAAGACCATAATCAATTACATAATAATTTACGAAGAAGTTAAACGTATATAGATTACTCCCTTATATGCGATGATTTCGGCAGTGAATCAGAAGAAAAGATTAGCTTTTGCCAAAAAATTTGTGGACAAGCCCCTAGAGTTTTGGAAGCGTGTTATTTGGAGTGACGAGTTGAATCAAGAGTTGCGACATGCTAAAAGACAGAAATTTGTTTGGAGAAAGAAAAATCACGCATTCGATAAAAATAGAACTGTGGGAACAATAAAACACTCGCCTTACATAAAGGTTTGGTGGTGTTTTTCGGGTTTGAAACGGGCAATATTGTTCAAATTCACCATCGCACGAAAGCGGTAGATTACAAACAGATATTTGAAGACAATTTAATGGCATCGGCAAGGAAAATGGAAATTGAAAATAAATTTGTCTTTCGACAAGACGATGATCCCAAACATACAGCATTGCTTCTCAGAAAATATTTCGACGAAAACGATATCAAAATTCTCGAATGACTACCGCAGTCACCGGACTTAAATTTAATAGAACATCTGTGGGACAAATTAGACCGCCGTATTCCTCTTAGCCATAGAAAATCTTTATCATTGTACAAAAGAATTATTAAGGTTTGGTCAGAAATCGGGCAGGATATCATTGGTAAATTAATTAACAGTACGCAAAGTCGACTTTGTGTAATTCGGGACAAAGGTGGTCCAACAAAGTTCTGATTTGACTCTTTCTGAATGTTTTATTTTGTGTCAACTTTGAAATGGTTTTGCCATACAACGCAAATTTACAATTTGTAAAACATACGTAATGTTTTCTTCAAAACTTTTGAAGGATTTAATGAAAAGTTAAGTCTTAAAAGTAAAATTAAGTCTTACCCTGAAGAACTCGCTTCTACTGTACTATTTTAGATGCATTTTTTGTTTTTAACTGCGTTTTAGTACAGTAGACCCCCCTATAACACGGTAGATTACGTTTCGTCATAACACGGTAGATACGTCACTTAAATACATGAGCCAATCACAGCCCGGCACACGGGCTGTGATTGGCTCATGTATTTAAGTGACTCGTACAACACGGATTCATATAACACGGAACGTATCTACCGTGTTATAGAGGGTCTACTGTAGTGTACCTAGTGGGGATGAAAGAAGTGTATTCCTTAACAATGGAAGGTTAAGAGAAAGCGGCGTGCAAGATTTACAGGCGCAGATGCGGTTTTTTGCGTTTTTGCGGGAAATGGAACATATTTTTAGACCCATCTAAAAATTCTCTAATTGGTCTGAAAACAGGGGAACCCAATTCTTGAATTCTGGGTAAGATTGGATATAGTGTAATAATCTTAATCTTCGCTATCGTTACGTATTGCCCGAGCAACGCCGGGCTTATCTGCTAGTTATAGATAAAATGTTAATTTTTCTGTCCTTGGCATAGACGTAACTGATGCCCCATCACACGCATTCCACACGGCTTTCGCTGTATCAAATTCATTTCACGGTATTTATTAACTTTAGCAATTGCCTTCTTAACCAGGAATAACGATTTTATTATCGAATCCTGTTTAAAAAAGTGGAAAATTAAATGGCAGCCTTAATATTTTCGATTAAATCGGCTTCACCATTTCTAAAATCCTCGTCTTCCAATTTAATTTTAATTATGGCAAATATTTAAAATTCAATGTATTAAAAATTAAAAATAATATGTAATTTTAAAAAGTAAAAATTATTTAATAATAATTTTAAAAATTGTGAGTCGTCATATTTTTATTCTAGTGGAGAAAAAACATTTTTCTCCACTAGAGGTACTAATGAAAGAAGATGGCGCCGCCCGTGACAAAATCGTTTTCTACTGATGTTTGAAAAGAGACGATACATTTAATAATTTGTAGCTATTTAAATGGTCTGTTGTTATATATAATCCGAGAATCACGTAAAATTTCACTTATACTTTGATTTTTCTGCTTAAAAATGTCAAATTTTGGTGTTTAAATGATTAAATGTTCGTTATTATCGAAGGCCGAGTAAGAGTTGAGATAGCATTCTCGAGTTAAATATTAATTTAAAATAGATATGTTAATGCTAATTTGTTAGATACAACACTAGATTAGCTTAATGCATTAAAGTTCTATTTGACGTTAATTATTTAGCCGTTTCATCTTACAAGTTTCGACCGGTGTTTCGCAAAATACTTCTTAATGATATATTTTGGCATTTTAAAGAGTATTTGAGGCTGTTGTATAACAAGATATTACAGCATCTACCCTACAATATAGGTAATTTAATCTACAAAGTTTAAATAAATAATTTATATATTCTAAATGTTAATAAACTGAAATTTTTGAAATAATTACGTATAAAATTGATTATTCTTTTAATGTACTATATTTAGATGGAACATAATTACGTCTGCATCCACTGTGGAAAACAGGCACCCGCTCTGTATAGAGAATACACTAAAGAATTGCTTAAAATGTGCCATTGCGTAAGTAATTTGCAAAAATAAAACACATTTTTAATTAGTTTTAATGCCTAAGTTTAATAAGATTTATTACGTCGCAGTTGTAAATGGGGGGGGAACCCCCCCAAATTGTAGACCCCCCCTGTGCGATCAAATAATGTCTAATGAACCACACCCCTACGGGCGACCCTTCGCGAGATATAGCCCCCCCAAAATCGGGCCGCGCGATGATCGCGGCGCGCGTCGCTCTGCTAACGCGCGTCGCACTGCAAACGCGCGTCGCTCTGCTAACTCGCGGCGAAGACTCGCTTTTAAGTATGTAGCACACACGACTAGCGTACGTCATTTCCGGTCACGTGACTTCGCTTTCGTACCTATGGTGTCTCGTACGAGGTACCAGTCACGTGACTCCTATATAACTTTTTAAAATATACATGTTTAGGTAAAATGGAATATACAAAATAGTTTATTTATAGTATAATTAACTTTTATATAATAATTTAATAAATAGTAAAAAGTGATGATTAATTTTAATTAAATAGTAATATTTTTCATGTAAGAAATGTTAATACTATTTATTTCCACTTCAGAATCTATCCTGATATGTCATCTATGCTAGTAATAAAAACTTCACTACCGACAGTAAATTAAAGAAATGTGATGGCAACGACCAAGACGATCTTCTCGAAATAGTTGTTGAACTATACTGTATATCAATAAGAGAAAAAACCACCATTTGTTTGACGATAGACGATAGAGTTTACAAGACGGGAAAAGACGATGTTTCTCATCCCTCTTTGGCTACACGTGACACGTGGCCGCAACAAATGTATATTAAAATCTAAACAAAAGTGCAATAAATTGCCTCGATCGTCGTCGAGCGCGACATTTGATATAAACAATATCAAGACTGTTTACTATTTTGTAGAAATTATTGTCAGTTAGATGCTAATTGATGGGTGAGAGCTGTCATCAGACAAACTTCCCGATTGCACGTGGTCCGTACTAGCTAGATCTAGACACTAGCCCGACTAACAGGTGCGCGTACAAATCATCGACAGTATGACAGTTCTCACTCCTCAAAAATGGTATAAAAGGGGCTCGCACCCAATTGTCGGGGCGGCGTCCGAACAAGCTGACAACGGCTGGTCAACACCATCAACTCCGTTCACTCTACGCATCTAGGCAAAGACGAACAGCGAGGTAAACTTAGATTTATTTACTTAAAACCTTTCTCTCTCTCCCCCTCCATTGACCGCGAGTTAGTTATATCTAATTCGGAAATTAAAAAGGGATTAGTTCCCTTAAATGCCTCGAATGCCGACATCTCTCCTCCAACGTCCTATTTTATATTTCTCTTTGTATGTTACCATTTAGTTAATGTTTTCATTAAATTTATTTGATAAATTAAGTGGGTGATTACTTGTATATCGCCGACACCTTATCGACTTATCCGCGGGTTAAGCTTTGATGCTTAACCCCCGATACTCACAGAAAGAAAGAATCGTTTATTAAAAAGAAACGAATAAAACTTTACAATATATGGAAATCGTATTTTAAAAATTGTAATAACAATAGAATATTTTAAAAAGTGTGTACATGATTTCTTTTAAATCTGTTTTTATGTAAAACTTAATTTGTATGTATTATTAAAAATCTTTATTTTTGGATTAAAAGAAAGTTGTTTGATGGTTAGTGGATTTTTCTTATTTATTTGTCAATCCATCACAAAGAACCAGCCGAAAAGAAAGGTGAGGAGCTGCTAATTCATTTTAAGATACTGTATATAAAATTAATATGGGTATGTGTTAGATAAAAGAGTATAGATTACGTTTATTACTGATCACATGTGATTTTGTTTGAGAGAACTAATCGTGCGTTCATTAAATTAATACTTTATTTTGATCAAAAGTTACTGGCGGGACATGAACATATATACATAGATAAATTCGAACTATCCGATCAATTTTCTCTCGCGCCAAAACAAGTTATTTTTACGCGGATTAAGCGATCATTCATAATTTTTTCGTTTTCATTTGTATTTAAAGAGTGATGTATAGGCCTATTGATATTTGTAATTGCGAAATAATTTTGGTAGCTTTTTTGCAACGCGAAGGATTGATTTCAGATATAGAAAAACGTGCGCAATGCAGAAACGAGTATAAGTTTGTGAAAAATAGACAAAATATTTTCCGTGTACAATTTGCATTAAATTTTATGGAAAAAAAGCCCAATATTTCGGACCTACCTAACCTAACCTATCCAATGGTCGGATGCCGAGCGGTCAAGGAGTGCATTTTTTTATTCCTTTGCGCCAGCGGCATATGTTTAAGTTTAAACATTCTTGCGGAACGCGTTCCTAAATTCCTGTCGGAGTGGGTGCCGACTACTGCTACAAGCGGCCATCTTTGCCGCTTGTAGCAGTAGTTTATGGTGGAAAGCAACATGGAGTTCTCCTTGCGCGGACAGTTTCGTTTCGGGGTCCATTACGTGGTTTTATGAATGAAAATTTAGAAGTTGTGAATGCGCAAGTTAGTAAACGCCGTGATGTAAGTATCTTCTCGAATTTTTTCGAATGGACCCGAAAATCTCCATGAAATTATTCGGGAGGTGGCCCTTCAGGATATGTCAGGTCCCGTTCCTCATCAACCCGATCGCCCCGTTGTGGGCATGGTCAAACTTATAATGGGCTTGCTAAAAGAGGCCCCTCTTAGTGCCCACGGGGCGGAAATAGTTAGAAAAAACCCTTATCCTTACCCAACGCAACTTACTAAGTCTCTTAAGTTCAAAATGAAGACTCTGAAGTTAAAAATGAGTCACCCAGCCCACAAATGACTCTCTTTGACAAGATAAAATTGACATCAATTGGAAATACATCTTAAAAAATTTCAGATATATTTTTTTCCTAATGTTAACTTTAAGAATTTCATTAGTAACTTATTTCATTAGCAAAAGTGCATAGATACAAAATAATTCATATTTATGTTTGGGCTACAAATAGTTCAATTCGGCTATTTTTAAAGCACAACTGTTACTTTATAATCCAGATCTGGCAACATTGTATATCAGTCCTTATCATTTCAAACATGCCTTTGAACATGATGCCAGAACAAATTTCGGAGAATCCCGTCGTGGATACCGAAGAGATTTTTAATCGATTAACTTGTTTTAATTTTGCAGCGTACTTCCCCAACGAACTTGCCGCCGAGAAATTTTGCCACATGGTGGGACTTGTGCCCCATCCGGACCTGACCGGCTTTGTACCGTCGTGTTCTAAGTGTGGAGGTAAAATTTCCTTGATTTCCTCCTGTACAAAAGTGCCGTACGCAAGTATCTGTTAGCTAATTCAATTTGTCGTATTTTTCAGGCGCGATGAGGAAAGAGCCGGCACCAGCGGAGAGGTTTGGATTTGTCTACCGCTGCGAAAAACTATCGCAAAGAAAAAAAATGCGTAGGCGGACAGGTGGCTTTGTCTGGCGGCCCATGTGCAGTGGTAGCCTCTCTTGTACAAAGAATACATTTTTTGAAGGCGCTCAGCTTTCTGCTCAAGAGGTATAATATCGTTGCAGTATGCCATATTTTGGATATATTATATTTTTCGTATTTCTTCTTTCTTTGTTCCTTTGTTCTTTTGTCTTTCGCCATTCTGGAATGATCCTGTTTAACCCTACCCTTGGGAGTTGATGACTCACATCTAAGACAATAGAAAGTAAGTAGCCGTAAGGGGTTTAACAGGGTCGGGGGAGAACACCCACAAAATCGGCGGTTTCACGTCACGTTACGTGTTTCTCTAATTCGATCGTAAAGATGATGTATGTTTTGAGATAATTTATTTTTTTTGTATTTAACAGGTGCTTATGATTATATTCTCATGGGTCCTGAAGCTGCCGGTCACCGACGCCGCCTCACAATGCGGCGTGTCACGTCAAACAGCGGTAGACTGGTATAACTTCTGCCGGGAAATTGCGGAGATTTTCGTCTCGAACAATCAAAATCACCAGCTTGGCGGTAAAGGCCTGCACGTCGAGGTGACGATCGATCCAAGTTTCTGACTTCGCCGATATACCGTCTATGTCTATATACATATGTTTTTCTTTTCAGATTGATGAAACTTTTACTAGAAGAAGAAAGTACAACCGCGGGCGCATAACCAAAGGCACCCAAATAACTATATTTGGTGCCTATTGTCGGGAAACGAAAGAAGTTATGTACTGGCATGTAAGTAGTAACGAAACATTATTTCCTGTTATTATTTACTTTTAGTGGAAGTTTTGTGTTATATTTTCTCGTATTCTTTCAGGTGGAGAACAAAAGCAGGCGCGTTCTTTGGAGCTACATGTCCAGATACATAGCTCCTGGTTCCATAGTGCTTTCCGACAGCGCGCCCCAATATCGCGGCTGTACGACGATGGGCTTCTCGGAACATAAGACCGTGAATCACAGCCAGCAGGGCCCCGGGAGGTAAGGAGGATGATACTGTGCTATGTGTTAAGTGAAAAAAAAAGAAATGAATGAGCGTTTTGAGAAGGATACCGAAAAGTGACATTTTTCTTTTTTCTTCTCGTAGATTCGTCAACAGCGAAGATTCTGAGGCCCACACTCAAAACATCGAGTGTAGACATCGCTGGCTGAAGAGGTCCATCAAGTCCCTCCGCACGGACAGGAGCTTGCAGAGTTACACGTGCAGCTACGTATACAGAACGCGGTTCCTGTCTAAGTTGCCAACAACAGCGGCAAAATTCCGGCAGTTTGTTGAGCATATCGCAGCCGTCTACCCAGGTCCCGGTCGCCAGGGTCTCCAACTCCTGACGATCGGTGTGCCCGCGGACCAAGATCTGCCGCCTGACGAGCCATATAGCGATATCCACGTGCCCGACAGCGACGAAGAGGAACAGCTGGAGGATGAAGACCGCCCAGTGAGTAGTGAAGCTTGTGTACCGAAGCTTGTGTAGTGAAGTGCGCGTGACCGAAGGATACTTCTTTGCGGATTTGAAACCTGGATTATGTGATTTTTCAGGCATCGGACGCAACCAACACCTTTGTCGTCGACCAGAAAGATCAAGCGGAAGCTGGGACCAGCGGCTGTGCATCGTAACCAAGATGTCGCCAGATAGCGAGAGGACAGCGCCTCCTCTTGCGGGAGACGCAGGGGAGGCGCTGTGAGGGTGAGTGTCTGTTTTCTTCTCTTTTTACATCGGCAGTTAAGCTTAGTTCATACTGAGCGTGATTCGTTGGCGAATGCGAAAAGCAGAGCGAATAACACGTCAGACATGACGTCGTTTCCGGCGAATTTTACCATTTCGTGAATCGCTTCGAAGTTCGGAACAGTTGAGGTTTTTCGTTAGCGAAAAAATTTCGCCACCACTCGTATTCCCGCTAGTTGTCACGTGGTTCTTGTTTTCAAGATGGCTACAGAAACTTCCTAAGCAATAGAGTAAATGTTGTAATTACGGAATTTTAATATTCCTCTCACCCAGCATCGTTTTCTTTTCGACGTATCTTTCTTTCTCAATAAATAAACAAACGTGGTTAACGACGGAATATCGGAAACGGCCATTTTGTTTTTCGACATGTTTTTGCTTGCTTGCAAATGATAGGCTGGGTAAAAATCGGGTACTTTTCGCATTGGCTTTCGATATTCGCTCAGTGTGAACTAAACTATAAGTCGGATTTGAAACTTGGATTATAAGTTTTCAGACAACATCGGGCGCCATCAGCACTTTCGTCAACGATCCCCAGGACCGGGCCGAGGCGGGAACCAGCGACCTCTCGATCACATCACGAAGAGGCTATGCGTCGCAAGCTAGCGAAAAGACGTCGCGGGATACGCAAGAGGAGTTGCTTTTGAAGGTTAGTGTAGAATCTGTTTTTTTCGCCTTTTACATCGGCAGTTAGAATGTGTGATTCTTTTCGGTTAGCAGCGCGCCAGTCAATTGACGTGATCTAACTTACGTGTATTGGGTTCATAATCAGTTCAGAGAGAATTACCCAAATGGGTAAGCCGGAAATGGTTAGTGAGTTTACGAGCGGTTACAGTCGCGCGCGATACTCAGCAGAGCGACGCGCGTCGCGACCTCGCGCGCGATACTCAGCAGAGCGACGCGCGTCGCGACCTCGCGCGCAACCCGATTTTGAGGGTAAATAAAAATGCGTATTATTTTCGTTAAAGTTGGTAAAGTTATTTATTAATAATTATCGACGTTATTAAAATATTAATATAGCAATAAATGGTTGGTACTCAAAACTAACGAATAAATTATTGCTTTAAGTAATCTTTATAACGGAAACTAAAATCGTATCAATATTTTAATTTATTTTATTATATTATATACTATAATTAATATTAATGATCGAAATATAGGACTTTACGGAATGTTTTGTTTAGTTTAGTTTAGTTACTTTAGATGTTTAGTTTAAGTCGTTCCGATCGCTTACTTTACTCACATCGGTCGCCTAAGTGGTATTAAAGGTGGCAACGAGGTTACTCTCGCTCGTTTATATTGATTTCGTTTCGATGATTAATTGGTAAGGAGAGGGCGAGAACCGACCCAAATTGTAGACCCCCTGTGCGATGAAACAAACAAATTTTTGGTATATGTAGGTGTCACGTGACCGGAAGTGACGTAGGTATAGCCCTCACCACCCGATCGGCCGATCGCGCGCGGCCCGATTTTGGGGGGGCTATATCTCGCGAAGGGTCGCCCGTAGGGGTGTGGTTCATTAGACATTATTTGATGCAAATGTGCCATTGCGTAAGTAATTTGCAAAAATAAAACACATTTTTAATTAGTTTTAATGCCTAAGTTTAATAAGATTTATTACGTCGCAGTTTAAATTAATATGTATTTTTCAAATGAACAATATGAGATTTGAAGCTGCAATCTAACAAAGTTTTATAATTTACAATAACTGAATTTCTCATTTTCTGAAGTAAAATGTAACATTTGATGCCAAAAGCATTGATTTTGTCATCCATTTCTTTTATAGTTATTTCTAATAAAATTTGAAGTTTAATAGGAAAATGTGATTTGACGTTTTCAAGGAAAACTGCAAGATGATCGTCGACGGTTACGTCGAAACGGAAGCTTCCATAATATTAATCGACGCGGTCCTTCAGAGAAAACGAGCTTACAGGCACATCCTTTTCAACGCCGAGATTAAAGTAGGTATTTTTGAAGGATTTGGACAATTTTAACCGTTTAAATCTCGTCGCGACGTTCTTTCAGTTTGTGTGGAAGCTGGCAATAGTATTTTTGCTATGCGACGCTTATCAAAAGTGGATTTTGGACAGGGCGGTGCCTTGGAATTTCGATAACTCCGACGGCTTCATTTACTTAGAACTAGAATGGAATTTCTATTTTGCGTGTTTAAAAGCCACGATAGGTAATTTAATTAACTTTCTCTGGTGGTAATTTGATCGATTAATCTTAAAATTTTATTTGCAGAAAATTTGCTCTTTCTATTTTTTGTTGTATTATTTATATTTATTATATACAAGAAAAGAATATCCAAGAAAAAGTAAATACTCTTTAAATGTTATAATTAACAAACTTTCAATAGTAGTAAAAGATACGTACATTTTAGGAATTCCACGACTAATTTATTGAACGGTCTCGTAATATTTAGTTACGGAAAAGTATTTTACTTGCCGGCCGTTCTCTGGGGCATGCACGGCGGCACGACTACGGATTTTCTGATAACCGCTTTCGTACTGATTTCGGAAATTCAAGCGTGCATAGGTAATCCGATTACGTTAAAATTTATATTTCGTTTGGAAACTTATCTTATAAAACGATCGTCTTTCCAGTTACCGTCGAAATACCGAAAGTATTTGCCACCGCAATCGTCGTGTTTAGTTACGTCTTACATCGAGCCGTCGCCTTGGCCGTGTATAAAAACATTCACAATTAATTTGTGTGTAAAAGCTCGTATTTTTAAAGCATAAATACACAATTTGTATTACAATTGTATTTATTATACATATTTGGTCCCCGAAGGAGAATCTTTATAATTAAATTTGACATTTTATAGTACACACAATTGATGTATACATTTTTTTTATAAAAACAATAAAATTTAATAAACAGTTTATAAAATCAATTTAAAATATTGTGGGAAGACTACATTTCAATTTGTTTTGCTTTCTGATGATAACGAAATGTAATCAACAGCTTAAATTCACAAAGTGCATTGGAACATAATTTAAAAGTTCAATATAAAAAATGTTGCATTTCTGTCGTAGTTATTATTTTAATTTTTGATATAAGTTTTTTCGGTATTTTTATAAGAAATATGTTTGATACTTTTTAACATTGAGAATTATTTGCATATTTTGCAAATTTAAGGCAAGTTTTATTCGTTTAGTTTCTTGATTATATATTATAGATCTTGAATTTGCATATTTCAAAATTCTAAAATTAATTTTATATAATAACCTTCAAATTACTTGGAAGAATTATAACGGACAGGTGCAAATTGCCAATTGTTGTCGTGTGCTTTCAATAAATTTGTTAAACGGAGAAGTAAAACTAAACTGCATATCGTAACATTCAGACTGACAAATTTTGTGCAGTAAGTATAATGATTATCGTCGTCTTCACTTTATTATCTAGAACGCTACGAAGATTAATAATAATCGTCGCTTAAGATATACGAGGTAGCATTCGAAAGTTCCGGGACGATATCCACAAGTCCAGAAATTGTTCTAGTTATAATGCTGAAATACATCTTCCTTCAAAATAAGCCTCCCTCACAATACACTTCTGCCAGCAGGTGTAGAGGTTGTGGAAGCCTTCTAGAACCCTCTGCAATGCCCTCCAGTTTGACCGGTGTTGCAACCTTCAAAATGTTTTTGTCGGTGCGAGCTGTTGCCGGTTTGCCCGCCATGTTTGTCCTCTTTGACCTCTCCCCTGCCCTTCTTGAACCGTAGATGCCAACCGAAGACTTTTGACTGCAAGTTTTTATCGTCGTAAACCTGCTTCGACCTGTAGGTTTCCATTGGATCTTTGCACAAACGAAAGCAAAATTTGTTAATGAGCTGCTTGATATTTCACTAATCGCAGAGCATTCTGCTCCTTGCTCGCGATACCTGCACGCATTGCGGCGATCGCTCTATCCGTTCGGACGAAACCAAACGGGTCGAGCGTTTATGTCGTAAACCAAAGAATCGCCGTGACCGTAGTATATGCACGTTCCCGTAAGGAACCGGTCCCAGAACTTTTGGATTCTACCTCGTATTTGTTTAGTTATAGACAAATACAAAAACAGCTGTAGCAAAAGTAGTGCGTGTTGAAAATACAAAAGTATTAATACCTACTGTTCTGTTTGTAAATTTATATACTATTTGATGCAATTTTCATCACAGTTCCTCTTTTAATTACATAATCTTCCAAGTAAATTGAATATAACTATACAAAAACTTGCATACTCACAACCTAAATTCTATTAATATAACATGAGCATTGCACAAATTTTATTATTTTTCAATCATTTGTACTTTCTAAAAGAATTATATTAATGAATTTTTGATATTAAGAACATGAGTTTTATATACAAAATGATTTTTATGAAAAAACTCAATTTTGATCAAATCTGAATACAATATTTACATTTAATGCAGCACATTTTATAATTCTAAAATATACATGCACATTATTATAGAGTAAATAGTAATCTTGTTTATTTTTTGCAGAGATTAAAATTTATTATAGATATAAAAAATAGTTTTGAAGTGTTTGGATTCTGACAATATATAAAAATAGAATATGTACAATAACTTGCTTACGGAAATTTTTATACATGGTGTACTATTTTGTTAAATAGTATTAGTCTAATATTTTGGTAAAATGTATTTGGCATTCTTCCCAGAAATATATAGGCACTTTATGGTTTTAAAATTTGAATTCGTGTGGTATAAGGATCGTGTCTAACGACTTGGAGACCGTGCAAGTCATTAGAGACTAGTGAATAGGAACCGAACTTAACTTTTATTTGACTTAGTAATGATTTTGTTGGTTCACACAGCCAATTTCCATACACTTTAGAAGTGGAACAATTTTCAAAATCAAAAATTGTTTTTACTAACATTTCATTCAATTCGCAATTAGTTTGTTTGGTACCGACGAAAGGAAGTCCTATCCGTACCACAACAAACCAGATTAGCAACGGCACGGTCGACCGTGTATTACGGGAAAGTTACGACGTATGACGAAATAGTTAACATTGCATATACGGTGGTACCTTCGTCTTCAAATGATTTTAAGTTTGAATGCTAAATTTGAGAGAAATTCAATTTGGAGTCCGAGCATAAAAGAATCGTCCGAACTGTATATGCAGTGAAAAAGTGTACTTGCTGCATAAATGTCATCTATTGGCAACCGAGCCATCTCTTGCATTAAGCTCGTGTTTTCAGTGCATTTTTAGATCTATTTTTGGTGTGCTTGGTTATATATACTGTTTAACCCCTACCTATTAGCTATTGTATCCAGAAGTGTATGGAAGCAATGAAGCCTAAGGAGAAGGTTGTAGAAATTGACAATTGGAGTGAAAGCAGTACATGTGGTGGATCTGGCAGCCATGTTTAAGATGCCAAAATCAACAGTGTGGACCAATAAATGGGATTTTCATTTTATTACATAGTATTTATGTTTTCTATTTATTATTTAGGACATTTTTTATCTTATGTGTATTTGCTGTTTTAAGTTTATCAAAATGGATATTGTTTATGATCTGGGAACAGATTGTTCACTTCCATTACTTCTAATGGGGAAAATTGATTCAGAGTTTGAACAACCTCCTAGAACAAATTAAATTCAAAGTACAAGGCACCAATGTGTAATTAAAATCTGGGGAGAACATGGTATATAAATTATAGCAATCATACCATAACATTTCCTTCTAATATAAATTATTCTTCCATTGTAGGTAAACTGTTCTGTAGTTCTTGCATAGATATTCCTCTGGAATTTCTTGTAGACATTGTTCGCCTCAGAGTTCGAATCTTCTTTTGTGTTTTATTACTTACTAGCATGGACTGAGTTCGATGGAGAGCACATCTGTCTCTATTATCTAGAAAAATATTTTATTTAAATTTTTTAAAATCTAACTTTTAATTTTAACTTGAGAAAAAAATTAGCGTACTTTATAAAGTCATTCAATAATATGAGTAATATTTCCAATCCCTTTCATTACCAAAGTAAATTAAGATTTAGTTTAATTAATATTTTTTTTTTGTTTTGGAATAAATTAATATTAAATGATTTTTAATATTCTAAACACTGAATTTGTAAAGATAATTAATTAACAAAAGCAGGTACTGTAGTCCCCAGTTAACACAATTCATTAATTATGGACAATTTTCTTATTGAATCACCATTTTCCAGTATAACAGGTTTCAAAGAAAGGCATTACTGGGCACTACATATTAGAATCAAAAATAAATCAATTGTTTTGGCATGGGTTTTATTATATATCCCAGAAATTCCTATACCTAAATTTTCAAAGCAAGCTCCTCCTATATCTACACCCCTATACCAACTTCTATATCATTTATTAAAGCAGTCTTGGATACCAATTTCTGTGGTCTTTAATATCCTTTGTTATTGCAGTTCTTTCTATTGCTTATTGAAATCTGCAACTTCCCTTCAACTTCTCTTTTATTTAAGGAATTCAAATAAGTCTATGAGTGCAAAGTCAGTTATGCTCTTCTTGGTCAGATATGACCAGAGCAACAGGTAGAAGCTGCAACAACTAGAGCTCTTAAAGACATTGCAAAACATGGTACTACAGTAGAGCATCGATTATCAGAATCAATTGGGGATGGGTTCGGAAAATCGATTTTTTGGATAACCGATTATGTACAAAAAAATACATTGTTAATATAGTATATTAGTATATCCCACGTTGAAATTTTTCTCTGCTTCGCATTGAATTTTCGTCGATGTTAAGCCTAACAAAAATTTTTATAATAATAATCATGGCTATTGTATTGTTAAAAATTATTTCTTTATTTTGTACAAACAAAATAAATATATTGAAAAATATAAAAACTTATATTTTAGAACAGTGTTTCTCAACCTGGGGGTCGAGAGACAATAATGAAATCATTTTATGAGAAAAAATCATTTATCATAAACTTTACACGTGTACTTATTGTTAGTAAACGTTATAAAAAAATTAATGCGATGGTTGCATTTGTTTTTCATTTAAAATTTTCTCCGTACGTGGATCAAATTACAAAGAGCACGTACACATCAAGTTGGAACTTGTAAATTGCTCGTGTATATACACGTCATACATGCATGTTCATTCCCGTTGCTATAAATGCAGTGACATAAAATAATAGGAATAGTTGTATTACATTTTTATACTGTTGGTATTTTCTTAATGTATAAAATTAGTGCAGTGCAATTATATAATACAGACGTGGGCAAATACGGCTCTTTTTGAGTAACACGCAGCTCTTGCTGAAAGTATTAATTTCTGTTTTTTATTATTATTTTTACAATTTTATTTCTATAATTTTGTGAAAATATTGAATTTTTTCAATAAACATATTTGTTTTATATAATATTTATATTATATAATAAAATCGCGTGCTTTACCATACTATCCACCACGACAGTATAGAACTGCGGCACCCATGCATTTTGCAAAACCTACATTTCGGCTCCCACTGAACTCTTGCTTGCCCTCCTTTGATATAATATTTAAAAAATTTACATTTATAATTACAGTCAAAATTCAATTAGTAATAGTAAGGCATACTGTTATTATTCCTTTGGGTGGGGGTCATGCAATATTAATTTTATTTATATTTACTATTTTGGAGGGTCATGGAGCTAACAAAATTGAGAATCGCTGCTTTAGAAGTTAATCTAGTATCAAAAATGTTCGATTCAGCACGACACAGTCCAACTGGAATGCTTTTAGTTAACCAATGCTCTACTGTATTCAGATAAATAGTATGAACTACCAGAAGTGTATAGCTGCAGAAGGCAGTCTTCTGTAAATAAACTTTTGGACAAAAAAGTTATGCACCAGGAAAAAGCATTGAAATGGAATGAAATTTTATTACTGTAAATGTAATTATGATGATCATAAGTGATTATACAACACCGAAGGGATAATTTCCTGTCAACAGCAGTACAATTTAAATGAACCTTTAATACCATGTAAGGCTTCTTGCCTGGATATATGCAGTAATATGATCGGCATACAAGCACCTTATGTATCCTGCAATATATTTGCCCACAAATGCAATATACGATGGTCATTCTAAAAGTAAAGAACGTTTGTCTCTCTAGATATTTTTCTTTAAGATAATGAAACAAAACTTATTTTACAACACACACGATACCTTAGCTATTTTTCTGCGTAGTCGCCATACAAATTTAAACATTTGTCGTAGCGTATCACCAGCTTTTCTATGCCTTCTGCACACTCGGTTACCACCAAGTTCTTGAACCAGTCATTAACGGCCTCTTTCAGTTCGTTGTCATTTTCATAGTGATTCCCAATCAAAAAAGCCTCCAATTTGGAAAAAAGGTGGTAATCACACAGAGCCAAGTCCTGGCTGTAAGGAAAATGTTCAAAAACTTCCCAACTGCAGAAGCAAGTTCTTTGTCAATGCAGCAGCATGCGGATGTGCGTTATTGCTGCTGCGTTGACGAAAACTTGCTTCTGCAGTTTAAGTGGAGAGTTTTTGAACATTTTCCTTACAGCCAGGACTTGGCTCTGTGTGATTACCATCTTTTTTTCAAATTGGAGGCTTTTTTGATTGGGAATCACTGTGGAAGTGACAACGAACTGAAAGAGGCTGTTAATGACTGGTTCAAGAACTTGGTGGTAACCGAGTGTGCAGAAGGCATAGAAAAGCTGGTGATACGCTACGACAAATGTTTAAATTTGTATGGCGACTACGCAGAAAAATAGCTAAGGTATCGTGTGTGTTGTAAAATAAGGTTTGTTTCATTATCTTAAAGAAAAATATCTAGAGAGACAAATGTTCTTTACTTTTAGAATGACCCTCGTATTTGCCCCCAACCGCCTTTCCACAACCCTCATATTTAGAAAGCTGAAAGTGGTTAGTGTTTTTTGGTACAAATGGCACAGCATACATAGCCTGTATGGGTCATCAAATGGTAAGATTACAAAAATGTTACATATACGTAATATAAAATATTAATTAATAACAAGCATATAAAACAGTACAAATAAACAAAACAAGATATGTAAAATAAATAAGTGGCTTCCCATCAGAATTCACACATAATCAACAAGTGACAAATCTGGAGACCAGGCTTGACAGGGAAACATGGCAAGGAAAGAAGAAAAAGACATTTTTAGGAAACCATAGATGTATGCTGCCAAGTATTTTCTTGCTGGAAATGGTTTTTTTTAGGTCTGCCACAAAAGGCAATACAAGGGTGTAGGATTTCCCAAATGGAGAACAGAGGTAACTGACTATAATGTTAATGGAAGCTCCCCAGACCGGCATATGGTGTACCATTCAATGGTAAAGATGGAGTAACATGCTCCTGGTGGTCCTCCATACTCTAATATAGTGGGTGTCCATTTACAACAGAACCTGGATTCATTGCTAAAGACAATGCACTACCAGTCCTTAGTAGCATCACATCACCCCTGCAAATGAAGCCGAACATATCGGTGATTGCAACACAGGATGTGTATCAATCACCTTGCATGTAAATTTGCCTCTGCTGGTTGCCTGCTAATGGTATGGGAAAAGACAGGGTTCTGTAGCAGGTTTTCCACCTGTCTCTAGATAGCTTTTGCAGTTGTTATGCTTATGTCACAATCAAGTCAGAATCGTCCAGATGTGGGCAACTTGGCAAAACAGCCATTCTGTTTCCCTCAATCCAATGGTGTGGCTTTTCTCAAACTCTATCAGCTATGCATAATACCTTTGATTGCATCATATAGACATGCCTGGCATTTAAAAACTTCCAAACAGTATGTTGAAACTTCTAAACACAGTGAGCCTCCACAGATCCTTTTAATAATACTGGAATAGCAATTTTAAAACATTCTGGTGGCACTACCTGCATGCAATCAGACAACTGTAATCACTTACATATCTCTCTGCCAAGTTTTGCAGTAATCAGACAATTCATCTGGGTACTTAAGTGCTTAAATTAATGAGTGTACAGTACTTATTCAGTTAATATACTACTAAGTAGCAGGTAGTAGTCAAAAATAAATTAAACTTCTAATGTAATTTTTATTACATTACGTGAAAATTGAGTTTCATCAAATACATCTACAGACAAATGAATGCATCTTATTGAATTTTTATAATACTAAACATATTTCCAGAGGATAACCAAGACTACATTAAATTTTCATTATAAAAATTCTACTTGAAATTTTTACAAGTGATATTTATAATCCAGAAAACACAATTATTATTATTATTGATGCTTTTCTCAGTATTAATAATAATATTTTAAACTTACCATCAGAAGCCACTTTTTCTTGTTTGGCTAATTCAAGTTTTAACAGTTGAGATTTCTGAACACAACTCTTTTTGGCCAAAATTGCATCCCTTATTTTAATCATTGGCTTATCTGCATTCAATTTACATTCTTCTGCTACATCTTCAAAATATTCTATTTGGAAACGAAACTATGAAAATCTGTCTTAATTTTAAACGGTAAAGAAAAACTCTGTATTAAAAGTACGCACTTTTTAAATTCTTAACGTCGGTCATGATTTCCGTAATTATCGAGTCTTCGGAATTTGTTCTATTTTTTAACAAGAGCTCTAAATGACAGAGAGATTCCTCTGCATTCTTTAATCGTTTTTCTGCCGAGATTCTTGCTAGAATTTCTTGCTATAAAACAGTAAAAAATTATATATATAATAAACATCTTAACATCCAATGATTATAAATAGATACAACCAAAGATTGCCTGAATAATCGGGCTAGAATCTGGCTAATTAAATGATTACTATAAAGCAATTTGTCACTAGAGAGAGGCATTAGGTGCCATCTCTTGATTAAATTAATAATTATAATTTTAATAATTTATTAAATTTAATCAAGAGATGGTGCCTAATGCTTCCCTCTAGTGACAAATTGCTTTATAGTAATCATTTAATTAGCCAGATTCTAGTCCGATTATTCGGATGATCGTTGGTTGTAGCTAGTAAAAAATTTTATTATATAACATCATATGGATTGTAAATATAGGCACAAGTAATTACAGTAATTGATTTTTATATTTGACTATTCCTTTAACCAGGCAATTAAAATACTTCATTTTTAGTTTAAAAACTGTTACAATGAAACTTTAATTATCTAGTTTTTACATTTAAATATTACTAGTTTTTGCTTTTATGTGTACCAGTTAATTCTGAAATTGTTTTAGTTTTAAATTATAAAAGTATACTTAAGTATATGCAACATTTGTACAATTTATTTTTTTTAGATATTAATGAATAAACTTACTTTTAACTCAGCTTCCATTAGTTGTTTTTGAGAAGTAAGTTCCTAAAAAATAAATATTCATGCACAAGAGAGTCAGATTTAGTTTTTATATATGTGTTAAAATACAAAAATTAAAAATAACATACAATTTTGATATTTTTACATGAATTTTTTTGTAGAAACTGCTCTAGTAACTGATTAAATGTGATTGTAGTTATGAATGTATTCAGTATTTGTCAAAACATTAAAGTTCTTTTGGCATAAATTTTAATAAGCAATACACAAAATCTTATATCACACTACCTTCAAAATAAACTCCTACAGCTATGCCGAGGAACTAGAAACTAGAAGTACCGTATAGGTGTGGAAATCCTTAGGGTATTATGAAATATGTTTTTTATTGTTTGTAAACATTATCTACTGGCGTTGTTTTTGTCAATTCAATAATTGAATTTTATTTTGTAGCACTGAGGAGGAGCTAGAAAATTAAACTAGCTCCAAATGCATCTGTAAAAAAACAATAAATGAGTTTTATAACCCGAAGAGCTGCGAGGCAGTCTACCGAAGGATTTTTTCGGATTGAAGAGACGCTTACTTAGTATATTTTCAGTTTTAAAACAATTTCTTTTATTTCTCTTAAAAAGCACAACGAACTTTCCGAACAACCCAATACATACACACATACAGATTCATAAAGTTTGCATTTTCTTTCAATTATAGATTTAAAAATTAATTCTATATTTATTGTAATAAACAACATGATGTTTAAAACTTTTTCATCTTTCAGCTGTCTGCTTATTAGAATACATACAGTATATAAAACACAAAATTAAATATGAATTATTTTAATATATGGCTTTCTGCTTTAAAAAAAAAATCTAAAATCTGGAGTTTTTCGAAGGATATAAGAAAAACACATAACAACAGTGAATTAATATTTTTTATCATAAATGTTTTTGCCTGATTAATGGGCCATCATAAGGCTTCAAAAGCAAGACAGAAAATTACAATAAAAAACTGAACAGAACAAAAATTTTTTTCCTCTTCCTATAACCTGTTAAGCAGGCTAAAATCATTTTCAATTATAAATTTTGGTACTCTGTTAATGGTGTTTATTTTTCTTACACAGAAATTACTGAATTAAAAAAACATTGTATAAAAGTATAATCTGTAAATATAGTTTTACAAAGTTTGTCATGCAAAATCAAGACACAATTTTTACTTTTCCAGTTGTTATACCTGAGAATAAATGTTAATGGAATATCAAAATTATTTTGTCTGTTAATGATAATCAAAACATTTAATATTGTTGCTATGAATGGTCTTAGCTTGCTCTTATAATATGAAAGATGGGAAAAAAAGTACTTCAAGGATTGTTTATACCAGAAATGGCAAACCTTTTTGTGTTCGCGTGCCATGTTGTAAGCATACTTAGCTTTAAAGACGTTAATGTGCACCAAAGTTTCAGACTTCAAATAACGATATTTAAAGAAATTAAACGAACACGCTTTAATTAGAATAACTGTAACAAAGCTGATTGAAAAAAGATGATCAGATCATAAACTGAAAGGATAATTGAGAAAGACAGAAATCATATGATATATTACGTGCCAGATGATTTCTCCTAATGTGCCACTTTGGGCCCGCACCACCCCTGGTTTTATACTAAAACTTTTAATTTTATAAAAATAATACAAAATTTATAAAGAAATATTTAAATGTCAAAAATGTCTAAATACTTACATTTAGAGAATCAAGTAATTGATTTGCTTGTTCACTAAATATTTGCTTTTCTTCATGTAACATTTGTGCATACATTTGAATTTCAAAATATCTAAATTAAATAATAATATCATTAAACAATTATTTTTAGTAATTGAAATAACAAATATAAAATGAAATTTTAAAATTTCATTCTTTTAATATGTTTTTCTTGTACTTAAAAGTTTATTTTATAAAATATACAAATACGGCAGACCCCCGATATAACGCGCATGTCGGGCAGAAAACAACACCCGCGTTATAAGGTGAACCGCATTATACCGAGTGGCGCGATGGTGACACGATAAATTTACTCGGAACGATTTGAGCTACATACTGAAACATCCCATCAACTACATACATATGTATTTTAATAAAAAAACCAATTTATTTATTAAGTGTTTTATTAAAATTCACATAACATAGTTATACATCTTAATAAGTACTGTACATATTGTATATGTATTATTTTATTTATGTATACATAAGGTACACTTGAAAATACAGTACTGTATGTAAAAACAAACACTATCTATAACTTCACTAAAATCTATGTATTCGACATCACTTTAAAAAGTGATTAATTTTTGTTTGTTTGCTTTTTGATAACATCTGTATCATTTTCCTTTTGAAAGATGCTAATTGCAACAATCTGACACTGTTAATATTTTCTTGTGATTCAGCCCATTTTATAACAGTTTCCATGGCTGTTATTGCTTCTTTGGTTGTTAGCGGTATATCAGCTATTGGAAATTGTGAACTGTTTGGAAAATTCTGCAGCGCCTTCAATATCACTAGACTTTGCTTCACCAGAAATGGAAATTTGGAAGATGCCATGCTGTTTTTGCCAATGCCACAACCAACCATCAGAAGCCTTAAAATCTCCTCCTGCTTTTAAGCTTACATGGAATTTTTCAGCCTGCAACTTTAAAACAGTTCCAGATACGGGAATACCTTCACTTTTTTTTTTGCACAAACCGTGCATAGAGGCAATCGTCAACATTTTGATTTTTTCTAAGTCTTGTCTTTTTTCGAGTAAGCCCGGCATCTTTGTCAAGCTTATCAACAAATGATTTCGGTTTTGTCTCCTCTGCCATCCAACCTCTTACAGTTCCTTCAGGTATGCTGTATTCTATTATGTTTGCTTTCGAAACTCCGCTCTTTACTTTAGCAATAATGTCAAGCTTTTCTTTTACTCGTCATGCATACAATAATTAAACACTATTCAAAATACACGCAGGAACTCAATACATACATAATTACTCAATACGCAGTAACGATAAAATGCGCTACTCGCTAACGCCGCACGGACCCGTATAAACGTGTTTGAGCTTATCGCGTCGCAAACGTCGCCTGCACTATAACTGAGTGCGCGGTATAGTGAGCAGCGCTATAACGAAGGTCCACTGTACTACTAAATTACTTAAATTAAATTGCAAATTTATAATTATAAAATAGTTTTAAATAACATTCTGAAATTTTAGTAATTAAAAAATTATGTTAGTGCTTAATCTATTCAAGACAAATATTTGAAACAGATGGCCGGATGGCCGAGCGGTAAAGGTGGCAGCCTACCGCTCTGGGGGACCCGGGATCGAATCCGAGCGGGTCGAATAATCCCCAGGAATTTTTCGGGGGGTGGTCCGTTCGGATATGTCGGGCCCCGTCCCTCACCACCCGGTCGCCCCATTGTGGGCCTGGCCGAACCCATAATGGGCCTACTAAAAGAGGCCCTCTTAGTGCCCACAGGGCGGAAAGAGTTAAAAAAAAAAAAAAATATTTGAAACGATAAAATGCGTTCCCTCTATGTTCATTCTGCATTTTAACTACAACAAAAATATTATCATGTATCAATCGTTCTATCCACAATAGAGGGTGCTAAATTGAGACACTGATTTTTGTGTACTAATAATAAAAGTTCCCTATATTTAAAAGTTAAATTCAAAATTAACAGTTACTAACTAACATTCATGTAGAAAACTAAACCAATTCCCCAAATAGCTCCTCTTAAATAATGTACTTATCTAATAGGATAATAAAATACAGTACAGTACTATAATATTGTAATCATGCCAAAAGGCAGGCAGATTATTGTCTTTTCCTACATAATTCTTACGATTATTTACATAGCAATTAAATTTATTTTATTTTATTGTACATATCTGGCAAGTTTTCTGGTAAAAGTGCTTAAAGCCACTTTGTTAAGAGACAGTTAAGCTATTTCCACTTTAAGTTAGCCACTGCAGCCCTAGTGCAGCAAAGCTTTGTGGGATCCCAGAAAAGGTCCGAAATCGCATAAATCGAAAATTCTTATGTTTAAATTATAACGATAGATTATATAAGAGAGAGAGAGGAAAAAACCCCTTGGTCTAAACGTGGCACAAAATGTAAACAACAAGTCCCAGGACAATCAACATGTGTTAAACGATCTGTCAATGTCAAACCGAAAGGCAGAACTCTGACACAAACGCTCATAAATATTCAATCTAGGAAAACAATTTTGGTAAAGGGGGAAAGATTTAATGGATAGAAAAACATCGCATATGATCATTAAATTTCCAAGATGACAGAAATCACAAACAATGGGCTAAATTATGAGCATCAGTCTTGTAGTTTTATCAACAATCTCCAAGCACAATAGACAAAAAGGCACTGGATAGACACCCCAAATCAGACCTTTCCCATGACCCAAGTTGGTCTTGGTTTTCACCTGGAAAAAAAGGAGAGACCAATCAGGAAGTGAGGAATGGGACGAGGGGCCAATTGGAAATACAAATAGTGGGAGAAAAACTATAAAAATCAGAAATTCAAGGTTGATGGAGGGTCTCCTCTGTATTCGGCAAAAAGTCGTGCTCTCTATATTGTGTTGTGTCGCCGCCGACAACTTAGGACACCACAGTATCTCTACGATCCCATCTCGTCCGCCCCGGGGCTATGTCCGAAGTCGAAGTTCTCACCATCCCAAAGGACTATAGAAATTTGGAACTGTGTAAACATAAATGTTACCAAATAAATGACTTTCTTTTGTAAAACAATTGTCATCATTTGCCTCCTCCACCACAGCCCACGTGAGAACTTCCCTTAAGTTCATCCTGACGCGGGATTAACTGATTCCCCCTAAAAGACGGCAACCTCACACTGTGCAGAGGAGTGGGTTTTCAAGTCTCCTATCACCACCAGTCGGCGACCTTACGGTCTCGAGCACCGAAAACAGAAGTTAAGAGGGCTGCCATCATAAATTATATGCATATTACATACTTAAAATAAAGATTGGGACATATGAAAATTATTTTGAACTTGTTATCCGAAAAATTAGAAATGAACTTTTCCACATAATCTTCTATACTGACATAGACATCTTCAGATTTATTAGTAATGGCGAATGCACACATTAAACTGTTGCTGTTTACTATATAAGTAATGCATTTTTACACAATATCAAATTTTTCTGATCGACTGCCTCAGATATGTCAATACATTAGGTATTCTTAACAAAAGAAATAGAACAAATTAGTATTCTTAATAATTTTTAAAATGTAGAATAAATACACATTTGTACACAAGTGCCATATTGTTTAGTATAACAGAAAGCCATCATATAGGTGTATCACTGGAAAATATGCATTCATACGAGATAAATAATAAAACCATTGTCATAAATTTCCCACATCTGTCGTCTTTTCCCCAAGTCCTGCCAAAAATGATAGATTGAAGTTTCATTGTATTTTATATTTTCCTATATCAATGATCTCTTTCTGTGAGGTTATCAATTTTCAAATTTGAACATTGTAAAGGAATTCTATTTCCTATCAGATGAAAAGACCACATTTCTATTTTTCAGTATTTGATATATTTTCTTACACTGTCATATGACAGAAAGTAAAACAAAATTAATGTATCAAATAACAATATAGAATTTAATACTGAAAATACTATTTGTATGACATTGTATATCAAATACTAGCGAGGTTGAGGCAGAAGTTTTAAATGCGAAAACGTGTACGTCAGACTTTCGGCACCGCTTTCCTGTAAGCCTAGAAATTTGACAATGGTGTTTGGAAAGTCAGTGGAATCATGCTAGACATTCCAAATGCCACTGTCAAACTTCTAGGCTTGCGGGGAAAGCGATGCCGAACATCCGACGTACACGGTTTCGCGTTTAAAACTTTGGCCTCAACTTCACTGTTATATGAAAGACATCATTAAAAATTTCTAGCACTGAGACTCTTCTTAAAAAAGTACTATTTTTCACATTAGACAGTATTTTCTAAAAAATTTTAAATTATTACAAATTACAATTTGTTGATTAAAGCAGAACATTTTTCTAAAATCCATTAGCTGTTTATTAATTTAATTTGTTGATTCAAAACATCATCCACTACAAATTATCTGATCAGTATAATTTTGCTCTTCACAAGTAAATCTAATTTTAGTTCAGTTGATTGTAAAAGGCAAGATTAGTCATCACAAGTGAGGAAGAACAATGTTTTCAGTCGAGACTACTCAAAAAATCTAAATCGGTTTCAAATTTGGCACTTTATAGTGGATTCAAAGGTGTGGATTTGGAACGTTTATACAACAATCCAATTACTGAAGAGGTTGTGTAAATCAATTCACAATAAAATGACACCTTTACTGCACAATATTCTCACCAACAGTTTGATTTTCATTTACTTGTTAAATCCAATCTATTTAACTTGGTCCCCAAAGATAATTTATGAGTTGTCTTAGAATATTTGAACATTTTCATTATTTTCTATCTATTAAAAATGCTAAAAATTGACTGAAATGTATATTTCAGAATTTGAAAGCATTTCTTTATATTAATGCTGTATTTTTCTGACTTTCTACTGATAATATAAAACATATAAGATGGAATCTATATAAATTAATTCCTATCTTTAGAAAAAATAATGAAATAAAGAGAATGTTTTCATAAAAATGATTTGATCAAATAGAATATGGTAGTACAGATAATGTTATTTTCATAATCTATTTTGTATTAACAACCAATTCATTAAGCATATTTTAGTTTTAACATATTACATTAAACGTATTATAAATGTCACAAATAAAATATTAAGCACAAATTCTTTTACCTCTGTTCTAATTCGGTTTTTTCATCTAATATGAATTTTGTTTCTTCTTCGATACCCTTCAGAGCATTTTGTAATTCTTCCGACGTAACGTAAAGATTTTGAGTTTCTTCTTCCTTCTGCCTCAAAAGACGAATTGTTCGTTCTCTCTCTTCGGCAAGATTCTGAAACAAATTTAAGTCTTAATTTTTGAATAAAATTTTAATTAAAAATAATTAAAATAAATGAACGTTAATTATATATTTTACTTCTAAAGTTAACTGCAGCATGTTTGTAGTTTGTTGTAATTGTTTTTTATCATCTTCCAGCCTCCTCAATGTTTCTGAAGTTTCTTCACATTCTCTAAATAAATATAAAATTTTAAAAACCTGATAATTTTTTAGTAATCTAAAACTAATTTATTGTAAACATTTACTTTTGAGTTGTTTTATGTTCTTTTTCTAACTGTTGAATCATTTCTTGCAGTTTGCTTTTTTCTTTCTCTAATTCTAAAGTTAACTTTTCTAATTCCTGAAAATATCAAAATATAATTTTGATTTACACGGACAGTTATTAACTATGAAGCAACACAATACACGATTATCAGTGTACAAGTTGCGTGCAGGTAGATATATGTTAAACCTCTGGATCTACCCAATTTCAATGCATAAATATATATTATTTATATTACAAATGTTAATTTACAAATAATACATATATATTTGTAATATACAAGTATTTTTATTTTTTTAGTGTAATTTTTTAAAATATAAAATATATAACATAAATTTAACAAAAGAAATTTAGCTTTTTTATTTGCATTTTCTAGATAATGCAAAGATAACAACTCTACCACCTCAAGGCAAAAGACTATCTCCAAAAGAATTGAAAATCAAGTTTCACACTTGACATTAAACCTAATTAGTATCCTTTATTGACATCACCGAATATGTAGTATGAAAAATGATGTGTCATTATTACACTGCTTTTATCATAATTGATAAAGGATACTAATTAAATGCTTGCAATATAATAAGCAACCTTCTGTTCATTTGTAACACATTTTTTTTATTTCATATGTAGCCTAATTTTGTTTAGCTTATTGTTTTTCCATGAAATTGTTTCTTATATGTATATTTTTTCTTTTGTTATTGCTTTTAAGAGTATTATTGTTTTTTTTTTAATTTAGGGAGGACATCAATTGTCCAATGACACTTCCTATTGTATATGTAAAATAAATAAATAATTGTGCAACTTGATTTTAAATTATTTTGGAGACAACACCTTTTGGCTTGGAGTAATAGAGATTTTCTGTTAATGACTTCTGTAATAGTTATAATTTATTATACATAGTTAGATGTAACAGTGTTTATACTGACAATTAAAGAGCTGAATTAAAAACCACCTACTATTAAAAGTACATTGATTAATTCAGCTGAGTAACTATAGTGGCTAGTTTATCCTTATTTGACAATTAAGTTACACACACATTTGTCCATAAACTGTATTTTACGAGCTTTTGATACAATTCACTTGTATAAAGTAATCAATAATTCTTATTATATGTGTAAAAACTAAAATAATGCACTACATATTCACATAGGATCAAAAAAGTTTATCAAATCTACTGATAGCTCAAGAACTAGTGAATAACTTAAATTAGTTGAAAAAAACAACTTATTGTGTTACTTTTCCAAATTCCACGGGTTTTTTTTTATCACTGCATAATAGAAAAGTCAATGAATATTTATTCTGATCCGCAGTTATTTGAAAACAATTTTCTTGTCATAGAAATTGAAATTCATACAGATTTAGCTAATTAGTACAAGAAAACTTTAGTAAAACTAAAACAAAATAAGTTAAACTTAAATTTTAAATAAAATTAACAACACACAATAACCTCATTTTTATCCATTTCATTTCTTAAAGCTGTAACTTCTTCCTGAAGTTTTTCTAAATTAAAAAATAAATAAAACTTAAACAGGTAACAAATATGAAAAGATAGTTTAATGAAACTCTACTCACCAACATAATTATGTTTTTCCTTAGTTAACTGTAAACCTTGAGTTTCGAGTTCTCTTATTAGAGATTCTTCATACTGTGCATTCTTCCAAGTACTAGAATGTAAAAAAATATCTAATTTCAGTATAAATGTCTCCATGTATAATCAATGTCGTGTTTGTAAATCATTGCATTTGAATTTCTGAACTGTAAGGATTTCAGAAGATCCAATCCTTCAAATACTTAGACAATTCTCTGTTTAATTGGGATACAATTTTAAAAAATTGTAAATATAAATTTCCACTGTCGTCGTCCGTCTTTCCTTAATCTCGAGAACAAAGTTAGACGAAAGACGAGACCGGATACGGAAACCTCGGACGGGAGGTTTTGATTAACTACGTACGAACTTCCAAAGCAAACCGGAAGTCGTGTTATTTCAATTCAAAGAGTTTCCCCAAAAGGTGTTAGGTAGATGACTGGCACGACACTATTATTAAAGGAAAAGAATGACATATGGGGACAAGCCACTACTAATTTGAAGTGGATACCGTATATTTTAAATTAAATAAATAAAAAATTGCAGCCTGCCATTGTGACAATGTCACAATAATTGCTCATTCCCTATATATTCGTTGCAGAATCATCAATAATTAATTGTGTTAACAATATATTTAATAAGGAAATTAGATATAAAATCATCTTTATTATCAAGCTTCAATAATAAATTACAAAAATTATTATGATGGCAACTTCAATATATTAAATGTTTAGTTTAAGGCAAAATATTTTGAATATTTTCACCTTTATAAAATTTAATTTTATTCTTACTTTTCACCAACATATAACTTAAAAACTTATGAAAATTAATTTAAATGATATCCTAAAATTCTATGTAAGTACAAAGGATTCTCTATGTCTCATCCCCATACACCGTTGTATAGTCAAGGACAGTAAACTCGATATGCATTGAATGCATTCATACTTATGTTGTTCGAATGGCAATGTATACAATATATATATTTCTCCAATCATTCCTTTCTCCTTTAGTACTTGAATTTATATAATTTTCTATGCAGTATGTAATTATAAAGTAGGTATATGTATCAGAACATAAGTACAGTAATAAGTATGTATTACATATTTAATACAAAAAATGAATTTTCTAAAACTGTATACTATATGGTACTGCAAATATTAATTTTAGAGAATATATAATGAAATAAAAATCTAAATAATAAATTCTAAAAAGAAAACAACACAACTTTCTAGAACAATGTGCAAAGGTTCATGATGTCACACAGTGCCATCTTTATATGCACAATGGTCATTCATGACTCTAGTTACTATAAATATACACCCAATAACATTTCACTAGTCCTTCATTAAGAGAGGAAATATCAATTTCCTCAAATAAACCCTGGGTTGAAAAGCACAAAAAACACATCCAAGTACTACACTATACACGATAATGTAGTTTAAAATGATAGAATTAAATTCCTTATATATCTTTTCAAATTATCTACAGTTGGATGGCACTTTCTATAACAAGGTTGGCGGAAACATTTTTAGAAATAAAACTATAAATATTGAGCTTGAGAAAGTCACAACTGAGTTCGTAAGTCGAGAGCTTATCGACCGAAGGATAATTAAGAAAACGCTTGTTCAAACTTACCATCTCTTTCCAAAAGAAATGGAAATTTGAACTAGAAGTGCTAATCGAGGTGTCGATTCCTACGACGACACCGAAGTATGAATGACAATGTAGTAACCAAATTGGAAGACACCGAATCAGGTTAACTACGAAAACAATATTTGAAATGTAGCCATAATCTGTAAGTCAATAAATGGTCTTGTTAATTCAGAAAATGTATGTATAATTATAGCATTTCTTTCAATTTTTACCCACTTGTCTCCTGGTGCACGACGATAAACTCCCTCCTCAATAAATCCAAATCTTAAAATAAATCCTAAGCTAGACACCAACCAATGCCGAATAAATCATGCAACCAATTTGGCACTAGAGGGAGGTGTTAGGTGCCATCTCTTAATAACTTTAATAATTATTATACTTTTTAATTAATTAATTTAAATAATTTAGAACTACTGGAAGAAAAAATCAGCCCGGAGCGGGACTCGAACCTACAACTTCTGCTTACCGTGCAGATACATTGCCAGTTACGCTATCCAGACCTCCGGTCTGATATATAAGCTTATGTTATAGCCATCGATGTTATTACAATGCCGGTTGGGGACACGTCCAGCACCCACATCCCGTAAATTTATTTAGTAATATAGCCGTATCTTGCCCGATAGCATTTGGCATTGGTTGGTATCTAGCTTTACAGTATATCGGGCTTAGCGATGTTGTTTATAAATCCTAAGGATACACATTTTATAAATAAACCTTCCAAGGTTTAAATGAAATATAATATTCAAGAAAGTTGCCTAGTGCAGTGAAAAACTAACAATGTGACGGACTAATGTTAAAATGGAAAAGTTAAATATTTATTATGTAGCAATTACAGTAAAAATACTGTGTTATTGTTCAGTGTACAATAAAATAAGTATTTCCTATTTGCACGCCTATACGCTTTCATATAAATCTGAAATTTTTAGTTTGTCTACAATGTATATCACACAAAACCCACAATGATTCAGTTACAACTGAACACTTACTATGTGGAATCTCCCCATATAAAATGAAAAGATGAGCACAAAACACAAACAGAATGATTCTTTATTTTACAACAAAGCAGTTGACCAAGGTGTGTTTTACATTACATGTTATTCAAATGTAACTGTGCAATCTCGAGGTATCGAACAAAGTAAGTGTTTGGTTCCCAGCAAATTGTTCCATATTTTGGTTTGTCAAGAAATTGATGTCCAATATACAGATGTTTTGTTATAAACTGTGCTTTTTAGAAACATAACTACAACATATATTGAGGACTTGTGTATATTAAGTCCACCATCACATGTTGTAGAGGCATTTTTCTGTAACTACTAGTTTTATCACAAGCATTTTCACCAAATCATTTTATTTAGCCATGCTTCCACAATATTCTCATGCTACATGCTATCATGTATTATGTAAAAATTGTGGTTGAAAAAACTTTCATCCACTTACTGTAGACCCTCAAAAACATCACGTGAAAAATTGCAGTCGTGGGTATGCAATTGAATTATTAACTATGATTTTGATCTGTAAGTTTCTCTGTAAATTTTAAAATATGTAAAAATAAAGCAATTTGAAAACTTGATGTCAAAGCTGTAATTACTTAAATTGCTTTCGTCTGATGAATACAGAGAAAGCAATAGTTTGTGTATAAGTCTAAGTTTTGACATTACTTGAGATTGACTAGTAAACAAATAAAATCATATTAAAAAGGCTCATTATTACTAATTTTAAGTAAAACAGTAAGTTTAAATTATTATTCTTATAATGTTTACAAATTAAGACATCTGAAGAAAGTTTTTCAGAGTGTATTATTATTATGCATTTAAAACCTAGCTTGTACTAAGTAAACCATTTACCTAATTACTAAAAGTATCACAGTATAGCAATATGTTTACCACCAGAATTATTGAACTGCAATTTGAAAAAAATTGTAGAAACACAAATTCCCACTGTCATCCATCTGTCCATCCTTTCTTAATCTCAAAAATGGAGTTAGATACATTAAAGTCAAAACCAAATATAGAAAGCTTAGGGGCAGGAGGCCCCGATTAACTATATACTAACTTCTGATGCAAACCAGAAGTCACATTATTTCGATTCAAAAATTTTTTTCTGAAAGGAGATAAATAATTTGCTTGTGCCAATGATAGATTGACGCCTAGCGGTATTAGCACAAACTATGTAATGTACAAATATAAACATCTACCAAAACCCAATGTGTAGCAAATAGACACCTACAATTGCCATAAATAATTGGGCTATAATTTACGACAATTGTGGGTGTCTATTTGCTAAGCATTGGGTTTTGGTAGATGTTTATATTTGTACGTCTATGCTTTGCCGGGGTATGGAACAAACGACCGAGTGCCTCGCGTGGACGTTTCCGGCCGAGGGAACGGGTGCGTTCCCAGTTGGCACCATATTAACCGTCGATGGTTATACATTAGGCTTATATATACTGGAAGAGGAGATCGGACCAAAGGTCTGGGTAGCGTAACTGGCAACGTGTCCGCACAGTAAGTGGGAGTTGCGGGTTCGAGTCCCGCTGCGGGCCGATTCTTTTCTTCCAGTTTATTCTAAATTAATTAATTAAATATTATAATTATTAACTTGTCCTGCGTTGTTTCCAAAAATTTCCACGTTGACCTCATTTACCTGCATGGGCGACGCCAAATATTTCGGTGTCTGCGTCGGAAAGTTTTTGATACTAGATGTCGCTATGCGTCATAATTTTTATATTAAAATGAACTTTGAAATATAATTTTCTTTGTTTTTATATTTTTTACTATATTTATTTTGTTTGTGTAACATAAAAAAATAATTTAACAGTTGGGAATCGCAAAGGATTGTGTGTGTGTGACCAGAAGAAACCTGGCGGTACGTCTGCGAGAACACGGATATAAAGTTGACAAAGGGCACAACACAATATTAGCAATTATGGCGCAGACTGAGGAAGAGGCAAAAGTCATTAAAATGGTGCTCTCTCCATCCATTTTGCTGGAAATGGAAAAGATGGAAATTTATAAAAGTAAAATGAAAAACTGTTGCCTAAATGCTAGGAATGCTAATGCACTTCCAACAGCGTGGAAATATATAATACAAAAAAAAATGGGGCTTAAAAACCCTTAAATCATGTTTCTTTCTAGTTAGCTTCATTTTCTATGTTTTATTCATTTATTTACTTTTTATTTATTTAATATACACACTTCTTTCAATTTATTTTAAAGTTAAATTTTTTTTTAATTTTAAATATGTAAAATATTCAAAAATGGTATGTTCCATTTTGGAACATTTATAATATTAAACCTGACAATGGCCTATATTAGATAGGGTGGAAACGTTAGTAAAAATGAAAGAATTTTAAGCTCAGCAAAATCAGATGTGGTGAAACTGAAGGGAAACAAACTTCACCCGTGACTACCGGTACATATGAAGTCTAATCCAGCAACTTCAACCTTTAAATTTCCGGTACAAACGACAAAAATTAACAGAAAAAACTAACGTTTTCGAATCTCGATGGAGATTCGAAAACGTTAGTTTTTTCTGTTAATTTTTGTCGTTTGTACCGGAAATTTAAAGGTTGAAGTTGCTGGATTAGACTGAAGGGAAATTTTTGCTGAGGAAGAAGTGGATACATATGAAGTTATCAGTTTTAGCATTTCCTCTTCTTCTATAAGACATCTTTTTCGATCACCCACATATTCTAAAATGACACAAAGTGTAATCAAAATGACTTAAACTACGAAATCAACTAAAATTAATGTTGGACCAAATGCAGATAAAACATTTTGACTACAGAGAGAAAAGTTATTACAAAAACAACACACAAGTAATTCTCGTATGTTGTCAGGTATGATATACCATTTGTGGCAGCCTTTTTGGTTGACTCATACACCACCTATATTTACCACAAATGAATAACTGGCAGAATTCTGTTACTAACAGGAAAAGTATGATGTACGAGAGCAAATCAATTTCAAAAATTATTCCATTGATGTCAGACAAATTATGAAAATTTCACGTGACTATCCTTTGGAATATCCATGTATTTATTACTTTCATAAACTTTTTTTTGTCATGTTAATCTTTGAGTGTGGGTATGATCATGCACATTAAAACAAATGTAAATCAACACCACTTAACATTTACTTTTAATGTAATAATGTTTAATTTAAACTGAACATTCTAAAACAAAGAAAAATATGTCACATCAGCAACGTGAGTGATGTGTTAAATTTCACAACTGTTATAATTAAATTACACAATAATTTCATATAACCACAGTTCTTAAAAATACTGTACATTAAAACTTTCTGTTCAACCCAACATAACCTTTACTTATTAACCATGACGTCGGAAGGCATCATTGTACTGATTATAATGTCTTTAAATTTCAAAACATATCTTTATAAAGCCTACAAAACAATCTAAGTACTATTTTACAGGTATCGGATAATTTAAAGGAGATTAAAACTTGCAGCCCAGCATTGTGACAATGTCACAATAAATAGTCGCTCATTGAACATAAATTTGGTTCAAAAATCTTGAAAAATTTTGAGAATTTTCATGAAAATATATTTCAGCAGATATAACTACCTTGTTTCAATGTAAAACATCATTATTATTATTATCATCATCATTATCTAATCAAAGAAATCCTACAACTCCTTACTTTGTAAAATGAAAATAAATTTTCTTGCATATTTTCAAATTTTTTGCAAAAGCAACATTTTGATATTTAATTCAAAATACTCTGTTGTTTTTCTCAATCAAATACAGTGAAAACTGCTTAGGCGACCACTTGTCAAAACGGGCAAAATTGTCTGGCAAGAATAGTTTATACATAGAGTCTTCATAAAAGTTACCCATATTAAATGACCACCTGTGTAATGTGACTGCGAGCATCAATTTTTGGTCTGAAGCAACATACAACAACTGTAATAAGCAACCACTTCCGCGAATATATCTGGTCTAAACTCTTGTTCGAACCAACCTCGGGCACTTCTCCCACCCACGAAATTAGGTATAGGTGTTAATGACTTAGTCTAGCAACAAAAGAAATTCATTTCGGTTTGTTTGAAATTGTCCGAAAACGAAAGAAATGCGAAGCACTGTCATTAGACGATCGTGTTAAAGTTATCAAAGAAAGTGAAAATGGTTTATCACGAGAGCAATTAACAGCAAAGTTTAACTGTGGGAAAATAAAATTTATTTTACTGTAGACCTACAGTATTTTCCTTACAGGTATAAAATATTGTACATGATACAATTAATTGGCTGATCTCATCATTTGATAAAATTTATTTTATTTATTTATTTATTTATTTATTTTTTGATGCTCATATACAGTATATGTGCAATAAATAGTTTCTGTATCAACCTACCTTATTTCCACAATATTTTTAGAAAAATAATATCAAAGTAATTTTCACACGCAAAATATTCAAACAACAATAAACGCATTAATGCAAAAATCAGTTTTACAGGCAACCTTCATTTTTCGATTCTGCAATTGTCATTGGAGAATTGCAGAATGTAATAAAATCATTTTATTATTAATTAATAATTTTTATTGTACTTAAGAAAACATTAAATATTAAACTAATGAAAACCAAAACCAAAGTGATGGAGAGATATGACGCACTTGTATATCGATGACATAATACTCGTAACTGGAAAGAACAAAGTTGAATTAATTAAGTCGGAAAAAAGAAAGTGTGCATTATAATCAAGAAAATGCGATTATTGTATTAATCTTTAAAATACTGATATTAAATCTGTCTTATAAAATCACTACAACTCCTGTAAATCAAGTTATCCGATAACAATAAAACACAATACAAATATAGCTCCGTCATTGAAAAAATTTGCTTATTTTTGCTCACCTCGAGTTTTGCTTAGTAGAAATGGCTGAAAAGTGTGCAAAACGCATACGGAAATACGGTATTACAGAACCACCAGTATTGGACGACCACCTGTCTAAAAAACCACTTTTTGAAGGAACCGTGGGTGGTCGCCATAGACGGGTTTTACTGTATATCATTCCTGATGTAACAATACTTCTACATTATATATAATTCAAAAACTACCGTATATTTTCGTGGATAAGACGACCTTCAGATAAGACGAGGTATAAATTTTCGTAAAACTTTTATAGTTTTAGCATATAACTGTCCTATAAGACCCCCACCCAAACTATCAACAGCCTATGAATTTAGTTTAGATCAGCAATCAACTTCTGGATAATACTGTATAGCAATATAAACTCTCACAAAGAAACCTTTTTAAATTGAATACTGTATAGCATATACAGAATTATGTCCTATTCCATAATTTTTCGAATGAACAAATTTTATTTTCTGCCTTGCTATTGTTGCAAACGTTTGTACTGATTCGGGAATTCGGGTAATGACCTTGACTATTCACAAAAACATCATACGGGCTATTCTATTTTATGGACATGCCCTACTCTCTACTGGTAAGTAATTATGGTTTGTCCGTTTTTTTTATAATGGTTTTAATTTATATAAATTTCAATCTAATTTTTTTGTGCCTGTCCTATAATACGACCCCGGATTTTCGGGGTCTTTTTTTATGATTCAACTATCGTCTTATCCATGGAAATATACGGTACTTCTATTACTTACACTCTGCTGGCTTGCTTCAATGCTGCCATCCATTTTTCTTGTTCCAAACGTGTTTCAGCCAAAAGAGAGATTTGCTTCTGCAGGATAAAGTAAATAACTTGTGAATTTATACTGTAATTTCTTAGTATAAAATTTTTTAACAATTTTAATTTATGATACTAGTTTTAGTAAAATATTTATCGTTAATGAAAATTAATATGATTCATTAACAATCACTATTTCACTAGTGTATAAGCAAATAAATGTTTTTCAGCAGGCAAACGTGTTTAGTGATGAATTATTCTTTCTGCTGAATATGGGTTCAATTGTTCGAGTGAAAATTAATATGTATATTTCTTTTTATTAATAATTAGATAAACTGTTCAATTAAAAGGTTCAAATGTATAATTATTGATACACTCTGAGAACTACTTCAGATATTTTAATTTGCATTGCAGTTGTGATTTATACAGGGATTATGTTCCTGGCATGCACATACAAATGAAAATGCAAAACTTAAGACCAACTATCCCATAGAAATGTATTAAAATTCAAAAGGATAAGTTTCAAAAATATACAAATATTTTATGCATATAGAAAAGAAATCCTATTTTAATTTTAACTGACATGAGGGGAAAGAACATTTTAACTAGGCATTTTTGTTTAAATTTCTACACTTGTAGGGCAGGTAAAATTTCCGGATTTGTGACCCATAACTTCTCATAGACTGGCCTATCAACCTCTAATATAATTAATCACCCATTAGCAGTCCTAAATACTGAGCAAATTTGGAACTTTAGGTGATTTTCCTAGAAACTTGAAAAATAATGAGTTAACACATTCTTGTCTAAAGGTCTTCAATTTAATTAGTGCAAATACAAATTTCACTTAATTTTGTTTTAATGTAAATTTACACATAATCATCATGTAATAACATTTTCTTAAAATAATTCAACTAAATTATTATATCTATCAATGACGCATATATAGGAATAAACCTGCAGTTTCAAAATTTTTGGTTCATCCAATTCTGAGATATAATACAGTAGAGCAGGGAAGGGCAACCTTTTTCTATGTAAGGGCCGCATTTTAAGACTTTTGAACCGATGCGGGCCGCATACAAGAGAAAGAGAAAAAAAAAATGTTGGTAAATCAGAATTATTTATTCATATATAATTATAAATTAGATTAGGTATACTTAATTTAGCTTCTGGAACTGATGTAAACATAATATATTGGAAATATTTGGTTAAATATTCGTCACTGCTAGTTTTAAATTAGTTTCCACGTGTCTATTAGCTGGTTTCTTGTTTTAATTTTTACTAAATTCATTGTGAGAAAAACTATTCACATACATAAGTTGTAAAAATAATGTTTGAATTTTTGCTGCATACTTCCTTAAGCTGGGAAATTGATATATTTATTCACATTTTATGCGTTGCGGGCCGCAAAATATACGAACGCAGGCCACAGGTTGCCCATCCCTGCAGTAGAGCATCGATTATTCGACCCCCGATTAACCGTCACATCGGTTAACCGACCGCGTACTAGTCGGCAAATTCAAATGTCCGCTAGTGATGTGGCATTACAATATTTGGCTATGTCTTGGCTACTTTAATATTATTTTTGTTAAATTTTTGTGTGTTTTAGCTGACAACACTGGCTCGACCATGAAAAGGAGGCCAATATTTAAACCGTACTTAATTTTTTATTTTGTCTTTATTTTGTGGAAAATAAAGAAATCATTCTTAACAATACAATCGCGATGATTATTATTTTTAAGAAATTTTGTTAGGCTTAACATCAATGAAAATTCAACGCAAAGTAGGTTATACAAATTACATGGGATATACTAATATACTAATAATGTATTTTTTCATACTTTTCGGTTATCCAACCAACCCCAGTACCCAATTGAGTCGGATAATTGATGCTCTACTGTACATAATAGTTGCCATCTAATACTTCATAAGGGTTTTTTTAAGCATTTTTGGGCTTTTTTTTTTACAATTCTCAATATGATCAAAATTTCACTAATCACTATATTTTCTATATATTATATTCTATAATAGTCAGGAAAGTAAAATTAACCTCAAAAAACAGTTATGTATTAATTGTAAGTTCTGTTCATCTTTCAACGATCATGTATTTGAAAAAACTCCCTGCATAATTCAAATTATACTTTTTAAATTCTATATTATTTTTGATAACATTTTATGCAAAAAAGAAAAATGCTGAAGTTACACAACCTACAACATTTATATATTAAATTAAAAGTTACTTCATAAAAACATTAAATTTTTAAAGATCTCTTAGGCAAATGCAAGCAAATGAAGATATCAGATTTTATGAAAAAAGTAGAAAAAAATCATGATGTTACTAATACTTCTATTTAAGATTAACAGTAAAGCTCAGATGATGATATTCTGCCAAAAATAAAAAATCCTTATTTAACAGTGTTTAGCAGTGAAGAAAAAATTAATATTAACGCACAATACTTTTGATTGTGATTGTTAGTTAATTACCAATTCTTTAATCAACACATTTCTCTTAATTATGAAAAAGAATAGTATACTTTTGATAACTTTTTGAACCTAACTATGTTTTGTACTAATTGTTTGTTTGGTATAACACAGATTCACATAATACAGCACTTTTTCACTGCACAACTACTATGTTATGTGAAGGATATCTGTATTTAATTAAGAAAAATAACAACTTACACAACTGAATTCTTCACTACACACATTTATTATATAAGAATAATTTCCATTTGTGTCCGATTCCACAGAACAACCCCCTAATGGAATTACTCCCTGCAAATATAAAGAAATTATATACATGTGAAAATAAAATTTTTTTATAATTTAATTAAATTTTAATAAATGTAATTATCAATAAAATTACCTTTGGATGTAAATTAAAAGTTCCTCTTTTTTCAAAAGCTTTCTTTTCATTTTCCGGATAATACAATAAAAAACCATCTTTGATGACAAAAAACCTAACAGATAAATAAAATGCATAAATAAGATATCAATTTCTATTAAATTGTAGAATATCATCAGATGGCAATTAAGTTTAAAAATTAAATTGAGGACCTACTCTGTTGAAAATGGAATCACCATTTATTCAGTTTAATGTTCCAGAATACAAACTTTGGACAATCGACCTTTCTCTAAGACATCAAAATTAAAACTTCTCTTAAAACAAAGGAATATGTCCAATTAAAAACATGGGTTTTAAAATTGGAACTGGTAATGCTACAGAAGTCTTCTTTCCTTCCATCCTTATTGCTTGGGGACGGTAGAGCTTTATATCTATTAGAAGCAAGTGTTGGTAAATTTAGATTTTCAGTTGCCCCGGTGACAAAACTTTGCAGAATAATTTGCCGAATAAATGACGATTCCATTTTCAACAGACTATGTCGTCAATTTCATTTTTAAAGATATCAATTTACTTAAAACATTTAATTAAATGTTGAATATTTTTAAAATTTACAGTATTTTTTTTATAAATCTGAAGAAATTACAATGCAAGATTATTTTAATTAAAAATATCTTAAGCATAATATTGAAGGAAGAATCAATATGTAAATAAAACCAATTAGTTATTCAAATAGTTCGACGGGATAACAAAATTCTTGGAATAACCTGTTAAGAATTAAAATTTAAAAAGATGCATATTATGTTAAATTTATCATTACAACATGAGAATGTTTAAACTTATTCACAAGTTGGATCTTAATAAAATATTTTATTTTGCATTATATTATATTAGTTAAAAAATCTTTTGACATTTGTAAATATTCAAAGCAATTAAAATTAATTACTAAAATTTGATAAAACTTCTCAAAATTTTACTCAAAATACTAATTAACAATAAAATAACATGTATTCTAGAATTTGTATTTTGTATTAGTTCGATCTTTGGAACCCGAAGACAGTCAAAAACATTGGCTCAAATGTAAAGTTTTAACTGTTCAAAGGTTGCTTCTTTGTAATTTAATAAAGTAACAGTTTCATTTTAGACAGTCAAATACATTTCGCATAAAATGTTTTCAATCCATTAAAAGTATTTGTCAAATTTGGAAACAAAACAATCAATCTACCGAAACTCTATTATTATTTATGTAATAACTAGGACTTCTTACACAAACAAAACATTATGAAATTAATTATTCCCAGAATAAACTTAACAGTTCCCTTAAGAACTTTAGTGTAAACAAATAATAATAAAAATTAACATTTGGTTCCAAATATATATTTTTGTCTAAAGAAAAAAATTAAAATTCAAATAAATATGTAATTTTTATAAATCTGACAGTTATGCATATACATTACAATCAGACAGAGAAAATAAACTATGCCTGACAGCAAATTATATTATTCCAAATAAAGCAGATGTAAAATAGGAAACAGTCTATTAAGTTAGTAGATGATTTAATTTATGATGGTGTCAATTAATTTTTTCATATATACAACTGTTAATTATAATAGACGTAACATTTAACATAGAAAATGAATGAAATGCCTTTCAGAACATCTGCTTATCAAACATTAAATGATTTGTTAGGATGTTTGGATCTATTTTATACAAATTATCAGTGGCACAAAATAAATTTCACATAAAATTATTTTCAAAACTATTAAAAATACATACTAAACAATAATCAAAACCTACAGAATTTTAGTCTATTCTTATACTACTAAATTAATTAAATGAACTTCTCACAAAGGTAGATAATGTCACCATCTTGTAATCATTTTAATAATAAAATCATTTACAGATATCTAGAAAGAGTTAAATTAATTATTTAAATATATTTTAAAACAAGGAACTGTTTAAATTATTTTCAACTAATCTAAGAAACATTACTAATTTTTAATGAGAATTTCCTGTTCAAAACCAAATACTCTCTTTTCAGTAACTATCCTTTTATAAATATTATATATTTTACATATATAAAAATTATTTATTGTCAATTGATTATTACCTAGTCGAATTGCAAAAATATGTGTAGGTGGTAATAATACGATCGCAACAAAATAAGTTAACTTATGTATCTAGAACTAGATCGGTCAAATATAAACAGTACGTGCAGAGTCGTTCGATTACATTAAGGTAAGTAAATGGGACGATTTGGAAGCGACTCGGTCACGAATACAGAAAGAATATTAATATTCTACATCTTTCGTTCAAAACACACAAATTTTTAAAGTCGAATTCCGTCTCAAACCGTAACATTTTAATTTAATAATTCTCCCACGGACGAATGCCAAACGACTGCCGAATTATATTAATGCCACTACCCGCATCCCGAGACGACGTTTATATCGAAATAAAAATATTTGCCTAATTATACGGTATTTACGACATTTTATAATAAATGGTAGCAACGTACAATTTAACTTAAGAATTAAATAACGTGCAAATAAGATGCAATACGTGATGCTCGCAAGCAAAATACACAGATAGGGAGACAATTTGCCAATACAAAAATACGGGACAGAAACCGCCTCCCGTATCTCGGAGATCGACGTCGACGGAATCTATTCACGCTCGGGATCCAAAACTCTAGACGACGGAATAAGGACGCCAAGTAAAGTTCCACAGAATAATCGGTTTGAAGTTTGGAGAATTCGAACCGATCATTCGTAACTTACGTGGGCAGAAAAGACTTTAAAATTAGTCATTATTATTATTATTATTTTTAATAACTCCCATAACTTTCGATACACGTTCGTATAACACAACCCAAAAATAATTCGAATCCATCCACGGCAACTTCCAAATTTTTAACATTTAAAGATCATCTCGTAAATTTTTAATCTTTAATCCGAGCAGATCTATTTTTAGTAAATCCCAGACGTCCGGCATAACCGTAATAACCCAAAACCAATTTCCAAGGGAGAGAAACACGTCAAACCGGTTAAAATTTGAGCCAAACAATAAAATTACACAAAATAAACTTTAAAAAAGATCCGTTACATTAAAGCTTTGTATTTTCTATATCAGATTTCTTTCTAATGCTAAAATATGGAGCAATTATATACAGATATAGTGGTTTAAAGGAGATTAAGATGGTATCTGCGATGCGGACGAAACGAACGAAGAATTTCTAAACTCTTATTCGTCGTAGTGTATTTATGTTAATGTCTTCTATACTGTACACATCGACGTTGCATCATTTCGAAATGATATTACAGAAGTGAAAACGTCACTTGAAATATTGCCAAAAATAAAGAAGGAAGTGCAATTATGAATCACTAAATGAATAGCACAAAACTCCCGAAAGACAGCCAATAAAATCCATTTATACATACGTAAAAAGGCCTCAGCCAGCAGAAAAACATTAAAATAGTAACTTTTGATGTTTAGGTAAGTCTATGGTGGAAAATGAATATTCTTGCTTTGAAAACTTTTTACCTTTTGGACCATTTGTTAGATTGGTGTCCGAAGGGTCTTTTCATCAACACTCCGCTGATCTGGACCCTGGTAGAAATCAAAAATTGCTCGTCGACGCTACTGTTTTCTGATACACGATCCCCCATGTCGTCGTCTCCATAACAACTTCGCTCGACCGCTGCCGGTGGCGCCCCCTGCTGGAAAAAATCCTGAGACTTTTTAAAAATTTCTAAGTTTTTAGTGCGAAATAGTAACGTCAAGTCTAGTTACGTGAAAAATTTAATATTTTTAATAATAGATTATGTTTTAGATTTTCGCCTGCCGTTGAAAATTATACTTATTTGGGCGCGTTTTTTTATGCAGCGCTTGAGAAGCGCTTTACAGCTAATCCTCTGAAAGCCGTTTCTAAATGGCCAACACTGCTCGTGACGTCATTTCGCTACACTTTCGCTGCATAAAAAAACGCGCCCTTTCTATTATTTCATTTAAGAATATGAATTCTGAATGTAACCCACCGAATGTCGGTAGTCTGGAATTCGCGCCTGGCCGACGGGGCCGTCCACGTGGAGTTCTTCGGGCTGTTGTATAGATTGCACTCTATGGAATTTCGGGACTTTATTTGAACCGAGGGGACCGAGACGAGTTCAATGATACCCTACTTTTGGACCGGAGACAAAAAATGAGAAAGTTATGACATTTACGATTTCTTGCCTTTCACAATGCATTCTACGCCATTTTAGAGTTTTCCACCAGGTGGCATTCTGACTGTTCGCGCTCCCGACGGACCTCCCGGAGGGGGCGCCGAGTGTTTAACGTTACTATTTATTGATTCACGTTAGTTCTTGGACAAAAGAAAAAAACAGAAAGTGGCGTTCGACTGTTCGTGCAGTTTCTTGCCTTTCACAGTGCTTTTTTTAATGTGGTTTACAGACTTTACCGCAAGATGGCGGTATTAGCAACTACGGTGTCATCTGCATAATAGCATTAAAAAGTATAACTTTCTTATTTTCCGTCTCCGGTCCAAAATTAGGGTATCGTTGAACTCGTCTTGGTCCCCTGAGTTCAAGTATATACTCAAAGTCCCGAAATTCCATAGGGTGCAATCTATAGTATCTCCGTTTTTCGAGTTTTCTTCGTGTTTGTAATGCCTAAATATCGATAAAAGCCGGTTTCCCGTAAAAGTTTCCCAGGAGGCATCCCGTTCGGCAGATCGCCCCCGTGTCGCGTTGCCGTAATCGAATAAACCAATGCTGAATGTATACACAATTTTTTCGAATTGAAAATGAAAAAAATTCCGATTGATAAAAATAACTTATTATGGGCGATAAGCATTAACCTTCCTCGAGTCTGAATTCGTTTTATATAAAGTTTTATTCAATAAATTACTAGATCACCAGACATTAAAAAAAGAAAATTCTCTGCAACAAAAAGAACAAAAAACGAGAATAATTTTAATTTTATATTTGTCGCATTTTTGTTATACAATTAGATTTTCATGAAAAATCGAGGAAAAATAATTTCCAATACAAAACTTAAAACAGATATTTAATAATCGAAATTAAAATATTCTTTACACAGAATAAAACTCACAGATGCATTTATTCATTTATTTATTAATTAAACCATTTAAACGTTATTGATATTAAAAGAAATATGCAAAATATAGGAAATTATAATCCGCGTTTCGTGGACTAAAACAGGGCCTTCGTTATGGAAGGACGGCATTTTCTCACGGGCCACTTCAGCGGCAATCTAAATATATTATGGATTCAGAAATAAGAAATTAAATAATATACTGTATTTATCTGCATTCCTATAAATAAGGTTAAGTGCTGTAATTTTCAATTCTCAATTCAAAACCATTGTAACGTAATATATACGATATGTTATCACAGGAGAATCCACATATTATTAATGTGAATGGGTAATTTTATAGTGGAAATATTATGCCGATTTTTCCGCTGTATTAACTTTAATGATATTTAATATAATAATATAAATAGAAGTAGAAGAATTAAAATATTTTTATAATAGGGTGAATTAATTTTGGTAATTGTTGCTATGAAGACCGTCTAGCATTTTTTTTTAATTTTTTTTTTTTTAAGTGACATATTAAATAGACATTTCCAAAATGCATAGAATTGTTTCTTGGCAACCCATATTAAAAGTGCTATAAACAAAAATCGTATGACTACTTATCGAGTGTGCACCGTTCGAGAAGCTATTGCTTAATTAATTAAGCTTGTTGTCGTGGACGCGCACCAAGCGTGTCACGTGACCTGGATTCGGCGTCACTCTCTTCGGCCATCTGATATTTATAACGTGTTTCCGGACAATTTATTCCACTGGCAGAAGAATTCGTTCTTTTGCGCTATACTTTGCAGGCATCCATGATAGAGCAGTGATTTCTTATTTTTAAGTGCCAGTGTTGTCATTTTAGTCTTTTTAAAACTAGATCTACAATTGTCTATGGAATGAATTGACTTGGGTATTGATCAATGAGCATCAACCATTGAGTTATGGCATGTTAATACCGGTTTCATCCTCATTTGTTAAACATGTCACTGCCATTATAAAGTGTGTTATGGAAACTTTACGTTTTGGTATTGGAATACGAGGAAGTTTGCTATAGTGGTTGTTAATTATACGATTCTTTACAGTTAATGCATGCTATAAAAATTAACACAATTAAAGGAAAAGTTATGTCGACTAGTGGGAGGAAATAAAATAAAATTCACATATTGCCTGACATTTAAAGTGGAAAGTGCTTTAGGGAATGTGCTGATTGGTTTAACTGAAGCACATCACGTGTGACGTTGCTAGTCGATTATTTCCATAAACGTACTGTGGTCTTTTATTTTTGGATTTTATTTACTTTTCGTTTTGGTTTATAGTTAATCTTCTTAATAGCTACGTTTGAATTTGTTTGGCTAAATGGCCGAGCGGGGTCTAGATGGCAGCCTACAGCTCTGTAAGATTCGGGATCAGAATCCCGACGGGTTGAAAAATCCCCAGGAATTTTTCGAAGTGTAGTCCGACCGGATATGTCGGCCCCCGTTCCTCATCACCCGACCGCCCCATTGTGGGTCTAGCTGAACCCATAATAGGCTTGCGAAAAGAGGCCCTCTTAGTACCCATAGGGCGGAAAGCGTTAAAAAGAAAAAGAACTTTTGTATTTGCTAAGAAATTGAAGGATTTATCGTACTTGTTTTCAAGAGGAAAATTTACTGAGATTTTATTAACCTTGATCAGTTGGTTTTATCTCGTGTATCTTGTCCTTTTCAAACTGTACTTGACATTAAAATCAAGTAATCAAATTTAATGTCAACTACAATTTGGAAAAGACAAGAATACGTGAGATGAAAACTAAATAATGATGGGTAAAAATAGGCGAGAAATGTACATACTATATTGGTTTAATAACAGGCCCGAAATGTACATATTGGTTTATAAAATCTCTGAATTTTCCTGTCGAAATCTGGTGTGATAAGTACTTCAAATTCATAGCAAATTCAAAAGTGGCTATTATGAAGCTTAATTTTAAAAAATAAGACAAAAAAGCAAATAATTACACTCTTTTATAGTGTTAAAATTTTTTTCACGTTTCGTGATCCGCAATGTAATCAACTGTAACATAATTATTCATTTGTACCATAATTTGCAGACAAATTTCAGTAATAAATTTAAGCGTATCATAATCGATAATTGTAACATAATTTTTCAGTTTTAGTAGATTTTTTAAAATTTTGGTACAGTACAAAATTTAAAACAAAAACATTCGATATACGGCAAAGCTCTTGCCTTTTTTGTCATTTTTTTCGAAAAATTGACAATATATACCTTAACGTATTATATTTTTCATACGAAAAATAATAAATAAATAACGACAGTACAACGAAAGAAAATTCCTATTGAGTTCTGTTAATTATTTTTGTGGTTTTTTTATTTTTTTGTCAAATACAGGAATATTTTAAACTACATTAACAGCGGCAGGTGTAAAATGCCTTCACCAAGTCGACCTTTATTATGTAAGTTAAGGAAGTTAAGGAACAAAGATAAGAATTAACTGCTCATGCAGTGTGACGAGTCGCTTTAATTTAGTGCGTCTTAATAATCTAACGTGAGTTCGCAAGCCGTTGCTGCGCTTCAGTCGGGGACGAAGTTCTAGTTTAAATTATTTTTAAATTATACTTTATTAAAATCTTCATTAATTACGTTTCCGTCACATACTATAACAAAATCTACCGAGTTAAAATTTGATAACGACGATTTATTTTTCGAGATTAACTCAGATAAAAACAGAACAAATAAAATAATAAATAATGGAATTACTTTAGTTTAGATTAAATGCTTATAACTAAATTTTTTATCTAAATTTACAAATATATGTTTTATATAACTAATCCTTTTAATTTTAAAATGCAAAGTTATACAGTAATAATTTTGTGTCGCCTGTCAACGTAACTTGTCCAATAACGTAAAAATGAGTCGGCTTCTAGTTACAATAAACATATTGTAGTACAATATACATAAGCACTATGTATAAATATACCGATATGTATAAACAGTGCAAATGAAAATTTAAAAAAATATATAAATTATTTTCATGTTTGGGCCTTTCGCTACGTGAGCACTAAAAGGGCCAAAGTTAAGTGCGACTATTAGCTTTTATTACTATTGTTTTTTTCGACTCACAAGGGAGAGAGATTGGGATTCAAGATGGCTACTCGCTAACGATTATACGTGAGCGACTGGCGCGATTTTCAATTCGTATCGTAAGGTTCTTCACCGTTCGAGTTTGATTCTCTGTCTAATCGTGATCTTGAGTATTAGACGTAACAGTGATCAGTCTAACGTACTTATTTATTGAGTTTTGTTGGTTTCTGGAGTTTTGGCGCGAAACGTGCTCTCAGGCCGGTGGTCTCTCAGCGTTGGCGTTTTTCTGGATTCTCAACCAACTCATTACTCTCAGGTAGGAGCATTTTTCGACTATCCGGTGTAGTGGCCCCTCCACGTTCGGAGATGACGTCCCCTCCGCGCGGACGTCCACAGCCGCGTCTACCGGAAACGGCGGCGGGCTCGTTCTCGGAGGAGCTTCGATTCATCTCTCCTATCACGGAACTGGAGAAACTGGACTCCATCCGTCAATCTCTCCCCTCTGACCAAATATACACTGTCTTTTTGGAGGGCCAGGATCCCCTCCACCGCCTACGTCCAGCAGAACTTCATAAGGCCCTCCAACCACATTTCTCCAATCCAAACAGGATTCTAGACATTCGTTACTCCCGGGCTGGATTTCTAATAGTGAAATCCCGGGACTCTCTGACGGCAGAAGAGACTCTCCGCATTACTACCATAGCCGGGATTCCGGTACGGGCCCGCTTGGCGCCGGATTGCGCCCTTACCGCTTATCTCCTGCGCGGCGTGGACATGTCCATCTCAGCTAAGGAGATATACGATATTCTCTCCGACAACAACATACCGGTGATCGAAATACGTCGATTCACTCGTAAGGAAGGAGACATATTTGTCCCTAGTCCCACTGTCTACTTCTCTGTGGCCAGTGCGGCCCCTTTGGAGACAGTTATCCTCTACTACCAGAGATATCGCTGCGAACGCTATATTCCCCGCCCGCGTCAGTGTGGCCGGTGCCTTTCTTTCGGCCATACGGTACAGTCGTGTCGAGGCCGACGCAAATGTATCAAATGTGGCGCGGACCACGAATTAGCTAACTGCGATGCCGAGTATCGTGGCTGCGTTCTTTGTGGGGGAGACCACAAAGCGGACTCCCCCCACTGCCCGGATTACCAGAGAGAGGCTCGAATATTAAAACAATGCACCACCCGCCGATGTTCCTATCAGGACGCAAAGAGATCGCAAAGCGGCCAACCCACATCATATGCGAAAGTGGCTTCACTACCAAAGCCGAAACAAAATGAGTCGGCTTCTCGCCAGCCCCCTCGGCAGGAACAAAAGTATACCCGCGTCCCCCTAAAGCCAACAGACGATTTCCCGACCTTGACAAAAAGAATCTCTCAACTAGAATCCACAGTTGAGGCGTTGCGTGCGGAGATTTGTCACCTCCACGAAATACTTCGATCTTACCCCACAATTCCAGACCAGGAGGTCTACATATCCGAACGCGAGCCAAGCACAGACAAACCGATGGCAGCACCATTGCCATTCAAACGGCCATCCCAACAGTCGGGATCAACTGCACAACCTTCTCATCCGAAAAAGAAAAAAGGTCCAAAACCTCGTCAAGCGGCCGCTTCGGCTACATCAGACACAGACGGTCCGCAATCTGATATAGACCTACCTTATCCCGCTGGCCCATCTAGAGCAACCACTCTGTATGACTTAGACATTACTTCCCCGGCCGAACAGGCCAAAATACATAGATATCAGTCAAAAACTCAACCAACAAATGTCTAACATGGCTGGAAGTCAGAATAACTTCCGTATAGTGCAGTGGAACGCGAGAGGTATACGCCCTAAACGTGATCTCCTCTTGGCGTCGCCATGGTTGCGAGAGACCGATGTATTACTTATCCAGGAAACGTGGCTGACGCCGGAATCGACCTTCTCTCTCCCAGGGTTCACGTTGTTCCGTTGGGACCGCCCCTCAACCCAGGGGGGAGGTCTCTTGACAGCTATAGCCAATCGGTGGCCAGCCCGCCACAACCCGCCCAGCTCCGCCATCACAGGTATAGAGGTTCAGGAGACCCAAGTGTTCATAACAGGATCCCCCCTAACTTTAGTCAACGTATATGCTCCTCACGGAGTAAATCCAGGGATTTCACTGGATGACCTCTTACCAGTCGATTGTCGCCTCTGCTTATGCGGGGATTGGAATGCACACCATCCCCATTGGGATGCCTCGTGCATCCTCCCTGACGCTTCAGGTCGGGCATTATTCGATTGGCTTTCATCAGCGAACGTATGCTGCTGGAATACAGGGGAACCGACCCACTTCCATCCCAACGGCTCATCGGCCATTGACATATCTTTTGGCTCCCCAGACTTACTGGGCTCAACAATATGGCAACCAAGTCAAGACACCCTCACTAGTGATCACGCTCCAATATTCATTACAATCACAATTCCGGGCACCCATCGTGTGCAGATTCCTCGACGCCTACACCATACTACAAACTGGAGTAAATACTCCGGCTACCTAGACCAGAGCTGGTCTTCAGATAAAAATCAACCCGATTCCTATCGGGATTTTGTTGACCATCTCCAAAAGGCGGTGGCGGCCAATACCACGTTTCGCTCTCTCCCCGAGTCGGGACAACCACCATGGTGGACCATCGAATGCAGCCAGATAAGAGCAAAGAAACGTCGTGCTTTCCGCCAAGCACGCAAATTAGCTTCTCTCGACTGGTGGTACCGGTACAAATTCTATGGGGCGCTACTCAGAAGAAAATCTCGCCAATCCCGACGGGAGTGGTGGGGGCGCCTGTGCGCCTCCCCTCCATCCCAGTCCACTCTCTACCGGATATTTCGTCGCCTGAGGACCCCACAGGCATTTGAGGAGACCCACAACATCATTCAGACCTCGGACACTCTTTTAACTCCAACACAACAAGCAGACGCCCTAGCGTCCTTTTTCGGGCGAGCCCGTCAGACGGGTTTTTTCGCTCCTCTAGGGACCCCTCGTCAGAGGCCTCTCATAATTGATGATAGTCTATTCAATAAGATAGAACTCTACAACGCTCTTCGCAAAATCAAATCAACTACTCCAGGTCCAGATGGGGGTGAGGGCCCTAGCGTTACGGGCTCTCTCCTCCGTGGGTCTCTCTATCTTACTGGACCGTTTGAACGATATCTGGATCTCTGGGACCTGTCCCCCAGATTGGTCTTCAGCCATCATTATTCCAATAGCAAAACAAGGCCGCCTAGCGACGTCTTGCTCCTCGTATCGGCCCATCTCCCTAACTTCCCACATCACCAAACTGTTCGAACGGATGATTCTGTATCGTATCTTGAACCTGGTCGTACATACCGACTTCTTTCATAGTCACCACTTTGGCTTTCTCCCATACCGAGGAGTGGAGGAAGCGCTAGTGGTACTACATCATCATATAGCAGTAGCCCGAGCGAGACGCCATTGGGTCTATCTGGTCGCCCTCGATTTAGAGGGGGCCTATGATTCAGTGTGCCAGGAGGGGCTCCTGGCAAAACTGGAGTATTTCGGCATCAGAGGGAGGTTGCTCACTTGGATCTCATCGTTCCTCCGCAATCGTTCATTCCAAGTCCGCTGGCGGGGTGTTTTATCAGCACCTCACGCCTTTCCGCATGGCGTTCCGCAGGGAAGCGTTCTCGCCCCTGTCCTTTTCACTTTTTATATGGCGGACCTATGGACAGCACTCCCAGCCAATGTAACGGCAATTCTTTACGCTGATGATCTTTATCTTCTAACCACAAGCACTAGCCCTTCCCAAGCCGCTTGCCGCATTCAGACGGCTCTTCACCACCTCGAACACTGGGCAACAACATGGAGCCTATCATTCTCAGCCACCAAAAGTGCAACTATAGATTTCTCTCCGAAAATCCACCGCCCACCTATAACACTGTCTCTAAACTCGGGAATCATCCCCCAACGTTCGTCATTACGTATCTTAGGTATTCATTTCTCCCAGACCTTTACGTGGCGTGTACACGAAACCTTCCTGCGATCGAAACTTACTCGCGCAAGCTCCTTATTAAAATATTTCGCCTCGCGCCGGAATGGCGCCAGAAAAGCTGACATTCTTCGTCTAGTATACACGGTTCTAAGTCCCATGGCTACCTTCGGCGCTCCTATTCTTGATGGCGCTCCTCCTACCACGATTAGTCGTATTGAAAAACCAATACACACCGCTCTTCGCACGGCGTTGGGTGTTCCTAAGTCTACCCCCTTATCTCGCTTTATGCTGAAACAGGCTACATCCCATTACAGACAAAAATTCGCCAAAGAGCGATGTCCCACGCTATCGTTCAAATCTCCAGAGGTCCGTTTAGCCCCCTTCACTCTATTTTTCTCACGGCATCCTGTTTGGAATATTATCATTGGCGCCTGTACCAGCGTCCATACGTTTCCCGGGTTTTATCCCATCTCCGCCGAGAGGGTCTGCCAATGACTCGCCTCTATCGGCAAACGCATATGGCACCAAGCACAGTTAGCATTCTTCCTCATCTTCGCCTCGACGAGTTATCATTTTCTACCTCTGACCCTCCGGAGGTCAATTGTGCTCGTTTTCAGGAGCTTCTGGAGTCGTCCTGGCAGGGCAAATGCCTCTTGGGGGCAGATGCCTCCAAATCCAGTATCCGTACGGCGATAGGAATAGTTTCCCCGGCACACGAACTCCGGGAAACTTGGCTCCTTCATGAGCACTGTAGCGTATTTGGTGCAGAGGCTCTAGGAATAAAACGAGCATTACAAATCAGCTCCAGCTTCGACAATCCGACTGTCATTCTCTCAGACAGCAAATCTGTCATACAGGCGGTGGGTAAAGTTAATTTTTCATCCCCAGCAATAATAATTGACTTAGCAGCCGAAATCAGTCTGCACCCCCAGGCAGTCGAGATTGGGTGGATCCCGGGACATGTCGGCATTCAAATCAATGAAGCAGCAGACAAGGCGGCAAGAAAAGATAATCCATCCGGCTCCTGGAGGCAGCCCCTCATGGCACGCGATCTAATCCGGGCCACACGCGATATTATTATCAACACCTACATTGACTCCTGGTCTACTAGTCTTAGACAAAAAGGTCGGGATCACCTCCGGCCTTTTGCTCCCTGGCCATATTCGTACGCCTCGTCTCGCTACGCCGAAACCCTCTTGGCCCGCCTTCGAACCGATACAGCCCCGCTAAATGGGTTTCTCTTTTCCAGAGGTCTTCGTGTCTCTCCCGACTGCCCAAACTGTGGCGCTCCGGAAACATCCCGCCATTTTTGGATTACTTGTCCAAAATACAAGGAGGCCCGTCAAGACCTCGGTCGCACTTTATCAATAGATCTAACATTAGTCCAAACCCTCACTCCTATTTACTGGGCTCACGTCGACCTTCCTCCTCGTCAGCACGTGGAAGCTTTAGAACGTTTCATATATCGTTCCAACCGCTTCGTATAATCGTCAAGCGGTGTACATCGGAGAAAAGGCCAACAGGCTAAAATCTCCATATAAACTGGAACAAAGAAGAAGAAGAAGAAGAAGAAGAAGAAGGGAGAGGGTTCAGTAACGTAACTCTGTGGTATCTATATAGCTTCATTTTATTCACTCCAAAACTCCTAACTTCTTTTCTCATGCTTTATTTGTGTAATAAGTATATTTCTCTATAATGTTATATATGGTATTTTATATTATAAAAGTACCAAAATTTATTGTATCTTATTCGATGATAAAGTGGGGTCAGAGTGTCAACATTTTTCCATTATTTTAACTATTCACCAAAAAAACAATCTTAACAGTTTAACAAATACCAACGAACGATTCATTAAAAAGAAATTAAAAGAAAACGCGCGGCGGTCTTAACAGAAATAATTACTATTAATTTAATCGAACAAATCTTTAAAATATTATAAATATTAATGTATTTATTTAGCTATTTCTCTATTAATATAATTTATATAAATTATAATTTAAATAAAGGAATATATTTATTTTAACTAAATAAAACTCATTTACTTAATTTATAAATCAGATGGCGCTTGTTAAACCGATTTACAATCGTAATAAGAATTACTCATTCGCGTTAATTCAATACAAAAAGTTTGCATTTAATTAAAAATTACAGATATTTATTACTAAACATTAAAAGTACTGTAATAATTTATATATTTCATCAGAGTTTTTCTTAATTAAACTGCGACGGATGGTTACATTACGGGACTGTATTTCGCGACTCGGCGTACGTATATGTGATGAGGCCACCGACGAAGCGTAGGTCGTCATAGTTACCCGATGACGTAGTCGCATTCATTGTCTGTTCGGTTCTGGCCGCCATTACTGTGTTCTAGTGAAGTCCGTCGTTTGTCGGAAAGAATTGGAAATTATTTAATGTTTTCAAAATTTACGAAGACGAAGGTGCGCTAATTATAAGTTGCACGATGTATCCTTTGGTTATTCATAGCACAGATATGAAGACTGACGAACTTTTAGATATGATTTCCAGTATCGCTCGAAAAAAGAACAAAATTCGCGGTAATTTAAGAATAGAAGTGCTTCTGGAAGAAACGTACAAGAAAATAGACAAAGAACTGAAACAGAAACAACTGAAAAGGAAGAGGAAATGGGAAGAGATGAAAATGGAAATGTGCAAGAAGGCGAGGATCGCCATCGAGTCTTGCGTGGACGTGACGTCGACGAAAATTCACGAGGACGACGATGACGACGACCCTTTCGAACTGAACGGTTTCTTTCAAAGATTGAAAAGTGCAACGCCAAATGGTATGAGAATGTGTTCCCATGAGCCTTTATGATAAATAATTAATGATTAGTAATAATGAAGAATATGGTCCTATACTCAGGATGGACGTGACGATGTAAAAAGTTGGTCATGTTCTTACGTCTAATCTGGTTCTTTGCAGTTCCCGAGGTGGTAACGGCGTTCCACTGCTCGGTCTCTAGAAAGAGTCGCACAAGACCGGCGGGCAAATTGATTCGGTAAAATTCAGGTTTAAATGTGTGATCCTAACCGAATGTGACCATCCAGTATTTAAATGTTTGTACATATTGTAATTAATTTTGTATATAGATAAAAATATATATAAGTATATAAATTAAAACCTTTGCATGATTTTATAAAAATGTCAAATGTTTTAAAAATTTTTTTCAGCAGTTTTACCCTAGGTCGGGAGAATTCGGAATTATTTGGGTCCTGGCCGCCGTTTTTAATATCGGGTCGAGAACTGCGGGGGAACGTTAACGAAATCGTTTGATTTTCGTATTTTTGATCCCGATATTAAAAATGTTGCGATAGCGATAAATAATTCTCTCTCTTCCTCTGTGTGTGTGTACGAATGAACAAATTAATCGTTCTTTTTCAGGTTTTTATTATTATATAATTTTTAGTTGTCACGTATCACTTTTTTTTGTTATGCTCGATCACTGTTTTTAAGGTTAGGTTCATTGACCAATGATGCACTCTGACGACCTATCGTACCTTCACGTCCGGTTTGAAGATTGGTGCCTGCGGACGGAACGGAACTTTGGTATGTTGCAGAACTAAGTTGAATGTTTGCAACATTAATTTTTGCATGTGCGTGGGCAATGTTGTTTGTCTTAACCACGTTTGTTTAGGAAATGCCGTTTCTATTAAACAGATCTGGTTACGCAAACATTTTTGCAACCTCTAACGAGAAGTTTAAGTTTAAAGAAGCAAAAACCACAGTTACTTTATTTATATGTAATTTTAATTATCGTTTATACAAAATTCGTGTAATTTGGAAAAGGAAACACGATGTTTTAGAATCTGACCGAACTTAAAATGCTTTTAACGTGTAGGTTTATTGAATTTTTAATACATTTTGAGTGTATTGAAACATCCTTGGAGTATACTTTAATTTTTGTTCCCCCGAAGTGAATGAACGGTTTTCTTTTATAGAGTTTTTGTGGAATACAACCTATTCCATGAGAAACTGCATAGAAATTGCCGAAAGCCATTGCTGTTATGAAACGGGAAGTTGTGCTGGATTATCGTTCCTTTTCTTACAGGTATTAATTTTAAGAAGTAAATTAAATAAAGCATCAAGGTGTACTTGAAACTTGATATATATATATATTTATTTATTTTTTTGTAATAAACTAATACATTTCACATACTTTGTTTGTAAAACAATTTATATTTTTAATATGTATATTAAAATTAAAAATATAAATTGATAAGAAAAATTTTTCAATTATTTTCATACAAATCAAAAGTTTTATATAAAACAGTTTATCTGGTATGAAGATAATTCTCAATTTTTAACAACCTGGTTCATTTAATGAAAATTAAAAATTTTATGTTAATGCAGATACATTGATGAATTTATCCCTCACGCAAATTAAACTATTGTGTAAGTTGAAAGTACTTTATGATCACAAATTTTTTCCTACTTTTTAAGATTTTAATGAGAATTTTTCAAATAATATAAGTGACTATGTATAATGTTATACTATATAATATCACCTAAGTAATGAAAAGTCGCCATTTCAGCATACAATGGAATTAAATCTGATGCAATAAAATTAAAGTTCACGTTCTGCTAAGACATCGCCTGCATGTAGTTGCGTAGAGTTTTCCCAAACTATATTTTGGATGAACTAAGAATTTCTTGGTAAGTATATTTATATCAGTTAAGAAAATGGAATTCTATAAATTTTAAACATTCAAAATATCTAAATTTATAAGAGGTTTTTAATATTAGAAGTAACAATTTTTACATTTTGAGATCTTGAATAAAGTAACAAAAACATCTACTCCTCACTTACGAATTAGCATTTCTCTTCGGCAAAACATTATATATAAATCAAACATTTCTTACACAAGTACGAAAACCATATGTCCTTATATAAAGGTTATATGTATATTCGAAACAATTGTCGCTGCTTGTTTAAATTATGATACTGATAATGTATGCTTATAACTGGATGAAAGAGGCAAATACTAAATTTATTAGGGTAACATAATCATTTATTTTAAAAAAACTTGTTTAAAAGATAACACATTGTTAGTAGATACCAACTATTACCTCACATTAGTAGATACATGATATTAGGTTAAAACTAGCTTTAAATTACCAAATAGTTGTGAAAATTGTAGAATAAAAATTTTTTTTTATTTGGTATGTTTAGAGAGACCAAATTACAACCATATTAAAAATTTTTATATTGCTACAATACAATGGCCATATAATTTTTATAAAATAGAAGCAATGAAAGTGATTAGTAGTGTTGTTGCTTAAATATGCAAAAATTGTTAAATATTCGACATGTTAGAAACATAAGTTTTAATGGTATTTGCTGATATATCATAAACTAATAAAAATGATTTAAGCTACTGTAGGCATTTTAAATATTTTGTGTAAATGACTGTTATTTTTGGATAAGTAAGTAATTTTATTCTGTAACACATTAGTATTAGAATATATTTTTAAATTTGGAATTGGTTTTCACATGAATTAACTTGCTGAAAATTCTAATCTACCATCCCACTGACTGATTTTTAAAAAATTCAGTAGGACAAGCCTTATGATTTTTGACTAAACTTATAAAAAGTTTCAGTTTACATAAATACAAAACAATTTTGAGCAAATTTTTTTCATCAAATATTTTAACATAAATCTGAGTGAATTAAAAACAGCATTTTAATTAAGCGAGTTAATTGATTTTTCCAAAGTACTAGGAGCTCCATCTGAGACTGTCTTTGACAGTCCAACCACAGAGATGCCAACTACTACAGATTTTCCGTAGTTTCTAAGGAAGTCGTGTAAATAATGGGCTTATAGATAACCCTTCAAGAACTATGGAACAAATTTTTATACTTTTGAATAAGTGTACTAATGCAATCACGTGGTTGAGTACTTGGTTCACATATAATTACCAGTATGGCAAATTTCAATTCATTTGGTACATTCATACCAATAACATGGAATGGACAGACAGTGAGTGCTTCTAGTTTGCGAGTTGTTAAGGGTGTGTCAAAAAGTTGTACCTATGCATGACAAAGCTGCATGGTTGTGCTAAAACCTGTCAAAAATGATACATACTCATGTCTAAAAATGACAGGTGCTCTTCTGATATGACCAGGTGTATTGTAAAAGACTGTATAGTGTATTCATGACACAAACAAAATGGTGGATTCTGTCAGTTATCCTATCAAATGAGAAGTATAAATTTGTTTTTAAACTTTATCATAAAATAATTTATTAATAAATATTCATAATTTTAAGAACTTAACAATAAAGTGGGCCTTTTATCTATATATTTAATTTAGATTAATTTTATAAATTTAATTATTTTTTTATATATATACATAAAATACTTGGCTTTAAAGTTGTCATGACTTTTTTGTCATGGAAAAAAATAGAAATGACAGCATGGGGAAACTGATGGATTGTCATGACATATATTTTTAACAAGTGATGAGCTTGGAAATGAAGCCTCTAGTAACTTATTATCTGAAACAAATTATAAAATTATAATTTGTTTCAGATAATAATTCTAAACAAATTATAATTTTATAATTTGTTTAGAATTAGAACTTATTTATTCATAACCCATCTTAATTTTATTCTAGTCTTAAAATTGGAGTGGTGACATAATATCAGAAGTGGGGGTGGAAAGTGCATTGCTCCACCATTTTTTCCCCAGGCTCTCCAACCATGACACACAGTCCGGTGTTAAGATGACCCTCTTCTCATGTTGGCATCTCTGTAACCAGATATTTCATGTTTACTTTGTGACATTCATATATTTCAGTTTATAAAAAGTTTTTTAAACAGTATTAGTTACATATATATAAACCAACTATAAATAATAATTATAAAATCTAACAAAGAATAATCAATGGTAGGACACAATGAATATTGTTTAAAATAATGAATGAAATAAAGTATTAAAAATAGGCAGGTAGTGCTTAATCAACAGACATGGTATTCTATGAGAGGTCAGGAATCAAACTTTGATGTCTTATAGGGCCTAAAATATTTGACATGCAATTGAAGATTTCAAATTTTTTGATATTACACTAATTTTGAATACTTTGTTTCATTTTTTACCGTACACAGGACATTTTACTCTCAACATCTAGTCTGCTTGTATTCAACCATTATATATCAGTGAAACCAATACAGTTTGATCTAATAAACTCCAGCATTGAGGAAATATATATATAACTTAAAAGACAATGAACAAATGGTAGTTTAGACAAGCATATTGACATTAACTAAATTATTTTTCGTTAAAATGACAATACTCACTTTTTCGTGGAAGAAAAAATAAATTGGAAACGCGCTATTTGTTTATTATTCACAAATCATTCGGACATCAATTTTTTTCTTTAAATTTTTAAATCTTATCAAATATATAGCGGTGATAGCATAAGGGTAATTGGATGCTAAGCTGAGAAGTACCGAATTTGGAGTGTGAAAATATAGAAACTTTCAGCATTCTATGTTATAACTTAGTCCATAAAATACACTTGATGTTTTATTTGTTATGGAATAGAAATCAAATATCAATAATTTTTATAACTTCACTTATCTCGATAAAAAAAATCATAGAATAAGTTTTATTCTGTGTATCATTCCTTTATGTTGATACAGAATATTAAGGATAATCATTAACTACTCTATGCATTTCTTTTTGCAATTGGTACATCATTACAGCTAAAATATGGACCTAACTACATTGATAAAATCAATTAGTAATTTATATTTTATTATTAAACAGGTTTATGACAATTAAAATGAATTGATAAAAATCTTGGTTGAAAATTGATTTTTCTTGTTGATTAAAAATTATCAATTTTTAAACTGCAAGATAATTTTTCAACTCAAGCTATAGAATTCGTATGATTTATTCCTTATTTACTGAGATGAATATTACAAACTTAAATTCTTTTGCAAAATTTTGACTAACATTTTAAATCTCATTCAGTTGTGATTTATCATCATCAGAATCACTTAATTTTCAAATGTCTGTTCTGTGTGTATATTTGTAGAATACGTCAATTAGAAATATATTTCTGTATACAGTTTAGAATTAAAATCGTTAACACTATATGCTTATTGTTGGTTCAATTATTTTTTTCTTTCGAGTTACACAGATCAATTTTAATAGAAAAACTAATTAAAACTTTGTGTTATGAAGATGTGAAAAAATTTCCAATGGTATCGATAGTGTCATTTGTAAATTTATTCAATGAGGTGATATTAAAGTAATTCATTTGGCAAGAGTTGGTGTCATGTAAGTGAATTTTTCAATAACTTTAAATCAATTTGTTGTGTAATAGTTGTTTTATAAAAAAAAAGAATGAAGAAAATTTTATAACTAATCATTTTGATTAGATTATTCTTATACAAATTATAAATTTTTAACAAATTGACAGAAATATGTCCAGAATATAACTAAAATTTAACATACACAGTTGCAAAATACCAGTCATTGCACGTAACATCCATGATACATTCTGTGAAATAGATATTGTGCAAACACTATTATATACTTAGAAAGGCTGTCGTATACTATAGTATATTTGTATTGGCTAAATATACAGTAAATTAAGTAAATGATGCTATATTTGTTGGACCATAACTTTGCTAATTAATCAATCTAGCATCATTTAATGTACACATACAATATTAATTAAAATATATGCAATTAGTATGTACTATAATTTTTTCAAATTGAGGAAATTGAACCTTTTGCAAGATTTTCTGAAACTAAGTTTTGGGATGTAATTTTTGGTAATGCTAATTGTACAGTAAACTTTATGCTTGGTAGCACAGTTGCTTTGTACACAAACATGAGATTAGTGTTGAGAAGTCCTTAATAAGCTTTCTCCTACACCAGGGGTGGGCAAGCAAGAGTTCAGTGGGAGCCAAAACGTAGGTTTTGCAAAATGCACGAGAGCCGCAGTTCCGTACCGACGTGGCGGATAGCACGGTAAGGCACGCGATTTTATTATATAACACAAATATAAAACAAATATTGAATTTTTTTAATAAACATATTTTCACAAAATCATAAATATAAAATTGTAAAAAATAATAATAAAAAACAGAAATTAACACTTTCGGCAAGAGCCGCATTTGCCCACGTCTGTCCTATACCAATCACGTTTTCCCACCCAATTAGGCCAACTTCCTCGAGATTTTTAATGACAAAAATATTCTCGAATTTTACGAATTACCAGGATCACAGGCAAATATGTGATTGAATGTTGCCCGAACAGAAATTTTGCAGCAAATGGACTGTACTAATTTTTCATAATTTTTAAAATAACTTTGTCAATATTAATAATTCACTTTGAATATGCACTCAAAGTTTGACATAAGACTTCATATATGAAGACCCATGAAACTCCTAAATTTTTCATCACAAATCACTTTCAAAGGATAAGGTTGATATAAGAACTTATTTAAGAATAAAGGATTATTGAATTTGTGGTTTTATATATACAGGGTGGGCCAGCGAAAACGAAACGGCAGAGTGTTCGTGTTCGTCCAAGCAAAGCGCTCGGACAGGTCGATTTTACTCTCGAGGGGACATCTTTTGCAATAAAGTTTTTGCGATTCTGAATATTAACTAAACAAACAATTTTTTCGAAATAAATGTTTGTTTAGTTAATACAAAATAAATGAGTTTTTAAAATTTTTTGTTGTCTTTTCTATTCAGAATCGCAAAAACTTTATTGCAAAAGATGTCCCCTCGAGCAAAAGATCGACCTGTCCGAGCGCTTTGCTTGGACGAACACGAACACTCTGCCGTTTCGTTTTCGCTGGCCCACCCTGTATAAAGTCAGTTATTGAAACGCCTGTACTTTTAAGGAAAATTTCATTAATTAAAAACTAAATACAAAGTTAAATGAAAAGATCAGTTATTCAAACCATTAAGAAAGAGTGGAAAAAAGTAGAGATATTAAGAAGCAAAAGCGATAGTTTTTTGAATAATTATCTGACTTGGGAAATTTTATTTGTCTTGTAATTGAGCTTATTGAGAGATGTAGAGTTAGAAATGAAAAGATGATTTTGATTACACTTCAAAACAAAAAATAAAGAAATAAATATGAAGGATAACATAAAGAAACGATCATTTTTGGCATAATTCCAGCAACAGTATGATCAAATTTATTGACAGATATTAGATTCATAATCATTTTTAAAAGAGTAGATAAGGAATAATTTTATAATCAAATTAATTCAGCTTGGTACTTAGAATAACTTTTTGTTGTTGTAGAGCATAAAGTTATCAATTGAATGAGAGAGTAGTTACTTTTTATAATCCAAATATTTATTAATACTCTCAATTCTATATTTCAGAAATCAACTTTTGAATATTGACATTTGACTACTTGAAATAACTTTGATTTAATTGTCTTTATGGTGCTAAGAATTAATATCGGGTCGATGGTTCGAATAAAATTGATAATGCTGTTCTAATGATTTGCAGTTTAAGATTTTAATTATTTTTATGAAACAAACAATTATCACTTAGAATATAAAGGTTTTATTTCAGTAATGATTATTAAAAATACTGAAATATTTTATGAACTAATCACATAAATTTCAAAATTACAGAAATTTGTATGTAAATTTATATATATAATTTTATGAACTTATGCGATAAATGATTAAGTTTAACTGTTATTGAATTAATAATGTAATTGTGTGTGTAATTGAGATTCACTTTAAATATGTTTATCGTGTATGCTTAAATAGAATAATAGGTGTCAATTTTCAGGAGGCTAAAAATCAGTAGTGAGAATTGCACGGATGAGTCGCGAGTGGTGATCGTCGGAAGCAACGTCGTCACGAAAGCGGCATCGTGGCGGCCGTGACCGATAAGTACCAGAATATAGATAAGTTTAATTTGTATCCGAAGATAGAATTATAATTTTTTGAAACAAATTATTTGAAAATTTTAGATAACGATTTTCAGATAATTTTTTGAAATTAGCGAGTTTGCTTAAGTTTCGTTAACACGCCGAGATAGCGTCGAGAGATGCCGCCGATAATCCTAGAAGAAAACGTAAGTATTATATTGGTTAAGATGACAATATATTGCCGCACTAACAAATTTTTACGGACGGAAATGTAAAAAAAATTGTAGATAGTTATTCGTAGCTCTTCCACAGTATACCAAGTGTAAACTGGGAAAATTATAGCTATGTATGAGATATAAAAATAACTCAGATGATTACAGACCCTAAGGTTTCATCTATTTTAATTTAATAACCAATCTTTCTCCATGTATTTATTTTTGTAGATTAAATTGAATTACAAGATCTTTGACATCAATACAATCATATTCCAGGTTTGCAACATTTAATGTTTAATAACATTTCTTAATTTTACACGTAAGGTATTGTAGAAAAAATTTGTACATATGTAGTTATAATCAAGTAGTTTAATAATATAAGTATCCATAAAAACATATTTGTATACAATGTTTGGAAAGTCGGTGCTGATTTTAAAGTGTTATGGTGATTTATTAGTGTCGGTTTGGTTTATTCTGTAGCATGTTTTCACACAGTTTGAATTTAAATATATTTACCATTACATTTTAGCATAAAACGGAGAGAACATAAGGTGCATTTGAATGATGCTATAATAGGTTTTGGAAATAATGCAACCACTGTAGCAAGAAAAACAAATTACAAAGCTTTTATTTCTATCACAGTTATTTATAACCAACTAAGATTTTCAATTAAAAACTAATAGGGACCTAATGAAGTTTTAATTGAAAACAACAAATATTTCTTAATTGGTGCAATGCATTGAAAGTACAAGTGATAAATCATTTTCAAAGCTATTGAATTTGTGAATAAGCACAGTGAGTGTACTACCGTTCCAACTTTAACAGATTATATTATAACTGTGTGCTTAAGACTAATTTGTTACACAATACAATTGAAGTAGATTATTTGATAGTAAAAATAATTTCTGATTTTCAATAATTGCAGATAAGACAATTGTCAATCCAAAAGTAGATTTTAAGTCCTAAAATCACCTCTAAAGGAATCAGACTTAATTTTATTTGCTCCAAGCAGTTTGTAATAATTGAAATATAGAATTATTGAAAAAAATTACTGTTCTGTTTAATATAGAAGACAGTTTTTTCTGTGAGAATGAAGCGTTTGTTTTTAGATCTTATGCTTCGGGTCATTGTCATTCCCAATATTAATGAAACGTTTCTCGAGGACAATAGCTATTTTAAAAATTGCGTAAAAACCTGATATTCAGATATTTTCCAGTTGTTTGAATTAATGAGCCAAGGTTGCAAAAGAGTGAGGACAATACATTCTTGATTCAAAATTTATTATAGGGTTATTTTATTTAGAAGTACAAATCAGCACAAACTTTCTAACTAATTTAATATTCTCAAGATAGAATTTAAGAAATATTCATTACACTTAGGATATATCTAATGTGTACATACACAACAAAGGTACAAAAACGAATTTTTAGGAAAATTTATGGTTTTTATATTACACGTGGTATTCAGACAAAGATTGGAGTGAAATAGTGTGTATTATGAACTAATAAATGATCTAAAATTCTGTCTTCATGTACTGTGTATGTTCTCGTTCAGCATTTCTGTTTTAACCGCATTAAACTTAACATCGCTAACAGTTATTTTTAACTATAAGCATTAAAACGTTTAATTAATGATTTATTAACACGACTAAGAATTAAAATAAGAAATTAATAAATACAGGGTGATTTCAAAAAGGACCGAAACTTCGAAAGAATGTAGAATTTTAAGCAGACGACTTACGGAATCGGTTAGTTACAAAACGTGTTTTATTTCGAACAGTCGTTTCGGTTCAAAGGTAACGGGTTCATACGCTATCGTTGCTAAGAGCACGAAACACAATTGGCTTTTGTGCCGTTCGGTTCTTGTTGGATTTTATTAAGTCCTAAATTCCGCAGTTACGGGTGTTCACTTGACCACCGAAGACTACGTTAAGTCTTCCTTAATCCATGCAGAATTTCTGCACCTTAACTACATCGGTAATTTCTGCGGCATTGCAAATTTATAAAGATTTTAAGCGCATATGTTCATCTAAAACTGGTCAAATTGGGCTTTTGGCTAATTTGGGTTGTGAAATGCCTGTTTCACGACACGTAGATAAGTGAAGAACTTTGTTTATTTTTATAATTAATTCCTCCATCGATTCTGTAAAACTGATTGCCACGTTTGATGACAGCACAGAAATTAAGTGCTTTTTGAATTACCCTGTACATCATTTATATTAATTCATAGTTTTTAGCAGTAATTTGTATTGTACCGGCAGACGTTAGAAGATTTCGACAATGTGTGGGCGTATTCGTTACTAAATTATGGCCGTTACGTGTTTAACACTTGGTGTTAAATACACAATTGCCGCTAAGTCGACTTTCCGAATTTCATTTTAATAACGAATTACAGTAGATTTTGAGTAACGCTTCTTGCTGCAAATTCTCGTTTGGTCGAAATTTCCACTGAGAAGTTACATTAAAATGATGGGACGTCAGATTACTTAAATCGACGCGACAAATTAATTTATGGCTTGCCGTGTTGGCATATCTGGATGCAAGAACTAAATTTGGAATAATATGTAACGTTAATATCGAATTAAATAAAATATTATTTTATTAAAGTAATTGGTTTGATTAATACAGTACTTTTAATTGAGTAATAACCTAACTTCGTGTGTATGGAGTCATAGAGCGTCCGTACGAATGACGATGGGAAAAGGTAAGAGATGTAATTATGGGAAGGAAGGTCTTGGTTTATATATGACCTGTGGGGATACACAACTAGTTATTTGCGTATACGGGAACTTAATCGGATCAAAGAAATCGACGAGCAATGGAAATAAATATAATATGGTACGGCAAACTCGATACGGAATGTGCAAAATCATGCGGATACGAAAAGGAAGCCAGGGCCGGATCTATCTGGACACAGCCACTAAAGTAAAACGATTCGGGAAAAATACGTGGTTTGAATCTGAAATATACACGAAAACGATGTATCGAGACTCCACGTGTCCGACCGTTTCAGTTACGTTCATTTCCACGTGATGAAAATTTAGGAAGAGTGGTAACCTGCCATGCATGTACAGTACATACATCCAGCTAGATAAATGTCATAAGAGAGAGGTCGATACAGAATGATTACTCGAGTTAGGGTTTGTGGTGGCTCTACATTTGTCTTAAGGATACAAGTGTTTTGTGACATAAAACTCCTATAAACATTTTTTGGTAATCATAACTTTGCTACTTTTGGAATATTTTATTAAAAGTATTCTTTCTTGTCATTCTTTTACGATTTTATAGTACTAATTGATGAAAATAAATTCGAAAATTTTCCATTAGACTTAATTCTGAGTTTTGTTGTTTCTTCTATTCTTGTATTTTTTATATAGTGAATATTTTGGACTACTTTGAGTTAAACGGCGATATAAATATTTCCTCGGATAATAACAGTGGAATATTAGTGAAATTACAGAATCCAATTTAGCCAATTATCTTCTAGAGACGAAATAAAAATTAGTTTCAGGGTTTCTTAAATTTTTATCAGTTGAAAGATATTACCCCACCATGCATACAGTACGCCTTTTTTCTTTGCGTTACAAAAAGTTTAAACTTGTCTTAAAATGATTGAAAATACACTATAATTTAAAATATAAAAACTTAACGCCCACCTTGTTAGTAGTTATATGAACGAATTTCTATTAGTAATTTCAAAATCAATTCTCAATTGTGCAGTATCTTAATGGTGACGCTTCAGTCAGGGAAAATACATAAATTTATGGAAACTTAATTTGTGCCGTGCCGAATTTGCGTGGGCGTCAGTGCCTACAAGAGTCCTTCGCACAAATCCGCCCCCAGATCGAACCAATATTGGTTTGTGAATACAGTAAAGTGTCATTAATCCGAACGCTTTCCAGACTGTGTCGGGCCGAATCGAACGTTTTTGATACTAGATTTACTTCTAAAGTATAATTTTTTATTGTTTTTATATTTTTCAATATATTTTTGTTTGTACAAAATAAAGAAATAATTTTTAACGATACAATAGTCTCGATTATTATTATAAAAATTTTCGTTAGGCTTAAAATTGACGAAAATTCAACATGAAGCGACACGCAACGGAGAAAAATTTGAACATGGGACAGGTTAATATATTTTTTCGTACATAATCGGTTATCCGAACAAATCCCTAGTCCCCAATTGATTCGGATAAAAAAAACTCTCTACTGTATTCTTAAAGGGGCAGAGTTCGAATCGTCTCCGTATAGAACGGGTGCATACACATTCGAAATCATATCGATCCAGGAATATACTGGTCGTTTAAATCCCGTATACAAATTAACTATAGCGATCTGATCGATCTATCCGCGTATACAAACTCTACATAGGATTGACTGGATCGCCAAACTAATCCGAGCGTAGGGTAGGATTTGGATTGGATTTAAAAAAAAGATTAAAAGATGACGACCTACATGATTAAAGTTAAGCTGATTGACAGGAAGAAATATGCATAAATGTCGATGATGAAAAGTATTTAAAACTTAATAAATGGTAAGTAGACGTTGTTAAAATATCCGGTAAACTGAGATTAAAAAAATACATAAAATTTGCATTCCTAGTTTGCCGTTTTGCGAACAGTTTTATTCACACTAAATACGATTTAATCCTACTTTTATACTTTCCGCTAACTAACGCGATAGAAGCATCTGTATCGCGTGAAAATTGATCCGATCTCGCAGATCGATCCATCTGAAACGAAAAGTATGTGCATCCCTCCGCTCCGATTAGTTTGATCGCGATCCAGTGGATCCTAGATGGCGTTTAGAGATTGATCGGATTAGAGTGATCAGATCGTTACAATTCATTTGTATGCGGGATTTAAGCAATCGGAGTAATCTTGAATCAGTTTGATTCCAAATGTATACGCGTTCCTAGAAAGAAACTTCTAGAGCTACGATCAATCTAGAAGAATGCAGTCGATTGTGCTGTACAAGTAAACAATTTACAACCGAGCGTTCTTTTCTTATTATCATAGTAAGAAATGAAATAATTGATAAGAATGGAATTATTCGTTAATAAAATAATTTTAGAGTTGTTTAAGACGAATTTTTTTTAGTTCAAATTTTAATTCCTAATATCTCGGGATCCAACGCCCGCATCATCTCCGTAAGTACGCCACAGGTAAAAAGTTGAGATTGCAGAAATGAAAGCTTTAGAATTTAAAATAAACCAATAATAATCTAAAAATAGGCAGAGAAGACTAATAAATTAATCTCCGTGCGACGACGCTCGATGCGAATAAAACACCGAAAACTACGTACTCGGCCCGTTGGTGACGCACGAACCATCGACTCCCTACCGGTATTATAAAGGGGGAAGACACTGTTCCTCGGAAAGAAACCCTTTTTGTTCCAAAATACACGCGACAAGTAAGCGATTCGTATCAATAGAATTGTGTGTAAAATTCAAAAGATCGATGGACGCACATTCGTCGATTACAGGGAAGTTTTCAGCGATTGAACAGAAAATTTTTGTATATTTTTGATTAGTTATGAAAATCCAACCCAAATAATATATTATGTAAAGTACATAATGGCAGGAATGAGAATTTCAGTTCGGAAATCAACGTATTGGGGTACACGTTACGCTTCTCTTCAGTATGGGCGTCGCTACTACGATCGGATATCGGGGTTTGCCATTTCGATATTCAATGGCCAGACATTCTCGGATAATAACGAAGAACTGCGGCACTACGCTCCTACAGCAAAACATTTTAACGCCAAATCAACAATTACGAAATCTACAGCTATGGATTTTCGGAGGAAAGCAAACGCGCATTAGCCCGCTTACAATTTGGCATATTTAGTAAACTCATTGTGACTTTTAATACACGAATTAAATTTTTTTAGATTGTTTTTCGAGATGTAGGCTGTGTCAATAGGCTTTCCAGGTTGCTTCGCTACTTATACTTAAGAATCAATTTTGATATTACAGAATTTTCAAAATTCATAAAAATTTCAAAAAAAAAAAAAAACGCAAATTACATCGTATTAATTATTTAAATTGTTACTTTGTTCGAGACATTTGGAGGATTCCTGTGTGGTAAAACATCACGTGTCATCACAACTCGTCAATCTTGCATATTAATAATATCGCCTCATTTAATTTAAAATGAAGTAAAATTATCACCCTATAAATTTTTAGTCATTGTTACGTATTAAATTAAAATCACTATTATTATATTTAATAATAATAATTATTCGAAAACTGTTGGAATTAGATATTGTTTCGCTTGTTTTTCTACAAATCGAAATATTTAATTTCTCTATATAAATGATGTTCTGGGATGCAGTTCTACGTAACGATGTTCTGTATAATTTGAAATAACTTTATCTGTAATTGTCCATATTTTTGATTCAAAGAAAATTTTATTTTAATTAATTAAATAACTCGATGTCACGCGCATATAATTATACTCGCGAATATATACTTTTTACTACATTATGTATACGTTTATTTATTATTATAATGAAAAACTCTTGTAATAAACTCAAAGAGGTTTTAATTTTCACACTTATTGTTCTTTGGGCTTCTTTCGAAAATAATTTATAACTTTCAAAAATGTTCGCGGCACGGGTTGAAAATCACTGCCGTACACCGATAAAACCACGAACACTTAAATATCATCGAAATCGACGAAAATAATAAAATAAATCTAAATACTGGCGTAATCATCGGTCAGATCTGGCAACCATTACTTCGGAATTAAGAAGAGTCCATTTATGTTGTTCTCCCCGAGGACTATATACTACGAGGATACAGATTCCGTATATTTGTTAGCGTGACCTCGGATCTATGTGACGTCATTGCAAGCCCTCTACTTCGACACGACAGAAGCTTTCAAATAACAAAATACGATAAAACACTAAATCATTTCTTAATTACTAAATTACTATTAACTGTAAACTACTATACAATTTTCGGATTTAATAAGTGTACAGTACGTAAATAAATTTACAAGTCTTTCGTCTAATACGTATTTAATAAATTGATGAGCTATATTTTTTATTACGTGATTATCTTACTTAACTTTTTAAATTTATTTCGACAATCGCCATTTTCGGAAGGCATTCTTTTCAATATTTTACATTTTTCTTGTTTAAGATTTCTATAATTAATTCTTATTATAGTTCTTAATTTGCAAAAATATTTTATTAAAGAAAACGGTAAAACGCTTTCTTGTTTTGCTATTTCCGCCGACAATTTCTGTACAACTCCGGGGCCTTTTTTATGCGATTCGCCGCGATATATTTCGAAATATTTATTCCATTCTATAATTTTTGCTAGCCATTCATCAGTAGATTTAATAAACTGTCCACGAGATAAACGCTGCACCCACGATGAAATGCGATAGTTGCGATAATTTTTAATTTTGCTAGTGGAAGTTTTTCTTTATAGGCAAGATATCCCGCTATATACTCGAAAGCGTGGCGAGAAGTTTCTTCGGAGATTGTGTTAAAGTCTGGATTGCGTGTAGAGTTTCCCGAAGATATATTTGAAGAAAAAATAGTTTTACGTTCAGTATATTGGTCTGTATTTTCACTCGATGCTTCTACGTGCGCTTTCTCTAAAACTTTGGGTATAATATATTCCTCTTGCGCTCGATCTGTAGTATTTACTTTTGACTCTAAAATACCAGGATTCTTACCTAAAATAATCAATCTAATCCTATATATAGCATTCGATGGGCTTGGATGTTCATTAGGACCCCGGCTTCTAATTTGAAAAAAAAAAAGTTTTCTAGACAATCTTGATTTAACTCGCGAGTGCAGATGTATTTTATATCAAAAGTCGATTTCGTATCTCGAAAAAGATCAATTAGCGATTTCATTGAGATTATCATTCCTTTCTGGAAAATTTGGAGGGCATTTTTTCCACTAGCTCTCATTGTCGAGATCATTTTTATCGTTTTATTTAAATGTTCTTCTTGTAATTCCAAGTTTACACCATATCCATTTTTGCTCGGAACAGAACCTTTTGGTGCATAGCTATTAAAAATGTCGAACCACATATTTACATCTCTAATAAAATTACCCGATCTCTCTGCCAATTAAACTAATTTATGCAATTTTAGTTAAATTAATGTCCGATAAAACTGACTGCTCGTACAAGTTTGTTTTAAACATGCCACTCAAAAAGTCCCAAAATGGCGGCTCCAGTACGCGTGTCCTGACCTTATATAGACCTTGGTCATGGTCGCCGCATTTCAATTCGCCTCAGCTGTAGTAACCGGTTTAGCACACTGTTATTCTATCTCGTTGGTTCTTTCCCCCCTTCCCCCTTCTTCATTACCCACCGCACCGCTTGATGTTCCGTTGAACAGCCATACGTTATGTGAAGGTAACAAAACTGTAGGGTGGCTAGGGCCAACTAAGAGGAGTACATTTTTTGGTTGGATTTTTTCATTTCACAGTTTAGTATTTTTCGTAATATTACTACAATATTAGCAGGCTTTCTCTATAATTTACACGGGTACCCATAACCCATTATAATTTTACAAAAAAGAACCGAAGAGGCCAAATAGCCCGAAATGCATTTCTTCACTTTGTACAGAAATAATAGCGAGGTTGAGGCCGAAGCTTTAAACGCGAAAACGGGTGGCTTTTCCTATTATGCCGCTTTTCCGTAATCCTAGAAGTTTGACAATGGCGTTTGGAAAGTCGGTGGAATCGTGCTCGACATTCCAAAGGCCATTGTCAAACTTCTAGGATTACGGAAAAGCGGCGCCGAACGTCCGACGTACACGTTTTCGCGTTTAAAACTTCGGCCTCAACCTCGTTAATGTGTGGAAATAATAAACTCTATTCTCTAAGCCTGTATGATAAGTTCGACACAACAACTTTGTGCAGTTTTCCTAATTTTTAATTTATTTTCAGTTTGAAAAAGATGTTTTCCACTAACAACGGACACGGGAAGAATTAAAAGAATTCTCAATAATATAAAAACATTTGAAAAATTTCCAATGAAATTATTTTTGTCAATATAATTTAAAACTCTTCGTGGTGGCATTTCCTATTTTTAAAATAATTCTAGCAATTTACGTTTGATTAAATAAATATAATGGTTTTATATCAGGATCGGGCCATCTATATTTTAGAAGATTCTTATTAATTTCATCCTCATTATTTTAAATTACTGAAATTCGAAGAATGAAAAACTTTCGAATCATCTTGTAGTTAAAAATATTGCATTCAATTTTATATAAGTTTATCATAAAATATCTATTTATTGAAATCAAAACACAATAAAATATTTCTCAAATTTAAATATCGAAGTCGAAAATTCCTGCCGAATTGAAACTCGGAGTTTCGGATCATTCTCGTCGAAGAAAATTTTCATCGAAATCGTGCAAAAGTCGATTTTAAAATCGTTTTTGAACAATTTTCACTAAATAATTCGGTTAAAAATAAATTGAGATTATGGGCAAAAATAGAAAAAGAAAGCACTCTTCGGACTGCTATGGAAACGAGAGCAAAAGGAGACGGAACAAAGGAAGACAGAAGGCGAAAAAGGAAAAGAAAATGAAAATAAATCTACGAAGGAAGCGAAAACAGACAAAAGCGATAAGAAAAGGGAAAAACCGAATGACACAAAGAATAAGAACAAAAAAAAAGTCGAAAATGTTAAGGAAGTAAAATTTTGCATGGTAGTCAAACGTAGAGATTTGAAAGAAAAATCGACGCAGATCAAAGGGTAAAAGTATTTCAAGGAAACGCTCTGGTCGTTGTGTGTGTAAAACATTTAAAAGAAAATGAAATAAGAAGAGAGAAAAAAAGAAGAAAGATCGGCCCAAACGAAATTTATGCTAGAAATTTATCTTCCGTTTTAAATACTCACTAATTTTCTATAAATTAGTAGCCAAAAGGCTCTTTTCGGAGCCAGTTTACAATGTGAAGAGGAGCCAAATCGTAACAAGTTCTAATCAATAGTAGTGTTACTAGTAATAATAGTAATCAATTTTAATGTATACCAGGTAGCCCGATAGTTCAATCAGTGTTAACTCGCTCCTATTTAAAATTTAGAAAAAATTATTTTTAAAGCAGGCAAATTTATAAAACAAAATATAAGGAAATTACTAAAAGAATTAAAATAAATTTAAATTTTATTCTTTTTTGCCAAACAACGCTAAAACAATTTCAATAGTTTTATCGAAAAAGAAGAAGAAGAAAAAAGCTGCAATTAATTAAACTAGCAACCAGTTGCTCAACTTTCCCGGCAACATCAAGGTCTATAAATAAATATAAGATCAGAACAGCAATGTTCACTATGGAGCCGCCATTTTAGATCCACAGTTCCGAGGTCTGTAGACTGTTTGCGGTAAAGTTTTAATTTTCTGACAAGTCGTATAACAACATCGTATAAGTTATTAAACAGAATAACAGGAACATGGTTTTTTCATTTAGAATTTACTCTTGACACATAAAGGCTTTAACTAAATAGGTTACAAAATAAAAAGCTATGCCAATGGTTCGTATAATAAAGTACGAGGATAAATTATTTAGTTTCGAAATGCAAAATTGGAGAAGAAATTTGGAGATATTTGTTAAAATAAGGATATATTTAGTTTTTTTACATTCGCACAGCGCTTTTACATTACACAAACTGCAAACAGGAACTCAGATTAAACATTTTTATAAATTCAAATTAGATGAAGAGAAAAGAAAGCTATTCTCACAAACTTCACATGTTATGTGAACCTTCAAAGATATTTGCAAGAGATAATAACTTCTTCATTTAGGAACTTTCTCGTGCAATATAAACTAAATTTATTTATTTTTATAGATAATTAAATAAGTATATTTATAAAAATTCATAATATATAAAACAGTAGACAAAAAATAGAAATATCTACTTCAACTTTATTATTTTATAATAAAATGATTATTAAGCAACAATCATTCATTAGAATACGCAATTTGTACTCAATTATTATGAAATATAATTTAAATGACTGGATGTTTTAATTTCAATTACTATATTTTAAATTTTAAAATGTGTTTTCAGTCCACAAACAACATAACATTTGTTCTGTTTAATAAATCTTTATTACAGTGGCGTAGTGTGGGTGTCAGCCGCCCGGGGCGGAGGATTTTTCGCCGCCCCCTTATTTAGGTATTTTTACAAGATATTATTATTTATTGTGAGCGTAGTGGGGGCGGCAAAATTTCCTAACGCTACGCCACTGCTTTATTGTAATGTTCCTGTTATTCTGTTTAATAACTTATACGATGTTGTTATACAACTTGTCAGAAAATTAAAACTTTACCGCAAACAGTCTATAGACTAGTACTGATTCGAGAACCACGTTTTAATGTAATTTAATTAAAACCACTTTAATGATGCATACTGCAAACATTTTAGAATATGTGTTAAATATTAAAACAGTTTATGTACTGGCTTTTTGATTTCATCTAACGACAAAATATTTAAAAGAAAAATCTATTAGTAACCCGATACTGTATTTTTCAATTTCCTTAAAACTGTTACTTCAGAAAACGCAACACGTTTACACTAAAAGACAGTATATGCAACAAATAGCATTATTTGTATGAAAATATGAAGTTATAAAAACAATAATAATTATAAAATATAACTAAATTTCAGTTGAATTATTCTTATTGAATATATTAAATAAGGTGACCAACCGTCCTCCTTTTGTAAGTTCTGTCCTCTCTCGAAAAGTGTCCTCCTTTTTGATATTTGAAGACTCATCTGTAAATCTCCATATTCGATTGATGCCGAGCCGATCCGTTGCATGTAATGTGATGCGATGTGTTTGTATTTGACCCGACGTTTCAAGGCTCGGTACGGTGCAGCAAAACGCGATTATGAAACGCATGTGCTCTGCACGGGAGACCTTGAGAGAGTGCGCTGCATGCGAGTAGCTTTGTTTACTTCTTACCGAAACACAACACGGCAGTAGAGATTATTATAGTGTATTATTGTTGCAATGAATAAAATGTTTCTTTTATTACAATATTTTTTCTTTCGATTTATGTCTGTCCTCCTTTTCATTGTAAAAAAGTTGGTCACCTTATATTAAACCAATTATATTGTTGCTGTTACTGCTAAAAGAAAACATCAACTAGAAGAGGAAAATCATTTTCTGTAGTCTTCTAAGCAAGTAATCATTTATTATATGCAATATTACAAATCTCACACGGCAGAAATATTTACAATAATTAATAAATATTAATAATAATTTAATTAATATAAATAAGATATTTTTGAAAAATTAATGATTAGTGAATATTTATTATTATAATATTATGTGGTTCTTGTGATAAATATAATAAATATATATATATATATATATTTAAATCTGAAAAAGCAACGTTTAATGTCCTAAAAGTATTTGTTTAACCAAAGCTGCACATATTTGGAGGTACAGTAGAGCGTCGTTTATCCGAAAGCTTTTCAGTCGGACTGCGTCGTGCCGAATCGAACGTTTTTGATACTAGATTAACTTTTAAAGTACAATTTTTTTGTTTTTATATTCTTCAATATATTTATTTTGTTTGTACAAAATAAAGAAATAATTTTTAACGATACGATAGCCTCGATTATTATTATAAAAATTTTCGTTAGGCTTAAAATCGACGAAAATTAAACACGAAGTGACACGCACGGAGAAAAATTTCAACATCGGACAGGTTAATATATTTTTTCGTACATAATTGGTTATCCGAACAACCCCAGTCTCCAATTGATTCGGATAAACGACGCTCTACTGTAATTCTCTTTCTCTCGGTGTTTTTCTTCTTAATTGCAGACGGGGTAGAGGATTTGGAACATCAAAAAGGGTCGGAATTGAATTCCATTTCAAGTTTTCTTCCATCCGCTCTTTTAAGTTCAAATCGTGACTCCTCAAATGTATCTAAAAATGTAGTTACATTACATTACAAAAGTTATTTTAAACACTTGTAAATTTATATTTTCAACATTATTTTACCCACTAACCTCACACAGCCTGGAATTTTCAGTTGGTTTCCATTATCACTTCTGCAATATTGATGCTATTTAGCTCTCCTGAATTTGCAGCGGGGGAAAAGAAACAATCTTACACCTTTGGCTGTCGAATCTTTTTAATCGGTGCTGAACACCAAACCATTTAAAACATATATAACAAGAAATCCAAGTAATTGAGATCGAAAGAAAAATCAGCTTCGCTCTAGAAACACTATACACAATCTCAAAAGGATCCAACATGGCGACTGCCGCGATGCATCACGGTATCGTGTCTAGGTCTTATGTTCATAGACCTTGGCAACAAAAATTTCGGTGGCACTATTTTTTATCATATTCTGTTAAAAATATTTTTATATTTTTAACTATTATAAAACGGCAAAAAGTTTAATTTCGAGAGTAGGGACGAGTTAAAACAAAAAAAAAGTTGTATATGCTAATAACCAGTAAAATCGTCATTAATTCTTTCCCTACTGGATATACACGAACCCCGTTATCTCGCCACCTCCTCGACCGTTAACAGTCGCATCCGGATGCTAAAAGTGTACCATGAAAACCCAGATAACATTTTATTTGAAGTCAGTAAGTAACCTCAAGTTTAAATAAAATGTATGTATAGAGGGGGTGCACGTGACGTCATATGACTCCACTCACATATACAGGCGCCATATTGGTTGCTGATTTCACGTTACCCTGCTTGATCACTTTATTACGTCAACGTGGAAGAAAGGAATTTTACTGGCTTTGCAGCCGATTTAAAAGGTAATGATTTGATAAAATATAAAGAGAAAACTTTTTTTATTGAATTGGATCCATAAGAAATGAAACAAACGGATATTTCATCCAACGATTTAACCACGTGGCCAACTATAGAACATGGAGACAAGTAAATTATTTGGTTTTAATAACCTGTCACACTGGATCAGATGAAGGCATACAAATCACTCGATGCTCATAATTAGTTGAAGCGGATTTGTTCATCGTGATATTTTATTCGTAATGATCTAATTTTGCTTGTAGGAAAGGTGCGTATCTTCATGCGAGACTTTCCATTACTCATAACATAACTGCGTTAATATAAAGATGAATGTAATTTTTATATTTAGTCACATTTTAAGTTAAATTGTATTTATAATTACCATTAAATTTATTTTTGTCACTATGGTTTTGTGTTGCGCAAGTCTCTAACAACCTGTTATTAAGATTAAATGAATTAGCCTAATAAATGTGGCTATAATAAATTGGAGGGCTTATCACATCAGGGACTGACTGGAACAAAATAGACTAAATTTTTATAAAAATTAGCCTTTAATTAACCACAATCAAATTTTTAGTAGAATGCATTTCGGGCATAAAAACTCATCAGCCTACATACACCCATACAGTATAAACACAAATATCTATCAAGACCATCATAACATAAATAGCAATTTCAGACTAATACATTTTGGAATTGGCTAATCAGGAGTTTTTATGTAAAGGAGTTTCCAAATAATTTACTTGTCTCCATGTTCTATAGTTGGCCACGTGGTTAAATCGTTGGACGAAAAATACGTTTGTTTCATTTCTTATGGATCCAATTCAATAAAAGAAGTTTTCTCTTTATATTTTATCAAATCATTACCTTTTAAATCGGCTGCAAAGCCAGTAAAATTCCTTTCTTCCACGTTGATGTAATAAAGTGATCAAGCGGGGTAACGTGAAATCAGCAACCAATATGGCGGACGATTGTTTTGTTGGGCGGAGCGATGACGTTATATCACGTGACTGCACCCCCTCTATTGTGGATGAGGGGTTAGAAGTTGACCCCAAACTGATATATTTTTTTTTTATAACTTTGGATTTTTAAAATAACTCAACTTCTAGAACTCAGAACAATATTAATTGTTGAAAATAATTATTATAAAATTAAATTAATTGCACTCAGTGCATGTTCTAACAATACAGTATTCCTCTTTCGATGTATGTCTAAGGAAAATGTATTTCACGCATTTTGTACAAGATTTCATATATTTTCTGTCTTCTGATCTTGAACATAGAAAGTATCTCCCTTTTTTAGGAATACTTTTAGTAGCATTCCCCTTTGCTCTTCCTTTTGGTTCCGTTTGAACTGTCCCTCTTGAATTGCTCCCACTCGATTTCATTCAAAGCCAAATACTTTTAATGCTGATACTGAACTGCTATGTAAACCTTGGGAATGTTCAAGTCTGTAATTCATGATGATCTGGCGTAATGATTTGCCTAGGCTTTTCAAAAAACTTTTCGACCCGATTTACGTTTTGGATATTTCTTGGCCCAAGTTTCGTTTGCCTGGCAATAAAGCACAGATGAAATATAAACGACTAGACCGACCAAATTAAAAAAGCACAGCTATTGGCCATCTTCTTGTCCCATGCCGACAGCTATATGTTCTTATACATTTGTCAAGTGTATCAACACCTGCTTTGGTTGAATTATAATAATGAATAATCTCCTTCTAACTTAATAAATATACTTTTAAATACACTAAATATATTTTATAGTTACTATTATAGTCAGGATTACAATTCCTCAAATCAGAATATAATAATATTTACACGGGAGCAACAATCCATCGCGCAGCATAAAATATATATATATTTTATAGAAAACACTATAATTACTGAATTTTTGTCAAATATACTCCAAAATATTCACAAACCGTAAAAAATAAAAGTAAAAAAAATTTAAATTCCAAATTTAATATTTGTTCATAATATAAATAAAAATATGAGCTGTAATATCAAGATGACCCCCCTCATCTGCATGCGACTGTTAACCACCAAAATGTAATATCATCGATCCCCCTAATATACGAATCTCCCGGAAAAATTTCAGAAATTTTCTACAAGAGCACGGGAGTTATTAAACTTCAAATAGATATTACCCCCCGAATTTTTTGCATTTCTCGATCTTTCAAGGTGTCTTAAGCATAAAAATGTTAAAATCTTGGGGGAGATCATTTTTTGACGCATGGTCATACCTTCCCTCTGTTATATATTGGTAAACACAACGAAGGGAAAGTAAAAAAATCCAAGTAACCATCGACATCCAACGAACGACTCGTACGCCACCTGACGTCGAGTTTCGTAAAAAAACTGGTCACTGCGCATGCTTACTGTGGGTGTTGTTTGAAGAGTCGACTTTAGCTTTCAATTATAGAGTTTGAGAAAGTTGGCGATCCTTAATGGAAGACAGAATATTAATAATTATATTATATTCGTATCGATAACGTAGGATTATCCTACGGCATTTGGCTTAGGTAAGAGATGTCAAAAGTAAAAAAAATCAACGTCAAGATTTAAGCCTAATATTAGTCCTACGGATTAAAGCAGAAGATAAAAAAAACTGGGTTTTGATCTAATACACAGATCGATAAAGAATAAATGTGGCCCGACCATGATACGAATAAGTGCAAAGATGTCCATAAATATCAGACTTAATCCTCTTAATTGCAAATCAAGTGTATAATATAGGGCCCTATATATATTATATATAGATATATATAGTTCTGTCTTTGATTTTTGTTTTTGGAAATGTTTGGTACGTCAAGTCGAGATACCGATCATCAGTTTTATGACTTCGAAAATGAAGAAAATGCAGCTAAATGGAAAGGTTTACTTGTATCAGCTTTGCAAAAGGTAAGGATTTTATAACAAAAATTACATACTCACTTGAGTTTTTCACAAAATAACACACACATAATAATCTTTTGTTTGAAAATGTTCTTGAAGTTGTCTTTTTATTAAATCCTTGTTAAATGCTCTTCGAGCTGGAGATTTAAGAGTCGAATAAAAACTTTGGCTTCGGATACCGGCCGGACCCGGGGCTCGTTCCGGGCTTGGAAATACGGCCGGTTCCTTTGGCCGTTTGTTTATTCGAACGAGTAAAATAAATAAACGACTAAAGGGACCGGCAGTATAAAAAGCAATCTTAAAGATTTTGATTTTTATCGGGGGAACCGACGTTAGTTTTATAGAGGTGGGGGCCTGCCGTAATGGTTCCCGAGTTTTCTCCGGACGGAGGACGAATCCCAGCTCGCTTCCCTCTTGTCGGTCCAATACGTCTTTAAGCTTTGGAATTAACATTGCGAAATAAACTGTTTAAACTGCTGGTGTTAGAGCTTTTCTGAAGTTTTTTTTCTTTTAAATAGTTTAGGAACCGTATTTGAAATGCTTTCTGAACTACCTCCTGTAATTTATCGGTATGTGATTTGTGATTGAGCTTTTCGACGGTGATTCTATTTCCATTAATAAAAATTATCAAAAAATTCTGATGATTTGTTTCAATTATATTACTAAAGAAATTAGTTATGTATAGAAATTTATTTTATTTGCGGTAGGCACTTTTGCTTCTTGATTTACTGTCGGATGTTTTAAACGTTTGAATAAGTTGCCGTATGTCGGTTCTTTGGTTGTCAAAAATGTTAAACTGTAAATAAAATAAATTACTTTTTGTCTTAAAATTTATATTTTTGAATTCTATAATTTGAATTTTAAATAAAATATATTACAATATAGTACAAATGTTTTGGTAGTTGTCATGCTTTCTAGTCAAAATAAGATAATTTGACAATTTTCAATGTTGTAAAATATTTGAGATATTATTGACATTTTAAAAATTAGTAAAAAAAACACATAAAATACTGATTTTCTTCTATATTCTTTTATTTTTTTCTTCTGAGATTCGGGTTATCTCTTATACATCAGCTGCATATATAAAATTTTTAGAATATTATTTAATTATATAACTGTTTTTAACATTTAGATCATCTGAAGAATATTTTTCCTAGTTATGTAAGCATAAGTTATGTAAAAAGTATAATAAGAATTTTGAATAACTTTTACACAAGTAGTTTTTATTGTCTATTAACAAAAACTGATTGAATATAGTTTTACTTCATTACCTTAGTCATGTTGAAATTCTTTAATATTCCTGTGTATTAGAAAGACATCAACAAATGTTATTGATAACTATAACCAGATTAAATTTTATTTTATAATTTCTAAGCTTTTTTTAAATTCAAATGAAACAAAACTTAATTTTTTCTATACATTACAGAATTTATATTGTCAAATAATTTACTAAATTATCCATCAGTCTATTTAGAACTAATAAATAATTAAATACAAATCAATTTTGCTAGAGATTTAATTATTCTGCCATTTTATGGTAATTTTAATAACTGGAAAAAATATAGTGGGTGATTCAAAAAGGACTTTACAACTTTGAAAGCATATAGAATTTTAATCAGAACTGGTTGAGGCATTTACAGCAAAACACGAAGTTTTATCACGAACAGTTATTTTAATTTGATGTGAGTGCTATTAGTGATACAGCATAAATCCCACCTAAATTTTGTTTTTTTGCCAAACTTGAAACAGCATATTCTGTCATTTTTGAACTGTAATGATGATTCACATTTTCAGCTATGAGATTGGCAGGCAAAGATGAAATAAATACTAGATGTTTAATGAATTCCAGAAGAAAAAATCGAGAGGTGTCAAATCTGGGAAACGAGGTTGTCGTGCTATTGGCTCTATTCGATCAATTGATTGACCTGAAAAATGTTTATTGAGGAAATCCCAGACAACTATATAATAGTCTTTCTGAAATTACACACATCTTTATGCCATTATTTAATTGTGGAATGAAAGAATTTTTCCAACATATCCATAGATGGAAAACCAAGGGATCATCCATTTTATCTTCGCTAAGAACTTAAAACATATTTACTTTTGGACTGTTGCAAACATTCAGTTGTTTGTGGATTTTTAAAGCCTTAAATTCTGCAGCTGCGACTGTTCATTTTACCATTGAAATGAAATGTTGACCCATCACTGAAGATAATATTGTCCAAGAATGACTTGTCTTCCTGAAATTGATGCAGTGTTTCTGCACTACAGCTCTATGTGAGACAAACTTTGTTTTTTGCTATAAATTAATGCAGTAACTGATTATTTAAGTCTTCCAATTAAAAATTCTAAAATTGTTTTGAATTAATCTATAGTATATTATCATTTATTGTTGCTATAAATATTTAAATGAATTGTTTCAGTTTCAGCGAGGTTATAGTTTGAATATAAATAAGAATATTATATAGTTTGATTTGTTAAAACATCTGGAAAATAACTTATCTCAAACAACTAGCCTTCAGTACTGGAGTAAATGAAAGATTAATTGTTTAAAAATGTTATATTTGATCATTTGTGCAAATGAAGTTTAATGACATTAAAATAATATATATATATTATTGACTCATACTTTAAAATACATGCAAATTTTTCAATATATTATTATAATGTAATGATGATCAAGTCAATAAAAGTTTTTTTATTTGACTAAATGACTTTGCATTTAGTGCTGTGTTTACAGATATGGACATTAGAGAACTGATGAAACATTTTAGTACAGTACTTATATTTCAATAAACAAATTACTAATCACATTTGTTGGTGATTATGAATACTTTATTCAAATTAGTAGCATATTTTCTTTATCTCAACTTTGGAATCTTTTATATTCTGGTCTGTTTGAGTGAAATTACTTTTTAATACTGAATAATAATTAATTTTAAATTATTTAAGAACATATTTAAGTAATATCAAAGTGTTAACTTTTATATCATTCTCTAAATTTTGTATATAATTTTCCATTAAATTTTATTCTAATGAATTACATTTTATGAGTAAATAAATAATTTTTTTAAACATATTTTAAGTTATTTACAATTATGTCTATGTTTATATATTACCAACAATTTTAGAAAGTTATACATTTAACATAAAACATCAGATATTTTAATTTTCTTTCTGTTATTCTGTTATAATAAAATCAATGGCAATTACTTGAATGTGATAAAAAGAAAGATTAACAAAAATATTATTTCATAAATAAAAAAATAATTGAAGTTAAGACCATTTACAAAAAATACAATATTTTCAAGTCTTTTCTTTATCCATTAACACAACCGTAGAAGTAACAGTTACAGTGGCTTGAAGAAAAACTTCATTAAAAAGACAAATAATAATAGATAAAAATTCACAAAGTTAAAAACGATATCAAATGTCAGCCTTTTATTGGAGGATCTGACGTTTTACAAAAGATACATTTTCTCACCCACTATCAAGTCCTTATAACTGGTTCTAGCCCTCTAGTGGTAGTTATCTATGCAAATGAAGTAAAAAACTCAAAACTACCACTAGAGGGCTAGAACCAGTTATAAGGACTTGATAGTGGGTGAGAAAATGTATTTTTTGCAAAATGTCAGATTCTCCAATAAAAGGCTGACATTTGATATTGCTTTTAACTTTGTGAATTTTTATCTATTATTATTTGTCTTTGGCTTGAAGAAAAACTTCATTAAAATGTAACTGTTACTTCTGTGTTTGTGTTAATGGATAAAGAAAAGACTTGAAAATATTGTATATATATGTAAATGGTCTTAACTTCAATATAGAAGATATCCTGAGTCATCATGAAAAAAATGTTTGTTTATAGAGTAATTATTTTGAAAACAAAATTTTTTCTCATTATTTTAAAATTTATTTTAAGTAATTGAATTATTCCTGTTAGTTATATAGCATTCTTTAAAGTATAAATGAATTTTTTTATATAATTGATTTAATAATATAGTTAATTAAACTATTCACTTGATATAATATCATACAGTCCAAAAAAATTAATGTTTTATTATTCAAATAAAAAATTGTTTACTCACTGTAACATTTACAGATTATGATCTTTCTCCATGACAGTTTGTTAAAATGAGAGTTAAATCAATATCTAATAGTCAAACTTTGATTTAACATTTGTTTACCTCTTAAATCAGCACTAAATTGAAGTATCTCATGCAGTAAAAAAATATAATAATGAGATTGCTGCACAAATTTGAGTTTGAGAGTTTAAAAGTTATTTGATTTGGCAACAATGTTTTGTGACCCTACCCATAGGCAATACATAATACAGCAGACTCCTGTACAGTGCAGGGATGATCCACATTATACAAAATCACATTATGTGAGCATGCATTATCAGATGATTTTATGCAAGTTTAAACTTGTTGTGTTATATGAATTTACATTATACGGAAGTGTGTTAAACAAGCATTCACTATATATGCTTCGTGTGAGCTGCTACTACTTTTTTTACACTCGGACCGTAGCTAGTCGGTCTAGTGTTGGCTGGAAGAGAAAAAATGCAAAAATTACATACGTCATCTTATTTTGTCAAGGAAAACATTTAATAATCACAAATGTTTTCAGCTTGTTCTATGTGATTTACGTTATTGCTGAGGATGTTTTTGGAAAAAATACAAGTCACTATTTTTTCAGCTTGCCTCTAGCCTCTAATAATTTATTCTTGGCTGTGGGATTGTGATGCACCATTCATCAGACTATTTGTAATTGTTAACAAAACACAGTAGATTATAGTTAAATTATAATCAAAGCATTAAATTTCAGTTTCAAATTAAAAAAACAAATAAAACTAACTTTAAAATAATAATTGTAAAGAAATAAATAAATTATTTAAAATATTACATTTGTATAAAGTAGTTAAATCATTTATTTAATAGAGATTAGTAATAGTCCATACATTTAAATTTTTGATCTCATTAGAACACAATGATAAGTTTTCCAGTGTTTTATTTTCTTTATGACAAAATATGAAGTAAATTATTCAAAATATAAGAAATAATAACTGATAAGTAGAATCACATGTATGAGCATATTTTGTACTATGAACATGATACAGTACTTGAAATTTTGTGACATTGATTTTAATTTGTTGTAGAAAATCAATATTTACTTAAAGAAGTAATTTTGTTTATTTCATTGTGTAAATTCAGTCTTGCTCAATCTACACTTATATAAAATAGACAAGTTGAACAAACTATTCATTTTATATGTAAGAGTCCAAGAAAAAGTTTTGAAATATTCAAACTGAATAATGATAAATATATATGATATGATAATTTAAAAATTGATAAAGAAATAGTCATTATTTTCTTATCAGTTTTCAGGTTATTTTATCTTATAATTATTATTTCAATCTTTCATTTGATAAACAGAAGCAAAAATATGTGATTATAATCTCAAAATGATTACTTTACAAAATGAAAAATACATTTGCATTGTCATGTAGACTGTTATTGAGTTTAATAATAATAATTTGTATTATATCATGAATAATTTGTTACCAATAAAATATATTTGTTACTAATTAATTTACTTTGTAAATTTTTTTTGAAATATTATTTCTCACAATATGAAACAAAGATTAAACCAATTTAATAGCATTTCCTCCATATAAAATACATATCTTATAATCTACACTATTTTTACATAATCAAATTTTGATTTTTCTGATTGGAAGATACCTGTTTAAACAAATTTTAAAATCAATAAAGAAAAATTTTTAAAAATAGAATTATATAAAATTCCATCTTGTAATAAGATATTAGCAATTTAGTAATGCATTTTTTATGAATGTAGCAAAAATAACTTTATTAACTTGAATATTTTAAATTCAGAAACATTTTTGTCAAAATTGTCAGACTTTTTTGAATTATTTACATGTAGTGACAATGTGATAGCATGTTGTGCTGCTAAAACCTTGTAAGCACCAAAAATAAAATTTCACAGGAGGCATAAAAGCTGTATAATGTTAACAATTGTGCACGAAATGTAGTTTTTGGAGAGAGAATAAAGAAATTGGGGTTTCACAGCACCTCTAGAAAGCAGAATAAAATAATGTTGATGAGCAGTAAAATAGAGTGTCATTTATAAGTTTTCACCTACAGCATATCTTCTCACTATGGTACAGTATATGAGCATTCACAGAAAATTTTCTAAGGGAGCAAAGCTTGAAGACACCAATAAATTTTTATTTAATTTTTTTTTTTGGGTGTTTTCCACAAATATATTAGAGAATACAGTATTGTAACAATACAAAAACACATAAAGTAAGTAAATGTACAATACAAAGGAAACAAATTTTTTACTTAATTCCAGGGGCAAGTGCTTCATTTGTCTTTTCTGCAGACACCCATGTTATAATTTATAAGAAGGTTGTCATAGTATGAGTGATATTTGTATGGCTGTATTATCGTAAATCTTGTAAATGCTTTGAACTGATATTTTCAAGGACACAAGAGTTGACACATCTTTCCTGATCCTTCTTAGAAGTTCAGCCCAATTATCATGAACATACAATATATAGTATATATTCCCTTTGGGAGTATATTTGAATGCATCTGTGACAGCAGGGTCATCTGTGGGAATCAATGTGTTGGCCTCAACAAAAGACAAAACTTCAGTTTGATGTAATGTCCAAAAAGTTGATGGTCAAGATAATGAACCTGGTGTGGTTGGCCTGGTCTTGCTTCTTTACAAACAGAGCTAAAGTCAGAAGGCAGATTAATTTCTCTGTTTTCTAGTTTTTCTCAGTTGCACTATGGAATGTGCCCTTTATTCAAGAAATATTGGATAACAGTAACATTCTTTTCTAAACACAATTTTAACAAAGCATTACTGAAACCACATTTTGGTTTTGATATGTGTGCTTCTATCACTATAAAGGACAGACATCTTTTGCTTTACAATGAAATCAATCCTGGCACGTAGTCAAACCACTCATTTTTATTCCATACTTAACAAGACGTGGTTACTATGTCATGTAATGTAAAATTATAAACACAGTTTCATTGTACAGTATAAGTTGGCATTTTTGACTTGAAGATCCATTAATAAACTTTGATTCCCTAATGGCTGCTTTTTTACCCCAATATTGCTGCTCTCTCATTTCATCTTTTTTCTGCTGATGCTTTTTGTAAACTTCTTCCGACAAATTCCCTACTTTGTGAGATAGACATGTATTATAGTCATCTTTTCTTGGCTGAAATAGACCAGATTTTAAAGATGTTTAACAACATTTTTCTGCAAACGCACATTTCGTTTCTGACATTTGGTAACAAGTCTTGTATAGTTCAGACTTCTATGCTATGACTGATTCTAAATGCAGTTTTGACTTTAATGCACAACAATAGTGCGAGGGCAGTTTTGGCAGTTTTTTCAGAGATTAATTTAAAATTATTTTCTAGCTTTCTTTGCTGCAGCCATATGGCTTTGAGTTTTTGTACATGTTCTCAATAATGCATATCTTGCTGGCCTTTTAATACCCAATCCCTAAAGCCCTGGTCACACTATGCAATTTCCAACCACGCAGGCGACCGTAACTGCAACAAGTGCGAGTCGCGCGCATCTTCTCGTGGTCACACATTGTTCGTTGACGTTGCAACTCGGAACACATGACCCTATAATAAACCAATAAAATTACAGTAGCTTGTTTTTGTCTACTTTCGTGAGTTAACCGACATTTTACCTTCTACTTCAGAGTATTTACGGAATTTTAGCTACTTTTCTTATTAAAATAGCAAGCAGTTCCTTTTCTGGAATGAATAAAAGAAAAAAGGCGATAATTTTGTTAGAGCTGGCGAGAATATACGAAGAGAAAAATAAGAAAAAACGTTCTTGTTGGGTTAAAACTTGGCGAAATGAAAATCAACGGGCTAAACAATTGTGCTTTCACCAGCTGATGAACGAATTAAGGCTTTTGGATGCCGTAGGTTATAGGGGATATATCCGTATGAATACCAATACTTATATATAATTTAGGCAAAACGTTTCGTAGTTTGGCATATCAATTTAGAGTGGCCCATAATTCGATATCAGTTATTATTCCAGAAGTTTTGGATGCTATTTATCAATCTTATAAAAGTGAATATTTGAGGGTAAGTGTTGTTTAGAGGAAAGCTTGAATGATTTAATTGATTTATAATTGATATATTTTTTTTCTTTTATATCAGCATTTATTTTATTCAATTGTATATTATTAAAAGTAATCAAACTTTTTAAAATAAATCTAACAATAACTTTTATAAATTCAGATTTGATTTATATCAAATATAGCATTTAAATGTACTGAAACTGAGTTAATACAAATGTTATAATCAAGATATGTTGACAAATATACAACACAAAGTATGACGTGGCACAAAGACGTTTTCTGATTGGATGCGCGTTTGCAACCGTCGCCAGTAGAACAAACTTTTTGTTTCTAGTTGTGGTTGCAGTTGCGCCGGTTTTTGAGGGGGATTACCAGTTAATGGGAACAGCCGTCGCGGTTGCAGTTGCCGCGCGGCTGGAAATCGCATAGTGTGACCAGGGCTTAACACACCACTCCTTCAGACCAAATGTTACTAGAAACATCTTTTTATAAACAGGCTTAATCTCATTGTTTACTTTTAATGTGTAATGAAATGTCCAGCCTACATGAGGGACTGGCCCCATTTTTATGTGGTCTTTTTTGTGACATCACTTGTACCAGATTACTGATATAGACATTACTTTGACTCTAGTTCATATTGTACCAAAAATAGGTGAATAAGTTATGTCTTTCATCTTTTGGAATATCAACACAGACATGTACTCTAACAAAATAACCAATGATTGCCTGAAAGATTGGGCTAGAATTTGGCTAATTAAATGATTAATATAAAGTAATTTGTCACTAGAGGGAGCAGTTAGGTGCCATCTCTTAACTAAATGAATAATTATAATTTAATAAATTATTAAATAATTTAGTATCTTCTGGAATAAAAGAAACGGACCCGGAACAGGGCTTGAACCCATAACCTTTGCTTGTCGTGCAGTGCACTTACCTATTGCACCACCTGGACCTTGAACAAGTCTTTGCTTCCAGAGTCATATTAATTTAGATATAACCTTACTTGGTTAAACATGGCACTGGCTGCAGATGACTCCTATGCCCATGGCCTAAGAACATGTGTGCTTGCCTGTTGTGCCACCCGCAACCTCTGCTTGCCTGGGTGGTGCAACAGGCAAGCGGAGGTTGCCTGTTGCGCCACACATGATTAAATACTTGTAATTTAGTAATTGTAACAGCTGAAGAGAGGTAGCTTGTCTGGCTGAAATGCATACCATAGTTACAAATAAATATTTAATGTTCATCATTCTCTCAGTAGGTTCTCAATAGTGTGTGATAAGTGATTGGAAAGATATTATGGAACCGTAATACCTGTTAAATCAGGAGTGCCCAAATTGCTAGAATTGTTGTTAGAGATGTTCTACCATTTTCTATGCTATTTTATTATGTGATTTTAAGATTACATCTAAAGATTTGAAACAAGCATGATTTGATATTATTGTTTCCACGATAATGATAGGATTAATGTTAAAGCATTTGAATATATATCTTGTAATAACAGTTTATTCTAACAACGTCAAAGAAATTAAGTTTTCAGCAAACTAATTTCTAATTACAGAAATAAATATTTTCATAGATATTAACAACAATGAATAAATAAAAGTTTATATTCAAAATATCATTTATTTCTTTTTTCTAATTATTTATGTTTGTTTACTTTGCATTCACACTGAACAAATGAATTATCATTTGTGTTCATTTGGACTTTGACACCATCTATCTGTTCAAGTTAATGAATGTTAGTTATGATGTTTTTAATTCTTGTTTGCTTGCTCTTTATTGATCTTATAATTTAAAGAATTACGTTATTTGCTAATGTCAAATTCTAATTGTTAACAATCAGCTTTTCAAATTATTAATTAAATACAAATTATATTACTAAAAAAATCAAATATGATAACTTTTATCTAGAGGTAATCTTTTACCATTTTTGTAATATAACTTTTATTTTGTTAATAACATTTATCTGGACCAAAAGGATAAACCACCTTTTGTACTTCCAGCAAACTAAATTAATTTTCTGGAATTTCAAAAGGGGATTTTCTCCCCTTTTTGTTTGCTTTTATTTCAGGATTGTTTGGGTTTATTATAAACATATTTCTGAATTTAAACTTTTAATCATATATGAAAGTTAAAAACATCATGAATGAAAACTTCATTAAAACAGTTGTATTAAATTTAGGCATTTATTTCAATAGCAAAGGACTTTACAGTATTGGAGTTATACATCGTGTTCTTGTACTACTGTTTTAATAAGTTAGATAATGTACAAAGGGGACAAAAATAGGGACAAAGTAATATTAAATCATGAAACTACATAACAGTAAAATTTCTGAATAAATTGTAAAATTGGAATTCTTCGGTAAATACAACCACCAAAGCCGAATTATCGGGCTAGAGTCGGCTATAATAAATAAATAATTAATAAGACAATTTGGCACTAGAGCTTGGCGTTAGGTGCCATCTCTTACTAAATTTAATAATTATAATTAAATTAAATTAAATAATTTTAATAATTTGGAATTGTCTTATTAATTATTTATTTATTATAGCCGACTCTAGCCTGATAATTCGGCTTTGGTGGTTGTATAGCTTTGTAACGGGTTAGTTGTTATTTATTTATCTTCAGTAAATTTATAACTTCTAAAATTAAGATCACAATGTAAAATGTTTGGGCAAATTGTTAAATTTAAGAAAAGTAAACTGTTGTAGAGAGCTATAGAAAATATAATTAAAAAAGCCTGCATATGCACATGCAACAACTGAGAAATTTGAATATTTAATATTTCTAACTTTACAGCAAAGAAAGAAAAGTGACAGCTAAAGATCAGTGATTTTGAATCAGCTATTTTTTTTTTACAAAGCAAGCTGCAAAAACAACATGAGCTAATGGAATAGCTCTGAAGCAAGAAATAGCTCTGTCTGTGAGGCATTTGATGATAAAATTATAAGATGAGGATAAGTCCCTTTGTTAAACACACAACATTTCAGTGTGCAAAAAGTCATCCAAAACTTTCTTAACATGGAAGGTTTTAATACAACAATTTAAAATTGCAGTTTTATATATGAAACACACTCAAACCATAAATTTTGACAAAAACTTTAAGTACTATAATGTTTTCAGTCATATTTAAATGACTTTCCTCCTTTAAAACACAAAAAGTTTGCACTTTTTAATAAGAGCCCCTACACCTTAGCCCAAGAGAACGCTTGGCTTGTAGCCATACAGGAAAGACTAATGAACACCTTAAGGAAGCACTACCAACGGAAACTCCGGCGGATCATAAGGATGCAGACACTCCAGAAGCTGCAACAACCCTCATTTTCATACCTCGTTTGGGACGACTTAAAGTTACCGACTTATGCAGTCAAAGTCTTGAGTTTAAGACCTAAGTTTGCACCCCCTCTGACACAGAAGACTTAAACCCTATCCCTGAATTGGAATCTCTACTGGTGGGATTACCTGATATTGATAAAGAATACTACAGACGGAAGGCCACTCACATGCTTAAAAAATCAACTCAGCCACAAGATATGAAACACTTGAGATCTAGTTTGAAGTGCACAAGAAGGTGGATGCACCACAACAAAATCATGTTGGTCAGAGCTGACAAGACCACATCTGTCGTCCTCATGAAACGTGATACATACAATTGACTATTAGAGAAGCATATAAACTGCACCCAATGTACCATCGCAAGCAACAATGCCATTGACAGGCGAGAGTTAAACGCTTCGCCAGTACAAAGCTTGCCAAACGCCTTGAGTTAAAGAATATCATGATCGAATCTCTAGATACTCCTAGGATGTTCGCCTTTGCGAAAATCCATAAACTTGGACAACAGCTACGACCAGTTATAAATAAAGCCAGGGCACCAACCATTAAACTGGAGAAGCTCACACACAGGCTACTTTCGCCCCACTTGGAATGATACACATACGCTCTGACCAACCCAGTAGACCTAGTATCCCTACCCAAGGAAATATCAGTGCTTTCTGCCTTCATAACGTCACTGTACCCATCTGTTAGACTCCCACCAGCATTTTGCACCATCAGAAATGTACTTTTCAACCTCGTTAACGATAGCACTATGCACCAACAGATACTAGAATTGGCGCATCTGCTATGTTATAATTCCTTGTTCCAATTCAACAACATTACATATGTCCAAGGAAGAGGAGTCCCGATGGGCAGCCCTACTGCAGGAGACCCGTGTGAGATTGTGTGGTCAGGCAGTTAGAATCTAGGATCGTCCCTCAGCATTTACCCAACATCATACTATATAAAAGGTACATCGACGATCTTCTCATCCTATGGAGGGTAAAGCCAAACATATCAGCATTTGTTGATTCATTCAACAATAACCCTTATAGCTTGACCCTAGAGATAGATCAGGCTCATGCTTCCGAGGCCCATTTCCTTGACATTAACATCAAGTTCGAACAAACATCAATCCACATGGAAGTATACTGTAAACCGGGGTCGGAACATCTTTATATACTGGCAGGGTCGTGTGACCCTTCCCATTATAAAATGGCAGCCTTTAATGCCTTAATTAAGAGGGCCTACACACACTCGTCTTCTCAGATAACTCTCCAAGCTGAGCTGAGGTGAATTGAGCATAAATCCAAAGAACATGGTTATCCTGCCATCACACGTAAATTGATCTGCAGATGGCACCGTTACCAAGAACTTGGCCCAGCCCAGGCACCCAACGAAGTTCCACCCAGTATCATCCCAGTTACATACAATCTGTACCTTAAATTGCTATACTCTGCGATAGCTAAGAAAAAGAATATTCACATCGCTTATAGAAGATGTGCTACAATATTTGACGTTTTACAGAATGGAAAAGACATCCCCGACAAAGAACGACTCCCGGGTGTGTACACCATCTCACTCATGTACCATAGATGGGACAGAAGCCTGGTCTATGTAGGATCCACCAAGCACTCCCTAGAAGTGAGAATGAAAGAGCACACAGCAGATATTCTACATGTGAGGACCACCTCTGCTTTAGCCATCTATGCTCAGACCTGGGCGTAGAACTAATGTTCAATCAAGCAAAGGTGATCCACACTATGCAACACATACACCATCTTAGATGGCTAGAGGCTATTTACATCTGCATGGTTACACTCAAAGGTGGTAATTACATTAACCATAAGGATGAAATCACTGTCAACAGCCTAGCAGGTGCTTGTAGACAAGAACTTACAATAATCTACAGCGGTTAAAGGGGCGCATGCCCGAATGATGTTATCGATATCCACATGATCAAGTTCTGACTGGTGTTCCAGTTGAATTTAATTTGAATTTGCATTCATTCAGGAGTTATTAGTTACCCGAAGAAGAACCCAAGAGTTCAAAAATGTCCATAACGGTCTGTTTATTAGAAGATGCACATCATTAACAGGCTCAGTGGTATGTTTGTTTACTTTACTCCGGTGTAGTATCACTGTTGTTTAATTAGTAAAAGGATTCTAAAATAAACAATTGATTCCAATTGAATTATCCTGATGAGGATAATTGTAAGCTATCAAAAGTACTTGCAGTTTTGAATAAAAAGTTGTTTTTAATGTCATAAGATAGTAAGTACATTACACCACAACTATTTTGGCCTGAAGTGTAGTTAATTTTATCTCATTAATTTTGTCTATCATTTAAGAAAAAACAATTTTATTTAATTTAGAAAATTTCATTTAAAAAAGTTATGAACTACAAAACGAAAACAAATTTATTAAAATTCATAAAATATAATTTTGATCGTGTAGGGTTGATATGTACTTACTGTATATCTTTAACTAACTTGGCCACATTTATTATCTAATTAAATGCAATTTTCAAGAAGTGACTGAAAAAGAAAACTATAAGTAGCATGCAGCTAACATAAAATGCCAAAGGGTATTTCTGGTGTATAAAATTATATACTTGTTAGCATAGATGGTATTTTGCATTTTTCTAACAAGATTGCCATGAAAAATAAAAAACTTTCATTATTACTTAGAAAAGCTTTCATTATATAGAGGAAAATTGCACAATCTACATTGGCAAAGTATGTTGTAACAACTTAACTGTAAGAACATTTACTAGAATAAGATAAACAGGTGATTTCATATGAACTCATATCTAAGTCATGTTGTATAAGTACCATATTATACAAGGATTGCTACAGTTTGTGAACTGCATTGTATAAGTATTGCATTTAGTGAGGATTACTTGTAAATATGTCTACTTATATAACTTTTTCTGAAACAAAAGCTTTATATCAAAGTTTTTCTGACAGTTAAGTCATTCCAGTTCTAATATTCAAATTAACTTTCATCTGTAACATTCCTTTAATTATTGCTGATACATGATGCAATTGCATTTATATTGGTATTTCCTTACTTGGCAAAACAATTGAAGATGTATGATTGTTAATCTGACTTGATACAAGATGGTATCAGAAAGTTCCCAGACCGTAGCTGGCTTTACTATATCATTCAATGGAAGTGTATATGCTTGTCAAGATCATTGCTTTCAAATCTACTGATTTGTTATGCTGAGTGGTGTCATAGTGCAAACACACATTCAGTTGTTACATGCAGTTTTGTAAAGTAGTGTGAAGACCACTATGTGATCCATATGATGTCTGACAGATTCGAGCAGCAAACAGCCATTAAATTTTGTGTGAAGCTCAGGAAATCTGCCATTGAGACTCCAAAATGCTTTGTCAGGCTTTTGGCAATCATTCATTAGATCTAACATGGGTTTTTGAGTGGCACTTGCATTTCAAGGCTGGTCAAGTGTTGGTTCAAAATGCAAGCATTCCAGGCCACCATCCACTAGCAAAACATAAGAAAATATCAAAAAATTTGTTAACTGATCCGTGAGGACCATTGCTGAACAATCCATCAGCTGGAATGGTTGGGAATCAGTTATGGAGCTTGCCAGGAGATTCTCACAGACAATCTGAACATGTATGGCATTGCTAAAGTTTGTATCTTGGTTTCTGACAGATGAACAAAAGCAGCAGTGTCTTGATGTGTGCATTGAGCTTTGTGAAATGGACAGTGATGACTCAACTTTTCTATCAAGGATCATATGACTTATGAAAGTTGGGTTTATGGCTACCATCCTGAAACAAATCAACACTTATCACAATGGAAAGGCACACAGTTACCATGACTGAAATAGGCATGGCCGGCCAGAAGTGCGACAAAATGCTCATGGTTTTTTTAAATAGTAGGCATATTGTTTAGCAAGAATTTGTTCCTCCTGGCATGACAGTCAGTCTTGACTTTTACTGCAATTTTTTGAGGCACTTAACAGAAAATGTGAGACAAAAAAGATCAGAACTGTTGTGCAACTGCAATTGGCTGTTGCATCACATCAATGCACTCTCTCACACCTCTCTGAAGATGATACATTTTTTGGAATAAAAAAAGATGGTGGTTGTTCCATATTTTCCCTACTTGTCTGGTGTGAGGAGCTGGGGTTACTGCATGCACCTCATCCTATTTACCGGCAAAAGTCTGGTGAAAACCGCTCACGTTGTCAGTGGATGGCGTTTTTTTGGTGTGGATTTTGGCTTGTCATGTGGGAGAATGAGCAAGGTCGTTGATAAAGTGTCGGTGATACTCAAGTAAAAGTCACCATTAACAATAAGAATAAATTTAATGAACAAATATAATCTAAACAACGATTATGGGAGTTGGATTATAATATCACGTAATGAGCCGAGTATAAAGGATAATAGCTTTGTGAAATGGACAGTGATGACTCAATGCTTCTATCTATCCGATTCACCGATAACACGTTATGAGGCCGAGAGTGAGTCAGTGAGAGACCGACACGTCAGTGAAGCATCCTACCTCTTTCTCATTTGCGTGATCATGGATTGGACTAATGGAGAGCAGGTCTGAATCGGTCTAACGGAGATCTTCGCTGGACAGTCAGGTCTGGGAGAGGTTGTTCCAAAGGACAATTGCCCCGAAGTTTGGGTGCTTCGTCGTTATACCCTCCTTAGGCCTGGGAAAATGATCAGGTGATTGGATGTTTTTGGAGACAAAGTTGCAGCTGTTGGGTCATAGGTGGGCTGACAAAGACAGTAAGATGTCTAAACAGGGTGGATAGTGTAATGTTTGGTTTGTGAATTGTTAGATTCATTCTGTTTACTCATTCGAATGTTGAAATTCTCATCTTTCAACTATGGATTGTTATAATTTCTTAGCATTTGTTGATGAGAAGGATGACATTCAATCCTTTTTCTGTGTGATGTTTTCTTAACAATTGCAATGGAGAAATTGGTTAAATTCTCCTTAAATTAAAGAGAAGTCAGGTCCTAGGGCTCACATCTGGTTTAGCCCCCCAGTGACCTTGCCTTGTTCCAAAAAATGAAATTAAAGTAGAAAGGGCACTGCTTTGAGTCTGTTAACAAAACCAAAGTGGAATCACAGGCAATATTGGATAGCTTGCGGGATCCACTTTGTAGATACAGTTTTTGTTGTTTGTTATATCTTAACATCATAATGTGAATTGGAATGCGCACACTAATTACTAATTTATTGCTATATCAATAATGTTTTCTGAATATACAATGATATAGCTTTGTTTGTAGCTAATATAAAGTTGGTAAATTTTATTTTCTTTTCAATTTAACTAAACTCTTGGTTCATAAACTTCAATAAACAACAGTCTTATCATATACTAGCCAATGTTTATTTGGGTGTATAAACCAAAAGTTTAATATAAATTAAAATACAGACAAAAGGCATGGATATATGTCTACTTTTCTTGTTTACAACAAAAAATAATGAAAGAAATTCTGATAAATCCTCATTTTATCTTAAATTTTATAATTTTGATTTATCATCTTTATAAGGAAAAATAATTGTAAAATTGCCAATTTTTTGTATAATTATAATTTGTGAAATTAAAATTACTGAAGTAAACAACTAACTTGAAAATATAATAAAATGGGATGTAAAATAAACTAACAAATGCCTAAATAATCGGGCTAATATATGGCTATAATTAAATAATAAATACAAATGAATTTGGTATAGAGGTAGGTATTAGGCACCATCTCTTATCTAAATTAATAATTATAATTTTTAATAATTTAATAAATAATTTAGAACATTCTGGAAGAAAATAACTGACTCCTCGGGGTGGGGCTTGAAGCCGCAGCCTACCTCTATACCAAATTCGTTTGTATTTATTATTTAATTATAGCCATATATTAGCCCGATTATTTAGGCGTTTGTTGGTTTATTAATATATCATAGGGCTTTGAGATGCATTATATTTATGGGATGTAAAAGTTGAAAATTTAGCAATGAAACATTTTTTGGGATAAAAATGTTATTTTTAATGGAACATTGATCTGATGATGATACATTTTGGTCTCAAAAACATTTTTATCATTAAAAGTTTGACTTTTGTATTACTATTTAAAATATTTTTGGTTTTATTGATAAAGTAAAATTTAAAGCAAGAAATGAGAATTATATCTTTTATTTTAAACTTAAGTAATGTAAATTTAGGAAATTTTTTACTTTTAAGGAATTACTTGACTTTAAACAAGACAAAAGTACAATAATATATTTTATGTATGTATGAACAATGAAAGGTAAAATTATATGTATTTAATAATTAAAATGTTACTAATTGCATGCAGATAAAACCTTATCTGTAAACTTTGGCCTTTGATATTGCTAACATTTATACATAAACCTTGATGTGATTAGTATCGGGTTTTTACGTGTGATTACACCATTTTTTTTTTTTTTTGTAAAGCAGATACTGTAAATTATCTAACATATTAGTTAAAAACATCAATATTTGTGAAGTTGACTTTTGGTAGAAAGAAAAAAATTTTACTTAACGTAAATTTTCTTGTATAAATATTACTTTTTCCATTTTAATTTGTGATTTTTCATAATCTCATAAAAACAATTATCCGAAAAAAAAACTTAGGAATATTGATAATAGTTTTATAAGAACATTGTCAGAGTTTTAAGGAATTAATCACTTAATTTTTTTAACATTTTTAAAATACCTTCAATTATTCAAAGTGTGTTAAATTTTTTGGCAGAAACGTCACCCTCTTCTTTCTCAGTTTTTGATGAGGGAGTAAATTAGAGCAAAATTTAATTGATGGAAACTCATATGCATAAATAAAAAATAAAATATATTTTAATATATAATAATGCACTTTACTCTTTTGTTTAAAGATTCAAAGGTTTAACTTTTTGTATTTTGCGGATGAATCAAGAAAATATTTTTGAAGTTACAAAATACAATTTTATGTTATGTAAGGATAGGTATATCAATCGAAGCCTTCAAAGCTTTGAGCCTTTGAAAATTTGGCATTTTTATGCTTTGAAACTTTGGGAAAAAATGAGTTGAAGTTACAATGATTTTAATTAATATTTAAACAATAGTAAAAGTAAATTTTAAAGAAAAAATTAAAATATTGGTGTTGGTACACAAACATTAAAAAGATGGAGAAATTTTATTTAGTGCTCAAAATCATTGAACCTACATCAATCAATAAAGGGTGTTCTCGATTTGTGGTAACATTTTAACAAAAGTAAAGAATTGATTGTCTCCTTGTCTTTTTAACACTTTTGTAAACTTAACTTTTTATTTCAAAGAAAATTCTAAACATATTTAATAATTAAACAGGTTTGAAATTCCGAATTGAATTCAAATAAAGCTTGTTTCTAAAATTTTTGGTTTGTATTTATTAATTTAATTTTAAGAATTCTCAATATAGTCATTTTTTCAATTCATAATTAATTGAATTCATTCATTTCTAGTAAAGATAAATTATTACGGAAAAAATGTTGGCGTTAAAACTTTTAAAGCTTTGACCTTTTGAAAATTGTGTTTTAAAACTTTGAAGATTTAAAAAGAAAAGATTTGATATTCCTACTTAAGGACAAGAAATACAGGACATATGATGTTTTTCTTTTTATAAATGCATACTGATTTTATTTGAATAATAGTTGCAAGTATTGTTTTAAACTGCGTATTACTGCGTTACTGTTTGAGGGTGTTTATTATTTCCTTTGAACGTATCCATTTGTTCTGTTTTTAATAAAGTATTTAAATATTTATGAAATTTTGGTTTTTAAAACAAATATACTGACAATTGATATCTCTCTTTATAATGATTGTTGCTTTCTATCCACCAATATTAAGATAATTAAAAAGTACACCCATCATGTATTGCACATTTTACATATTTCGTTTTCTATTAAAGTTTGCTTGTTAAATAAATATAGCACCTACCTACAGTAGTGTATGGTATTTACTCATTTTATATTGTTTCCAAATTGCTTCCTTTGTGAATACATGAAGATATACAGAAAATATATTAATGAATTGAGTGTATATTTTATATATAAACAGAATATACACTTAATTCATTAATATATTTTTCTATTTCATGTTTCAGTTGGTGAATATTTTTAGAGAGTATATTATTTATGATTTTTTGAACATCATTTATTTCAGAACACAAATGGTTGTAATCAATGCTCTTTTTTAAAAAATTATTGCTGGTACACACACATTGTGACTGGAAGTAAAGTTCTGTAACACAGATGTGCTAGTGACAGAGGCATGCAGTGACATTTGATGATAGGGAAGCTGTGCTGTCCCTAGATAGAATCATTGGAAGCATTATATGATATTTCAGTGTGTAGCATCCACAAGCTAAACTGCGTGAGGTTGGTGCTCTATAAAGTGCATGTGTGAATGCCTGTAATCTGGCTGCTTTACACCATTCAAATATTTTCGCCACGGAAGCCGTCCCATATTCGACAATACAATGCTTTCATTGGGAATATGCGTATACGAATTTATGTTCGAATATACAATAGCGATTTTATCATTGTTTTTCACATGTATAGAAATTTGTAGTAAAATACATAATGCAGTTATAATAAAATATTAATTTTAATTAATTCAAAGTATGTTAAAAAATGAACATAATTGCACAATATGTATTTATGTTTTAGAAAATACAAGGGAAGCGGTGCTTCCACAGCTTCCACGGATGGCATGCCACTGGCTAGTGATAATATTTTGAAAGGGAACCATGTTTTTACCTTTCCAAAAATTATATTAAAAGAAATTACCTTATTTGATTTAGTCAGAAATGATAAAGGTGACATGAAAAAGAACAGTAAAGCAGGGATATATATTGTTCCACTAAGTGATGAGAGAAGGCAAATAAAGCGTATTTAGAGCTAAAAACTAGGCTAGAAGAGCATAGTAGAGATAGCATAGTAATGCCTTTTTCTGCCCTGATATGTCAAGAAACCCTTAATAAAGAAAGCATGGTATGGTGGGCTGGACAAAAATGTTGAAAGAAATAAGGAAAGAAGTTTGGAGGTGGCTGAAAAACAAAAAGTTTGAAAGAGAATGTAATTATAAATAAATCTTGTTGTCAGTAAATACATAGTTTTTACGGTTTATTAAAATGAGATTTTTTTACTTGGGTGAAGTCTGGAGTAATGTGTGTGTGTAATGTTTTTATTGTTAGTTTTGGTCATTGTTTTTGCTGATGGAAATGCCGGAAATGCCAGACGAGCAATGTGTTTCCTATGTCATTATATCAAGTACGACTTCCCGTAGGATGCAATTCGCTTTTACCGAAATTAAGAACATTACGTTTAAGAAAAGCCATTTGTGCAACAAGAAAAATCATGTATTCTAAACTTGACGGCTTAAAGTTGAGAATCAACTCTTTGAGCAAATAAAAATAATAATATACTGAATTTCTCATGAAATGCCCCTACTGAAACGCAGTCAAAAATGCAAAAAATTGCATTTATGGTTATTTTGATATTGTTATGCAAAAAACTGAATTTATTGTTATTAATTTAAATAATAGCTAGGGATACCCTCTAGTGGCCATTTTTGGCATACCGTGACAGAGTCTGCTCAGTTTTTCAGTTTTATATAGTAGTTATTTAATTAATAATAATTGATAAATAAAACAAAAATGAACCAAAATAATAAAAATGTATCATTTGGGTAGCCATTTTGTATTTTTAACATAATACATTAAAAAGTTCTGTCTGAAACATTTCACTTAATTTTACTTATTTTATAATTACTTCTATAATGAACTGGTATTATAAATAAACAGAAAGAAATGGGAAAAACAGATTCTATGAGATAATTTTTTTAAACTTCTTGCTGATGAGTGATGTGTTTTTAATAGTCACTTCTGTGGTGCAGGATGTACAGTACAATGGCATGAGTTTGCAAAGATTTTATTTCTGTTGTAATAGTTTTTCCAGATTATATTCCAAGATGGGTTATTTGCAGGAAATTACAGTAATTCTTTTTTTGATTAAAACTATTTTTATCTTTTAATATGTAGAGGATAATGTTTTTCCTTATATGATTTACATTTTGCTTTTACATATTGCTGCTTTGTTTTGATAGTGGCACAACTAGAAAAAAATGACTTTGCCTTTTTTGCATAAATAAAGTCCTTAGGTACAGCACTTTTATCATGTAAAATGGCATATTTCTACTCAGTTGGATTACCATCAGAGATAATCTGTGTCATCAACTTGTATTCAACTATCAGTCAATTAGAATTTTTAAATGCTTCCTTTGTAAAATTAACATTTTTTTTAATTACTCCACTATCGAAGCAAAGCAATGATATGCTGTAGTATATCTTATCATGGCATATTATGTATAAAATCTACAACAGTTGATTTAAATAACATTTACTGAAATTTTTTAAATATAAGTCATTATTTTATGTTTTGGTAAATATTTTTCTGTATTATTTCCTTCATTATGGTTTAATTTGAAAAGTTTTAATTTCACTAAACAATGTTATGTGTCTTTCTAATCATAGTGGTTCTTTTTAAACACTGACAAACAAATAACTATGGTTAAAGTAGCGGTCTAACTTTTTATTTGACCAATAATGCTTTAACAAATTTTATGTCCAAATTGGAAGATACATAATTCTGATTTCAAGGAATATCTTTTCTCTAAAAATATCTAAATGACAAAACTAATCGTAAACTTCAAAATTTATATTAAATGTAATTTAGTTTTCTTTTACTTTTATTTTAATATCATTAAATTACTTTAGGTTCAAGCTCAGGTTCATTCTTCACTTACCGCAAAAGAAGACGCATTAAAATATGTAGAGTCGTTGATTTTTCGATTGCTTGGTATGCTCTGTGCCGCTCAACCGCATACGGTTCAAGACGTGGAGGATCGTGTTCAGAAAACATTCCCTCATCCCATAGATAAATGGGCCATAGGCGATGCTCAAAATGCGATAGAAAAAGGGAAAAAGAAGTCGCCGCTTGTTCTCCCAGTTGAAAAAATTCATCCTTTACTACAAAAGGTAAAGTGTATAAAATTAATTTTCTAATAAATTTTATAATAACAATATAATGATGAATTATTCCATTTTGTTTATAAATATGTTCTTAAACACACAAACAAAAAATGCAATTGAAATAATAATAAATCTTTCTTTAAATATTTTCAATTGGAAAAATTTAAAAAGGAAATAAGGAAAAAATTGAAGATAATTTGCAACACACTTCTCAGTATTTTCTTTTTCTCTTGGAAATGGTCACTTGCCTCTTCGACACTAAATGTTGCTGTCAGTCCATCTAAAATGGTGCATAGCTGTTACATATTGTTCATGTTTCTATATGAATTTTGCTTGTAGCTGGATTGTTTTTGAAGCCCAGTGTAGTACAATGAAGATGATGTAATATATTATAGAAAGATGTATATTAGTACTTAAATGAGTCTTTTCTTATGAGTAAAAGCGGGGAAGATTTCTCAGAAATAAAGTGGAAGACACTATTTTCTCACAGTGAGAATCGTGAGGCAACAGCTGCAATGATCAGGATTGAAAAAATTTGTTTAGTCTTGCTGATTCACTTCTGAGTTTCTTATCATTATGAGAACTAATGAGACTTACTTATCAATTATTTTTATACACTATTTAACTCAAAATTTTATCCAGGAAGTATTTCTAATAAATTAAGTAAAATTCTCTTGATAAATTTAATAATTATAAATTAATTAAATAATTTAAATAATAATTTAATTAAATTGTTATTTAAATTATTTGATTAATTTTAAATTTTAAATTCTCTCTCTCTCTCTAAATTTTTTTTATTTGATTATATTTAAAAACGTAATTATTGTGTATTTTCAAATTTTAAGTGAAGAAGATATTCTTGCTAAAAAGCAAAAGAACTTTTAATTAAAGAATCTCTTTGTATCATGGATAATGTGAAATTATTTCTTTTGATTTACTTTACACGTGATAAAATAAGAAAGCTAATTCAATAGTACATTGAAGTTCTTCACAGTAATAGTGATTTGACAAGTCATAGTGACAAGTCATATGAAAATTTTTCTTAGTAAGATATGTTTAAAATTAACAAACAATTAAAATTCATTTAAAATTCATTAGAGATAAAATGAAGTAATGAAAGGTGTTGGAATAGTTAAAATCTTAGTGTTGTTTGCAATTTTGCAATGTGTGAAGAATGACTTAATGTATTTTCTTGAAACAAGAAAATGCTCAATAATCCTGTAATTTTCCTTTGATTAATTCATACTTGATTAAATTCACACATTGACCATCAGATATATTTTGGCATTCTATTTTATCGATCTTTTCCAAATACTGATGCTAGGTAGTCGAATGCCAACATGTCCTTGAGATCCAAATTTGAATCAAGTTTCACCACTACATGAACCTGTGACAAAAACTTTATTATACATGGTCAGAGCAACCATATCAAACATCTACACTCTTGAGTAATACACGGACAATACAGTTAATTTCACGTGCTGTGTACAAGTGTTGCCAACCAACTCAGGTTAGGAATAGTGTTGCCAGTCAGTCTTCTGAATCTCTGGTCACCACAATATCATTATGATAAAATAATTATTCAGCATCCAAAAGAATGTAAAGCTGTTAAATTTGACTGTAGATAGTACAGCAGAAATAATTTCTTTTGATAGTGAAGATGAATGCATCAAGATACAGTGGACCCTCGATATAACGCGCATACTGGGCGGGAAACAACACCCGCATTATAAGGTGAACCGCGTTATACCGAGCAGCACGGTGAACGCGGTTTACCTCTTTACTTTAGCAATAATGTCAAGCTTTTCTTTTATTCATCGTGCATACAATAATTAAACACTATTCAAAATGCATGCAGGAACTCAATACATACACAATTACTCAATACGCAGTAACAATAAAATGCGCTACTTGCTAATGCCGCACGGACCTGTATAAATGTGTTTGAGCTTATTGCCCGCGCTATAACCGAGTGCGCGGTATAGTGAGCAGCGCTATAATGAAGGTCCACTGTATTGTTTTATTTCTCAAAATTAGAATCAAAACATGAGGATCTCCTTACATTCATACCAACATACAGTGTATTGATATGAATCTTTTCTGATGACATCTTCCATCAAGAATCACTTATCGCTGCCAGATCTCACATTTGTTTATTGTTTTTATAAAAAACAATAACAATAAGTTTCTAACTTATAAAGTTAGAAACTTGAATCAGATAATTGTTTATAAAATAAAAAGAAATTGTACTGTACATGGAATTAATTTTTTGGCAACTTAATTAATATGTAGTGTATACTATTGACAGAAAGAGCATTGTTCAATTATGTTTATAATAAATGGTCTAGAAAAAATATTCTGAAGTCCTCATAAATTTTTATATAGGTGTATTTATTATACTTACTCCAAAATTTTATATTTTTCTAATATAATTGAGAACTGTTGTTTGATCTTAAGTATTAAAAGAGAGAGATTGTTTCTTTTATGTAATCATGGACAAATAATTGCATGATGTATACATTATAATATACTCAAATGACCAATAAATTGATAATATAGAGCTCAAAACATTTTTGAGATTACTGTGGTATCAGATTTATTTTTATAGAAAAATCAATGATGTTAATTTAATTTTAATATCACAGAGTCTTTTGTACAATATCATTCATGTGTGACGTTTTTGTTTTTGTCTGACCATTAATCTTATTTAAAACAAAATGATCAATTCTATTGAAATGATAAAGCTGATATTATAATATCCCTAATTATTTTGAGTGATTTATTGTAAGAAATTTAATAGTTTCTTGTAAGAAAACATTTGTTGATAATAAAATTTAATTCATATCATTAATTATTGATATAATTTTCTTAATAGGAGGTTCTTGGCTACAAAATTGATATTCAAGTTACACATTACATTGTTGCAGTTTTGGAATATATATCTGCTGATATTTTGAAGGTTTGTATCATTTCTTTTTCATTAATCAATTTTATTGATGATTATAATCATACTATTTCATTACATACATAAAAAGAGTTCTGTCTCTCATGATAAATATTATATAAAAAGTATTCATAACTATTCATTTATTAATGTCAAATAATTAAATACTATTCTAAATTGAAGAAAAACACTGAGATTGGCATTAAGTTTTTCTTCAATTTTGAATACAATATTTGGCGTGGGAAACACCCTATTGATTATAATTAAATACTATTCAACAACTAAAAACTGGGCATGTGTTAATAAACACTGCACATATAATCAATATCCAGCGAGAAGAAACCGCTAGCCTGACAATGCCCATTAAACATGGATGAAAACATTTGCTTTCTTGTTGTTTCTTTTTGTTGGATATTGGTTATATATGCATTGTGTAATTAAATACTGTTTTATGTATGTATATATGATAATTGAGGACAGATTGTACTATGTTGACTTTTAGAAGTAAATAGATTATATCAATGTATATTAAACATTGCTTTTAAAAAAAGTACAAGCTAAATAGCGCCTTTTGGTATGTACTTAAAACTATATAACTAAGTTTTTCTTTTTAGTATCTAATCAGCTTGTAATACTAATTTCTGTCTAAAGATATTTTAAGTAAGATAAAAGATAGAAAGATATGATTAATCTGTATGGTTATATGATATTCAAGTTCATTAATATAGGTCTGGAAGGAAAGATGAGACAGGCTTGGGTAGTGTAACTGGTAATGCATCTGAATTTAAGCCCTGTTCTGAGTCTTTTCTTCCACATATTCAAAATTATTTATTTAACATTAAATTTAATTTTTAGTTACTAATATTTATATAATATGTTGACCTTACCACCTTAGACAAATTATATACTTGTAATCACTTAATTAAATCTAACAGTTAGATATTTTGGTTTAATATTCAAAACTATATAACATAAAATAAAAATTGTTTTGTGTTGACACAATGGAAAGACGTTTTTCAAAAACACTTGGCATATTATTCATCACTTTATTTAGTTAGGATGACAATTACAGATGCATTTCGGGCATTCGTCCCTCCTCAGCTAACTAAATTTTAAAAATTAAACATAAGAAAATGTATACATACTAATACAAATTACATATAATCATAGATATCACGTAATTAAAACATACCTTAAAAGCACGGATCACGAACATACAGACCACAAACGCAAGAATAATATGCCAAGTGTTTTTGAAAAACGTCACTCCATTGTGTCAACATAAAACAACACAAATTAAAACACGGTTTCATTAGAATTAAAATAAAATAAAAATATTTTAAATAAAATAAGATTAAACTAATATTAAAAAGAATTAATATATTTATTAAATTTAAGACATTAATTTTATGATGAAATTTTTATAAACATTTTAAAAGTTCATTTTATTAACTCTGAACACATCATACAATATTACAAGATATATAACATTCAGGGAAAAGAAATTTGATAATAGGATTTCATTAGTAGCTTACTTGATTTAGTAACTAGAAATGCTACATTTTTGTAATTAATACCATTATAAAAGATTAATTTTTATAAATTCATAGTAAATAGTATCTGATTTTATCGCTATCAAATTTTTAACTTCATTTAATATAGTTCATTATGTAATTGTTTTGATAAACACTATTCTTGTTACTTTGTAATCAAAATGTTTCAATATGTGATACCAAGAAAGATTTTCTTTTGTTCAAAAGACTTAGAATAATAAAATTCTAAATTTAACTATTATAGATTATTATTAATTCTTGTTGTTATTCTAATTGTGTAATCTTTCAAAAGCTTGCAGGAAATTATGTAAAAAATATAAGACATCTTGAAATAACATGTCAAGATATTAAAGTTGCAATGTGTGCAGATAAAGTAAGTATTGTTTATAACTTAATTTGATTTCAAATATAAATTTAAAAAATAACTATAAGATATATTAGAATTTTGAATTAATATTGTAGGTATTAATGGATATGTTTTATCAAGATGAAGATGTTTCACTAAGTATTGAAGAAGAACCAATACGCAGAACATCTGTTACATACGACGAAGTTGTAAAAGATCTAATACATGAAGATAAACAATATATTAGGGATCTTAATATGATTATTAAAGTTTTTAGGGAACCATTTGCCAAAATTTTTCCACAGAGCAAAGTGAGAAAATTTTAATTTTTTCATCTTAATTTATTTAAAACTCTTAATCAGTTTTTTGTCGCTTTTAAATAATTTTCACAAATCTAAAATTAAATGTGTGTATTTAAATTTCTAAATCTTAAAAATTAGTAGTTTTAAAATAGTTGTTTTTATACCATAATTTTTGGAGTATAAGTTGTGGCTTATATGTTTTTTTTTATGTTGGAAAAGTGAGATTGTATATATGGAAAAGTGAGATTGTATATATACAAAAGTGCAACTTATGCATAGAAAATTTGACATTATTACAACTCATTCTGCAAATGGCAGTAATAATACTCAATATTATTGATGTATTTTCTGATATTGAAGCTGGAAGATGAATATTGGCTAATATTGTTATTGTTGTTTGATATTATCAATATCAGTAATTATTGAAATTTACACTTAATTGAGTTATAGCCCAATGTTAATGAACTTTGAAAGTTTCAATGAATTTTGTTTGTTGCAAGAAATGTTTTCAATGATAATTGTAAGTATTGTTTTTAACATTGAGTATTTATTGGCAACTAAAAGTTGATATGGTTAATATAAAGGTGTGGCTTTTCTATCAATCAGTTGATAATGACAATCTGTTTTTACTCTGTAGCATAGACCCAAGTGTGGCTCCAAAAATTATGGTAAAATGAAAATTACTTTAATGTTAAAGAATGTGACTATGATTCTAATATATTTACATAAATAATTAATATTTTTAAGGACTTAGATACCATATTCAGCAATATTATGGACATATATGACTTTTCTGTAACTCTACTTGGCTCTCTCGAAGATGCTGTAGAAATGGCCGAAGAAAATGGTCATCCAGCAATAGGAGCCTGTTTTGAAGAAATGGCTGAAGTAAGTTAAATATTAAATATAAACTATGAAGTTATTAAATTGTAAAAGTGAATTAAATCATTTAATATGTTAAAATTAAAAAAATTATTTTATTTTAAATGAAAGTAAACTTAAACTTCACTTATGAACTTAAACCATGATATATTGCCTTCTAAATAGTAACATTCACATAAAGTACTGACAAATACTTCTGAGTGGATCCATAAATATTAAATACAGACCCATTCATATCTGTGAATTACTGAATGTACAATTTTGTATTGCTAATAAAATTGTGATCACAAAATAATGAGATTTTTAAAATCAAACTTGTGTTTAGATTTCATAGACTGCTTGAGATATTGATGTATATCCTAAAAATCTGTACAAATTTCAAAGTTGTTTAAAATGTATTGTTTATTCTAAAATAAGGTTTTTTGGGTACAGATAGGCTGACATGATCAGGACCAGAATTTGATGCAATTTGAACTTTAGTCTTAACTTGTTTCATTAACTTCCAGAAGTAGTCAGCTTTGAAGGCAAAGTTTGGTCTTGATTGTGTCCTCCAACTCCTTCACAGGTTCAGTTTACCAACCAGTTTCATAAACTTTTTGCTTCAGTTGGTATCAAAATCTCTCAATTGGTCTCGGTTGCAGAACATGTGGAACATTGTCTTTACAAGAGATGTATTGATTTTGGTAATGGTCCAATTTGGCAACTATATTGTGAACTTAATGGGTGGTGGCTGTGTCTGGCCAGAAGATATATCTTTGGTTGGTGTAGTATTTTGTTAAGAAGGGTTACTAGTATTGGCCTCTTTTGAATGCATTCATTGCCATAACATGCAGTGAATGCATTCCTTAGTGATGGAGAGCCACGACAGGCAATGAAGGTCTATGAATGTTTCTTTGGACCGACTGCCAGCCAAACTAGACGCTTTGATAAAAACTTTGCATTTGACTTCAGGATTCAGATCTACTACCCCTTTGGTGAAATGATGACTGTTACCAGCACATTCACCTTTGTCAAAAGTGAAATAGGACTTGTCCATTTACCATATCAAGATTGTTTGACATCTTCAAGATACCATTACACAGCTTCACAGAAGGGTTTTTTGAGTAGCAGGCTCAATATTAAAATAAAGTTTTTACAAAAATTTTTTCCAAAATATCCTCGTATATTTTGGAGCAGATTTTCACATTTTGAGGGTTACTTGATATTCCTTTAGAATCCAGTCAATGTGTCAGTGTGAAATTTTGAACTTTCTTCCTAATTTTCTAAATATTTGTTCAACTTTTTCCAATGACTTTTTCTTCCAATTGGTTCCTCTTCCTTTCAGTCATTTTCCTCTTCTAATTCTTCTTTCTTCAAGTTTCCTTTGCTTTATACTTGAAATTATGCTTCATACTGTATGCCATGGAACTCTCATTACAGAGAAATGTTAACTGTATAAGATTTCCTGGTTTTGTGAATTTTAGTATAAAGTCTGCCAGTTATGTTTCTTTGATCAAATTCATTTGATTGTTCTATTCCTAAAATGGAAAAGTATGTACATTAACTTTTTCAATAAATGGAATCAAGAACATTCTAGAAAGAATGTGTGCTGTCTCATGCATATGTACAATTATTCAGAATTACTGAAAAATGCTACTGAAATTTATATAGAATTTTAGGATACATGCCTATACTTTTGTTTCATACTTTCTCAATTTAGTGCCAATTTTTTAGAGGATACAAATGAGTTTTAGATTGGGAGTTTGAACGTACAAGAGTTATTGCCATTCATTTCTGTTGACTTTATGTTATAAACCAAAGATGGTTATAGTTTCCTTTAATATTCTTATCTGATATAATTTCTTATATTAAGTTTAACCATAGATCATTTACAGTTTTGTTCTGTTATAATAACTGTTTTAATCTATTTATAAATAATCCTTGAAAAATACATTATGCATGCTTTCTTATTATATACAGTTTAACTAAGGGGACCACAAGATGGGGTTATCAGTTTCATCATACATGATGAGATAATCAGTAATAATGGAGTCCATTTTCTTAAATGCAGTAGAAAAATGGGGTTTCCATTTATGATTCTACATCAAAAACAAACTTTTATCTAAAACATTTTTCCAAAATTGTACTTGAGGTCATGTGCCAGAGCTTGAGGTCATGACAGATTTACATAATATTTTCTCATTTTTCCATAGGAGAAAACTGTGACTAGGGATTGCAATTGCTGGATCCCTCATCCAGCAATCCAGCTGGATCCAGCACTACGGATTTGCAAATACTCAATTAACTTTCTAAATAATGGTGCAAAGTCTACGTTGTCGGCTTTGCTACGTGTGCTATCGTTCGGCAGTCGAGAGTGACGTTGCCATTCAGTGCAGCACGTGCTACACCCCTTTCTACACCACACTGCCCGCCCTTTTGCCTCTGCCGATCTAATTGCCAGTTGACTTTCTGCTCTTGCTAAATAAAATAAGTAATTCCTCTCCTAATCCTGGTGCATAATTCTAATTTATGGTCAGTTGTGACGTCAATGAATCATGTGACGGAACAATTTATGATTATTTGATGACCCTGAAATCAACTAGTGTAGAGGCAGAAAGGCCTTCTCCGCAGCGGGATATATATGCAATTCATTAAGAAGTAGGTTGGGAGACAACACCATCAATACCATTTGTTTCTTGAGATCCTACTTCCAGAAAAGTCAAAAAAATAACAGAAGTGATTGATTTAATTTTATTTAATCCTTTAAAATACTTTATTCAAGACAAGACTAATATTTTATAACTTCTACTCTAATTCTATTAAGTAAGAGTTTTTAACTTTTATTCTATAAGTGGTTAGTGGGCTAGGCTAGGCAATTTTATTGTGAAAATTAGTGAGAAACTGAGACTACCTAGTTAGTTAAATAGTTAATTAAATTAATGAGTATCAGTATCTTAGATATATGATGATATGAATGTATGTGATTCATGATTGTGATAATAATAACTAACTACTAGACTACTACTAATTACTTACTCACTACTTTACTAACACAAATAATTAAATTACTTATAATAACTACAGACTGATATGTAGAGCCTATATAAGAAAACTGGTAAGACTGATAGCCACTTAGCCACTGATTATCTGTCCTTACATTATTATAATATATTAATATAAATTAATTAGTAGAATTACCTTTGCTATTATTTAACTTAAAGATTACATTATAATTATAATCTAACTAAACATTTAAAGTTAATTATCTCTATCTCAAGTGTTAAACCGAACCAAAGTTAAGTTTACTACCTAAATGTGTAAGAAGTTTTACTGATTTATAGTGACCAGTCTAAATAATAAAAGTTTCTTAAGTATTTTAAAAAAAATGTTTTATTTCTTTAAAAAAAACCATAAATTGCTGGATAGATAGATAGATAGATAACACTTTATTGCATCAAAAATACATCTGCGCTGGATCCAGCTGGAATGATGTTGGTCCAGCAAAAATCCAGCTGGATTGAAAACACTGCTGGATTGCAATCCCTGTGACATCCCTCACATTAATTAAGAATTCTGTTAAAAGTTTAATAATAGCTTTCTGATTTTTTCTTTTTAAAAGAACTTCACAGACACATGTGCAGTGTGGTGACTGTATGAAAGTTTAAATGTTTTCTAACTTTTGATAAGTGCATTTTTCAAGAAAAAAGGTTTTAAATAAAAGTTTGTTTTCAATGTAAAATCATAAATGCAATAAAAAATGGAGATTTCCATTTAAGAAAATGAACTTGATCTTGTTTTCACTCATTATATTGCCATTTATGATGAAATCAGTACTCCATCTTGTAGCCCCTTAAAGTGTATTTCTGGTTCAATAATTTTTTTCTCACGTAGTATTCATATTTATCAGTTATTCTAGTGAATTAATTAAAATGACCTGAAATTTGTTTCTGCTGAGCAAAAATGCAATAAAATAATTCTAGTTTTACATTTTTATATTTTGTATTGAAGTAAATCATTTGTTGAAAAAATGTCAATTTCTCTTCGTTTTTGTCCAAACTAATCATTAAATTTAATAAAAATACAGAATAGAGACTCAAAATATCTTTACTTTTCGCCATGTCCAATCATCAGCAGAGACAACCTTTCTTTAGAGACTGTGCCCCTGCAACATGGACATGGCTAAAAGTGAAGACATTTTTAGTCTCTGTTACATATTTTTATTAAATTTTAAATTCATCAGCGCTTTTTTACAAAATAATCATTAAATTGTTTAGAAATTTCCTAATACCTAAATTACATATATTTTTGTATTGACAAACAAATTGCTTATCGATATAGAGGACAGATTGCTAGAATTGAGAATAGCACATTATGCATTAGGATAAGTAGATGACTATGTTGATTTTATCTAGTTGTTTACTCTTAGAAATATAAGATGTTAAGAATTTGATATCTAATATTTACACTGAGTGGTTAATTTATTATGAGCATCTACTAAGTAAATTGTTGGGCCATCTTTTGCTTGTAATACTGCTGAAATTCTCTTTGGCATGGACTCTACAAGATATTGGCAAAGTGGCTGGAGGAATCTGACACCATATCCAATAAATTGCATTTTCCAGTTTATTAAGAATGGATGGTTCTGGATCCTGATATCTCTTTCAACCTCATCCCACAAATGCTCAATTGGATTGAGATCCAGTGATTGTGGAGGCCAACTAAGCAATGTGAAGTCTCTGTCATGCTCTTCAAAATCATCGTTGGAGCTTTATGGCATGAATCATTGTCCTGCTGGAAGCATCAGATCCATTGGGGTTGGCTATTTACATAACTGGATATACAATATTTAATTATCTTTGGGCATTCAAATATTGTTCTACACAAAGCAAAGGGCTCAAACAATGCCAGAAAAACATTCCCTATTCATACATTGCCTCGACCAGCTTGAAGTGTTGTGGCAATGCACGCAGCGTCCATGCTTTCGTGCTGTTTTCTTCATATTTGCACTATGCCATTTGTGTGTTGCAATTGAAAATGTGATTTATCGGACCACATTACCCTTTTTCAGTTATTTACTGTCTAATCTTTCTGATCAAGTTGGAGTTGTTTGATCTTGTTAGCTGCAGATAACAAAGGCTTTCGAACAGGCTTCCATACCCAAGATGATGGAATGTATGACGAACAGTTCTTTCAGAGGCTATTGGAGATGTTCCGTGACTAAAATCAGCTGGACATACTGTTGCTCTTCTGTTAGATTGGACAACTCTGGCAATTCTTTCAGCTTGAGCATTTAGCAGCCTAGAATGACCACATGCTTTATGTTTAGACCCACTTCTTTGTTTGGTAGTCCACTTTTTGTTCACATGAACAACAGCTGCTCTCAAACACTTTACAAGCAAAGCAGTTTTGCTGATACTCACTCTGCTGCTTCTAGCATGCAAAATCATTTTACATTCAAAGTCTGTTAAATGACATCTTTTACCCATACCTTCACAGGCAATACCCTTCAATTGTCTGTACAAGCGCCCAGAAATCCCTCTTTATAACAATCTTGCCTTGTGATGGCAATAGCATAACATCATAGCTGATTTGCATAAACTTTGCAGGTGGTCATAATAAATTGGCCACTCAGTGTATATTTCACATTTATTCACAAAAGTATGTTTTCATTTATTAGATAATTTTTTCTTTTGTTTATAATTATACTCTCTTTACAGTCATTGTTTATTAGAAATAAAGTTATATTTATATACTGTTAGGTGTTATTATTTCCATTCTTAAATATAGTTATAAAATTATTCTGTCATAATCTTTAAACTTTCATATACCAATATCTACAAATCCGAGGCATGTGCTGTACGTCATACACCAAGAACTACTGGATTACATCACGATATAATAGCCTGATATAATCCGATAGTTGTTGGCTTTAAACTTTCTGCTTATACTCTGAAGCAATATTTAACTTTATTATTAAATACTAATGTTCGTTTTATAACAATGGTGAAATAGTTTATGATAAGGAAGAATAATAATACTCATTTTTAAATATATTTTATTCGTCTTTGTCAGTTTTTGTTCATGTTTTATAATAAAATTTTCTTAATTGTTTTAGAATGCTGAATTTGATTTCTATGATAAGTATATACAAGATATTCTCATGCCACAGAGCCGAGAAAAATTATTGTCATTAATTCAGTGTCCGGATGTTGCTCATTCTTTACAGGTAAAACTTTAATTTTATGTTATTGTGTTAAGATTAATTTATTTAAAACTTAATATTTTACAATATGCAATTTATTATAATAATAAAATTAATAGTAAGTTACCATCATATAGATAAAAAATAACACAGGTCTGCATTGGAAAAATTGTTTGACTTTTTTTGTGTGATCCACTTTTTTTATGCTGAATTTAAAAATGTTACTAGTTTTTCTCTATCACATAAGATTTTTCTACAAAACCATTTTTATTGGATAAATAGGTGTTTCTTTGCATATTTTATGCCCATATTAATGACACGTTTCAGTAACTGTAATTTATTTAATTATGTTGTTAAAAAAGCAATGGCTACCTAGAAAACAATTACAACCTGGCATAAAGAATATTGTGAGGAGGAGCTTGGTGAACTCAGAGAAAGGACTGCTTCCACTCCTACATAGTTAAGCTGGGATTAATGAAACAGTTCATAAAGGCCTAAGGATGGAGGCTTTTTGTATTTATGTAAAAAGTTTCCAGCCTTGTCCAAAGCAAAACTAAAAGGTGTATTTACAGGACCTGATATAAGGAAATCAATATCAGACACAGAACTTCCTTCTGCAATGAACAGGAATGTCTGGATTGCATTTAAGGCAATAGTTTCAAAGTTTCTAGGAAATAATAAAGATTCCAATTATGAAGAAATAGTAGAGAACTTGTCAATTAAGTACCACGAACTGGGCTGCAATATGAGCCTAAAGGTACACTTTCTGAACTCGTACTTGAATTACTTTCCCGAAAATCTAGGGACTGTAAGTGAAGAACAAGACAAAAGATTCCATCAGGACATTAACGAGACGAAAAGAAGATAGCAGGGAACGGTGCAATGTCGGTATGATGGCGGATTACTATTTGATGACGCATAGGGACATTCCAGACACAGAACATAGAGAAGGTCCACGAAATGCAGTTTTAGAGCAAACTGAAAAGCACCAAAGCTAATTAGTGGCTTACGTTGTATTTTTGTACCCGTACACGTCGATAATAAACCGAAATTGGTAATATTTTCCGTGTTAAAATAAATTAAAACACTATTATTCATATGTATATAATATGCTTTTATAAATTTTTGACAAAACTTTGTAAAGCCTTTGTATCAAAATGTTACATGATGGAAACATTTAAGAGATTGGTTTTAGTTGTATTGACAGTTGTTAGTAAAAATCACATCTCAAAGTCCAAACAGTTTTTATTAGTTGAAATTTGCAGACCTGTGTAATCAATTTTATTTGAGATTATCTTATGTTTTAAAACTATTTAAATCATTCAAATATTAGAAATGATATTTATCTTAATATAAATAAGATATTATGTAGTAGCTATTGCATTTTACAGTGGAAACTATTAATTGGAATTTGATTTTGCACTGTTAAATTTTGAATTTAAATTTTCTGTGAATTTTAAACTCTTATCATGATGGTAAATTTTCATGTGTTAGTTGTAATTTTTTCAATGTTATTTATTTTGTCTGTGTTAAAAATGCATAAATGCACTAAAATATATAAACATAATTGTTTAACTAATTTTTTATTTTAATTTAGTTACATTAGTGAAGTAAAATAAGAATAATACAAATTATATTTAGTTGTTATATAAAAAATTTTTTTTATCTTAATCTTTCTAAATAATTTTTTAAATTTAAATCATATTAAGTATATTTAATTCTGTGCTGTAAGTGATAAAAAAGATAATAATTTCATTCATATTATGGAAATATTTAAAATTAATTTATTTTCTAAAATATCACACAAGAACAGTTTTGCCGACTTATGGTAGAAAAATATCATATCTGCTGCTTGAACTTATTATATGGCCATCTTGATTTGTAACACTTAACCCTCTATCTGTAGAAATAGTAACTAGATTCCCTGGAATGTCATTAATTTTTCATCTGCAACCCATTCTTACAACAAAAAATTTTTAGACCCTATTTTACAATGAAGTTTTCAAGACTCCCCTGTATAATATATGGTGCAAAACAAATTTTATTGAATGGGCATAATCTAAAATTTGTTTTTTTAAAATAAAATTTCAGTATATTAAACATTAAAAATACGTAATACAGTCCTTTCTTTATATACTTATTTCATATGCATAAACCTTAGTTTTTAAAAATTTTTGCAACTGTCTAAAACTTTTAGTCTATCCCTCAAGTGGCGCATTCCCCTACTTTAAGAAATGCTGCCTTCTGTTAAAGAAGCCTCAGTTCTGGACTTCTCACTAAATGGAAATAACTGTAATAAAATGTATTAGTGTAATATACCTATATTTTGTGCAACTTGAAGTATAATGGCATTTTGACAGAATGTTTATTTGTGAAAATTTTCTTTACACATCAATTTGAGCATTTTATCAGTAGGTCTAAAAATATAGCAGTCTCGAAAAATAGGAAAAAGGTGCACCTTATAATCAAGAACAATAGTAGCCAGCCTAAATAAAAGCTTCTGAAAATTTAGTAGCCCTCTAGCAGAGAAAAAAGACACAAAATATCAACAAGAAGGTGATATGTACAAAAATGGTGATTGTGAATCGGATCTTTTTAATAATTAATGATTATTTTGGGAGTAAGGTGTGTTTTTGAAATTATCATACATTGTACGACACTTGAAATTATCGTACAAATGTGATAATTATCATACAGATGGAAACCCTGCACAAGAACCAAATATAATAACGTCTTTATGAAAGTATTAATATTAATTAAAGATTGTTGTTTTATTAATTTTTTATGTGATATTGTTTTAACAGATTTTTACAAAGTAAAATGTATTTTTATTAACCAAAGTTCTGTAATCTTTAGACTGCTGGTCATGGCTTTACATTAGCTGTAAAGTATGTTCTTCCAAAATTACTATTAGGTCCTGTTTTTCATTGCTTTCAGTACTTTGAGTATATAAAGGCAAGTATTGGTTTTAAATCTTTTTACGTAAAATGATAAAAGTATCGTTGTTTACATATTGTACAATGTAATAATTTATTTTATATAGTTAAAAAACCAAATATAACAACAGTATTTATAGAAAAAAAATTATATTGTGGTTTCAGTAAATTTTTACGTATTTATCAATTATACTTTATAACAGTTATTGAAAAAATTAAGCCCTTCTGAAGAAGACAGAGAAAGTTTAGAACAAGCAGAAGGTCTTTTACAACCATTAAAGTCTGAATTAGAAAGAATATGTAGTGGAACTTTATTAAAAAGAAAACCTGGGTGAATATTAAAATAAAAGTATATTTGAGATTAAAATAATTTATTCATACAAACTTATTTTATTATTTTCTAATTGTAGGGAGGCATTTCTAAGAATGCATGGCCGTACAAATAGACAAGCTGCATTACAAAAAATGAATGAATTACAGAAAAGCATAGACGGTTGGGAAGGAAAGGACATTGGGCAATGTTGCAATGAATTTATAATGGGTTAGAAATTTTATTTAAATATTTTAGTGTTTTAAAATGTTTGAATTGTTTTATGGTAATGATAATTTGTGACAATTGTCATTTCATCTATTATTGAAATTAGATGGCATATTAGGCAAGGTGGGATCTGGTGGTAGAAGACAGTCTGAACGACATGTTTTTCTTTTTGATGGTCTAATGATTTTATGTAAACCTAACAACAAGCGATCTAGTGTTACGGGCCCAATGGCAGAGTATCGACTCAAAGAAAGATATTTTCTTAGAAAAATTGAAATTATCGACAGAGATGATGCCGAAGGTAAATATCCGTAAAAATATTAAAATCTGTTGTTAACTTAATATTGCATTCGCACTATCAGTTTTACTGCTGTACTGGACCAAAGTCAAAGCATAGCTATTTAAACAACTGTTATTTTGTTTTGTTTTATCTAAATTTAAAAAGTCTCTGTCATTATGTGACATGCCATATTTACTCGCATGTAAGACGAGTGTTTTGTTCATTTTTTACTGCTTCAAAAACCTAGGTCGTCCTATACGCACGGGCGAAAGATTCTTTGCGTTTTTGCAGATAATTTTTGTGAACCGTGTATTTGCATTTTTTACTGGATGCTTACCCTCTTGTATTTAAAAACATAAATATTTTATCTGGGTTGTTTGAATTGTTCTTGTATATTGTCAGGAGTAAAGATGAATAGCAATAGGAAAAGCAATGCTTTTGAATTTAATTCCGGATTGAAATTCCAAAATTACTGGGAGCCCGATATAGGTTTTAATCCATTTCCACATGAAAACAGATGATTATTTGGAAATCAGAATTCAGAGAAACTCGTAAGTGTAATCGACAGAATTGGGAAAAAAGATTCTCAATTGTCCAGCTTTACACGAACAAATTATGTTGTCAATTTTACAAGGTTTTTCCTTAAAGTTTAAAATGTCATTAATTTTTGTGGGACAATGTGTGCATTTACATTTGTTTGATATTTTACTTGTGATTAAACGAAATAAAATTAGAATTGTATTAATAAATCTAATTTTCTTTATTTTGATTTTTAAAGTCACACCTCGTCTTATATGCAAGTAAATACGGTATTTAATATTACTGTTATCTCCAGTGTCTACAGATATTAGAGTTTGATAACATTTACAACACATAATGAATGTCTTCTGCATATGTTGTATTGTGTGTGATGGCTCCTGCAAAAGAATGAACTACAGCACAATCATATGTAGGCTACTTTATTTTTCACAAGCATTGCATGGCATCAGTTTTTTGTCTTGTAACCTGTAAGATAAGGATATTTTTTTGAAAGTTTATTATGTAATCATTGTTTCCATAACTTCAAAATCCTGTCTGTTTCACGTTTTGTGATTATGTAATGAATATAAATATGACATTGTGTTCATTCAGTCCTTGGCGTAGTTTTTCAGCATTGAAGATCTAGAGTTTTTCCAGTTAAACACTAGTTGGGTTTAGACCATGGTTCTATTTGATTTGCATGTAACTATACTTCAGACAGTGTTTAAGTGCAAAGCTTTGATAATGCATATGATATCTGAGTTAATACCAGTAATATATCGGGGACAGATGTTAGTTTCTTACTGTTTTTTCCACATAGATAATATACTTTTACATCATTTACAGTTCACGTTTGTTAAATATCAACCTATGCAGGATCAAATGTTCTAATAGGTTTTGTATAATGTTAACACATGGGTGATCCCATCACGAGCTTATGCTTCTGTTGGCATTGCTTTAAGATTTAGTGAAACTTGCTAGAAGAGAAAGCTCAGTAATTAGTGTTATTGTTTCTTACTTTTTTAATTAGTTCATTAAACAATGATTTATTTCAAGTCTTAAAAATCATTATTACTGTTTTAGAGATAAAGTGTGCCTTTGAAATTGCTCCCAGAGATCAACCTCATATTGTATTATTTGCAAAAACAGTAGAAGAAAAGAATAATTGGATGGCTAACTTGGTTATGTTAAATACTAGAAGGTAAGATTCTATAATTTAAGTTGCAGTACTATGATTATTACACTATATTTGCAGTTATTTCTTACATGTTATGATTTTTTCCCCTCACAATATCAAACTTCTTTATATTTTAGCATGTTAGAAAGAACATTAGATAGTATCTTGCTAGATGTAGAAAAGAAACATCCACTAAGGCTCCCTCCTCCAGATAAATATAGGTCTGTAAAATTCCAAAATTCATATAATTGATATATATTAATATATTGGAATAATAATTAAATTGCTATTTTTGTAAATATTTTTATAGATTTGCTGTAGAGGATTCAGAAAGCAATATTATATTTGAAGAAGGAAAATCTAATGCTGGAGTACCATTAATAAAAGGTGCTACATTGGTAAAACTAGTAGAAAGATTAACTTATCATATGTATGCCGATCCCATGTTTGTTCGAACATTCCTCACGACATATCGATCTTTTTGTCAACCACAAGAACTATTAGATTTACTTATAGAAAGATATCCTTTTAAATTACTTAAAATTTAATTAATTTAAACATTGTTTGTTTTCCTTAATTCATTTTATACATTTGGTATACAAGAATCTTTCTTACCATCTGTTGTTCCTGATGGAACTGTTGGAGTTTTAGAACTTGAAAATTTAAGAAATGCACACAGAGAAGACCTCAAAAGATTTCGTAAAGAATATAGTCAACCAGTGCAATTTAGGTAAATCAGTATACAAAAATTTTGATGTATTAAATACTTTTTACTGGTTTTCTCATAATATATTATAAATATAAAATTTATAACTTATATACAGATACAAATATATACAAATGTACAAATATATTAAAATTTTTATCTGTATCAGAATACAAAATCAAACTTAATGCTCTTTCCAGAAATTGCTGGGTGGACCAAAGTATTATTGTGCATTATAAAATTTTTTGTTTATATAGAAAGAGGGGTTATATTTACAAACTTGTTTCTGTAGTTTTTATTTCACATGGCTACTTACTATCCTTGGCAGTTTGCATCCTCATATAACCATACCATGTTAATGGTCCTCTTTTTATTTCATCAGTAATTGATTCCTTTATGTTTGTTGCTTCTTTAAGTTTTTCATTTTTTATTTTGTGTGTGAATAATAATTTGCATAATCTTGTCAGTGCACCCATATCAACTGCACTTAACTATCATTTTTTTGACATTCTCTACATTTTGGCTTCATATAATACATAATAAGCTTTTTTCCTTATTATACATACATTTTGTTTTCTTTTTGAGATTTTGGCATTTCATTCTGCCTCTTAAATTACCTTTCTTTGTTTTTTCTGTTTTCTCTTGCTCAGTTCTTTCTCCCATCTTGGCTAATTCCACTTGTAAATATTTGTAATTACCACATTCTAAATTCTAAATCTTCTGTTTTTTTACTACAGTAGAATCTCATTTTAATGGATCACTTGGGCTGCCGAAAATCATTGTTTTGAGAATGTGGAAAATCCGTCGTGAACAACAGATTTTCCCATACCCAGGAAAATATCCATTATTTGAAAAAACATCCATGTTTTAATCCCCTACATACAAGTGCCAGTACTTGAAATTATTCCAATCTCATTGAAATCTCTGTTCTTTAGTCTATAGAAACATGTATGTTACAAGATCACATAGCTCATTAGCACTTCACTTGACTTCACAATTTGTTAAAAAATTCATCCATTTTGGTTTGTTTTGAAGCTGCCTTTCTGTCTATTAAATACAACAACTGCTTGATATTAATGTCAGGTACAGTATGTTCTTTTATGCTGAAACTTGAAAGGAAGATCTTCACAACTTAGAAAGATTTGATGGCATTCTAAATTTCAAAACTACACTTGGACCAGCATAAGAATGTTCACTAAGTGGTTTCTCAATCGTATCAGCCTACCAACTCCCTTTGTACAACTCTTCAATTGTATTGTATGTATCCCAGATGTAACAAGTGCATCGTCAAATTCTAAAAATTTCTGGAATCATCCAAATATTAACTAAATGTAGAAAAAACACAAAGTGTACAATGGATGGGACTAGAAAAAATCTGTTATTCCAAGTTACAGATCTGCTAAAAGGAGGTAAAATTACATTGATTTGGTGGGACCTAGGAAAAAAATCATTATTTCAAGAAACCCATTGTTTGGCAATCCATTAAAACAAGATTCTACTGTATATACTTCCCTCACACAAATAGTTTGTTTTTTCATTATATGAAGCATGCAATGCCATAATGTTGTAAATGCCAAAAAACAAACTTTTCAGGCGAGAGAAAAAACACTTTTTCTAATGAACAAACTTTAATCAAATGCTATAAAAATTATTTTAACAATTTACACTTTGAAATAAAACATTGGGTTTAATTTCAAACACCTAAGTATGATAGTAAGAAAACAAAAAAAGTTTAAAAGCAGGGTTAGAGCCATAACATTGTAAATGCCAAAATTGTGCAAGTGCATAAAGTTGTAAATGCCAAAAACAATTGCAATCATAAAATTAATGTTTCTACAGCTGAAAAACGGTTTTGAATACCAGAAACTTACATTTAAATTATTAAACACAATTTACAAATTCAATATCAATTTTAACATTAAAAACTGGCAATAATCTATTAGTGACTGCTTCCTGGCTTCAACAATGTTGGGCCCACAGTTTTGGTACTTGAACTGGGCTGTAATCTTTATCAATTGTAATATAATTATGATAAATAAAGGAAAATATAAACAATAAGGTATTAATTTAGTGTAATAAAAGTTAAAATGTATTTAAAAACTTCAAATTTGAAAGATTAATGGAAGTCTGAATATCATTTTGAAATATCAAATAATAAGATGATACAGGTTAACTATTAATAAACCGGCATTCGGTTATCCGGTTCTTCGTAAAAAACTCGCTGCATTACAAATTGGAATAACAAAATGATGTAAATGTAAACCGTAACATTTTATGCGCCAAAAGTCACGTGGCTTGCACTTTGGTGCTTAAAACGTTATGGCTTGCACATAAATTTATCTTCAAAATATAGCCATTTAGAGCACCGCTATCGCCACAATATTTTTTTGTAGGAAAAAACATTGCATTTAAAATTAATTTCTTCAATAAAATGTATTTTTAGAAAAATGGCATTTACAACCTTATGGCATTGCACGCTTCATATATAGTTAATTCATACACATTACATTGAAGTGTATTTGAAAGAGATTATGCAGAAGTAATTAACCATATAGGCAAAGACTATAGGTAATTGTTGATGTCTTTGCTATCATGCTTATTAGTTTCTTAAAATAATTAAAGAATGTAATTATTCTGCTTAACTTTAAAGATAGTTTAGTAAATGCAAACTATAATTAAAGTTAAGCCAAAATTCTATTTAATGTCGATTCTGTTTACCAAAAATTTAGATGGATATTAGTCTGGACAATTATTGGTGCCAATGAAATTATATTAATATTCCAAGATGGATGGTAGTATGATTACAAATTGAAATTAGTCCTTGACTGTAAAGGAATTCTGTTGTAAGTCAAACATAAAAAATAATGGCAAAAATTGGAAACAGTTCCAAGCATTGCACATAAGTTTATATATTATAATTAGTTACTGGGCATAATACAATACAGCAGTGGTTCCCAACCTTTTCTAGGATGCGGAACATTTTTGTGAGCAATTTTCTTTAGCGGAACACTTACTTAAGTTAATATGAAATACATAAGCTTGTCATCAGTTATTTTATTAGAATTGAGCAGTTATAATTCAAAATCTCTACTCATATTATTAATGCCAGTTCTAAGACAGGAAAAAATATACCTAAATAACTTTAATGGGAAACTTGTGCCTGATGTTTTTTACATATTTCATTCAGTTTTTCAGTTTTTATCATTGCCTTTATCTTATTCGAAACAGTAGTACACTCCATAAGTACGAGTCGTACATATATATTTAAGTTTATGAAAATTTTATGATTTTAATTTTTTGATATTCGGCGGCTCGAATACGATTGTACACTTTCCGATTTGCAACTAAATCTGCGGAACACTTGGGAGGTGCTTACGGAACACCGGTTGGGAACTACTGCAATACAGCAATGATGTTTAAGTGCATGAAACTTCAAACCAAAATTTAATATTTTAATTAATTAATTGGTATTTTTATTAACAAAGATTCACAGAAACACAGATGGTTAAACACCTTCAAGGAACTATATTGAGGGAATATTGTATGTTTTATACAAAGATTAGCAGGTAGGCCCAGCATTGCTCGAGCAAAAGTAACGATAGCAAAGATTAAGATTATTACATTATAGTCACAAAAAAAAGAGTAATTTCATCAACGAACTAAGTTTTTTTCGAAAGAAAGGTCGAATTTGAAAATCGAATGTTCTAATATTGTTCGATTTTCACGACGTGTTCTGATTATATCCTTCGATTTTCATCGAATATCATAAAGAAGAAAGGTCGAGAAAAACCGAACTAATCTGTTTGAATTTGAAAATCGAATATGTTCCAACATATTACTCTTTTTCTTTTTTCTTTTTTTTTTCCAGCGCCCGTAAATCTTGCACGTCGCTTTCTCTCGTTCTCCATTGTTACTTAAATCTGGTACCTTAACTGTGTACCAAATTTCAACTTTCAACTCCTAACCGTTTTAGCGAATATTAAGATTATTACGTTATAGTCAACCTTACCCATTTTCATAGAATGTAAGAATTGGGTCCTCCCTGTTTCCAGACTAATTACAGAATTTTTAGATAGGTCTAAAAATATGTTCAATTTCCCGCAAAAACGAAAAAAAAACTGCATCTGCGTCTTGCACGTTGCTTTCTCTTAACACTTCCATTGTTATGTAACACTTTCATCGTTGATGGAAGTGTTAAGACTTAATCCTGTCCCTCTCCACCGTGGGGAGGAATTTCGAAAAATCCCTTCTTAGTTTGTGTTCTTGTGACGTACCCTAACTATGTACCAAATTTCAACTTTCAACTCCTAACTATTTGGGCTCTGTGCTGATTTATTATTATTATTATTATTATTATTATCATCAACTCGTCTCAATTATATATATAGATTATAAAACTAAAAATATATCAAAGAAACTAAGTTTGTCTTCACATCTCTGTTTGTTTCTAATGATTGTACATGACAGTCTTCCATTACAGAGACAACCTTTTATTAGAGGCTATGCTTCTAGAAATATGTGAAACAGTTTTAAAATGGCTCTGGTGATAATGCCAAAAATTAAATACAAATTGTTTTGATAAAAATTTGTCTTCACATCTCCATGAAAGCCAAAGTGATGCAAATCCAAATGATAGTACAGTAAACTCTCGTATAATGCAATGAAAAAGTTGAGACTAGTATTCAAACAAAATTCTAATATTTCATCCAGAGGTATGTTTTCTTCTTCAGCTTCTAGACCTAGGTTTAAACTTGCATAAAATTATCTGATAATGCATGTCTCAATAACATGATTTCCTATAATGCCGAACTTATTCCCTGTGTTGTCTGCTGTAAAACGTGAATATGTCAGTCAGTTTGTATACAGTTATTCTCCATTATGGTATTACATTTAACATTTAATAATTGTACCATATTGTTAGTGAATGCAATTGGTTATTTGTATTTAAAGAAAATTTTGTTTTATTACATTAGTTTTGGCCATTGTAAGTAGAGAGCTGAATGTATTCATTGGTTATATATTGTCTTATGCTTTAAGCATGATGATTTATGATTTATAACTTTTTGTGAATCCTTTTGAAAGTTAACTGTGTTTCTTACTCGCCAAATTGATTAACTCCATAAAACAAAAAGTGGAGAAAAGTGACAAAGTAATAAACACTTTTAAAATATAAATTCAAATAAACATTGTAAAATGTATTATTGTATATGTAACTTTTATTTAACGATATACAGGGTGGGCCAACGAAAACGAAACGGCAGAGTGTTCGTGTTCGTCCAAGCAAATCGCTCGGACGGGTCGATTTTATTCTCGAGGGGACATCTTATGCAATAAAGTTTTTGCGAATCTGAATATTAACTAAACAAACTTTTTTTCCAAAATAAATGTTTGTTTAGTTAATACAAAATAAATGAGTTTTTAAAATTTTTTGTTGTCTGTTATATTCAGAATCGCAAAAACTTTATTGCAAAAGATGTCCCCTCGAGAATAAAATCGACCCGTCCGAGCGATTTGCTTGGACGAACACGAACACACTGCCATTTCGTTTTCGTTGGCCCACCCTGTATAAAATGTATAAGATAGCATAGATATGCTATAATTGTTATTATTATTATTATGATTTTGATATGACTGAGGGAGTTAATTGATTTGGCAAAGTGAAAAATTTAGTAACATCAAATTCAGTTTTCACAGTTTTTTATTTTAGAGAAACTTCATTATTGTACATTTTTTATTAAAGATTTTTTGCAAAAATGAATAATAACTGTTCTGCTAGTGTTACAATGGTTGTCATTATTATTTTGTTTAAATTGATTATTCAGCAACATAAATGATGTCTTCTTCATCAGCTGTATTTGAGGTCCCATCATGTCAATTTGTTGTTAAATTTTTATAGGAAATGTTTAATAGGAAAAATGAAAAAAATTATTTTAGTCTCATCCATCATGATATAACAGTATATGTAACTTTGTTTTAATTTTGATGGCAATTGTTTTTAGAAAAAAAATTTGTTTAATATTCCACAAGTATACTTATGTCTGCAGCAGTTGGATGTAACTAATTTCTTTTACTTACTTTAAGTGTTAAGATAACGTTAAATAATTTACCTTTATCTACAAGGCATTGGTCGGCGCACACTGCAATTGCAATGCTGAAGTGTGTGCTGGCGGATTAACGTTACAATATGGAGTTAATTAGATTGGCTTCTGAAATAAGTAAAATTTATTTTGATGGCCAGTAAAACTTAGTCATTAAGTGGTATTATAAATATAAAAAGTTATGAGTGTATCAAGTGCTTTGACACTAAAATTTAAAAAATTTGAAATGTGGAGTTAATCGACTTGGCTTGTGAGTGGCTCAAATATCAATGGATATTGAAAAGGTTTTCTAATTTAATAGCACATTCACATTTCCTTGTAAGCAATCAATATTCCATTTTGTTATATCTTCTGTATTGATTTATAGATGTTACAACCATCTTCATTTTCTATTGGGTTTGGACTTCTCATTTTTGCTTACAATAATAGAAGTTAAAATGTTTTTTAATTTAATTTTCTGGGTTCTTTCTATGCTAGAGGTAAAAAGTATTTGATTTTTGTTTTCTCATTATTTTTCACAGAGCTTTACAATTTATGAGAATCATTATTTTGACATGTCACTTCACCAGATTAACTAGATGGGCAGTCAGTAAAATTAGCCAGGAAGTTAGCATCCAACCAAAAGGGTTTAGGGAGAACATTGCAAACTATAATAAAAGGATAAAATTCAATGTTGCAATTTTTTAAACAAAGTTGCTGTTTCTTTTAAATTTGAAAATTCTGTAGTGTCTACTTAAATGATGTGTTCAAAAGTCTCTGAAGTTAATTTCTTACCCAAAAACAATGATCTTATTGAAATACATTTTGATGTTTCCACGTTCATCAGATCAGATAGTATTAATAGGTCATGTTCAACTTATTTTTCTACATGGCATACCTGATATAACTGATACTCTTTCATCTAAAGATAATAACTAGTGAGAGAAATTGTGATGGATAAATGTAATGTAATATAAACATTACATCTATCCATTATACAAATTTTAAAAAAATACAAAAATGAGTTTTTTAATGAATGTGTGATACATCAAAGTTGATTTGTTAACAGAAGTAGATAATTTACGCAGAATAATTAGACTGAAACAGTAATCTCAATCTCTATAACATTTAAAAATATCCAAACATATTTTTTTAGCTAAATAAATTTAAAAATAGTCTGTTATCTAACTGTAAAGAGAATTTAAAATATAGGAATTATGTATTAATCAGATTGTACTGCTACTGCAATTGTTTCTTTAAGGTAATTTGAAGACAGTCATAAATACAATAAAATGTAATATTAATCTATATATATAATTGAGATGAGTTGATGATAATAATAATAATCAGCACAGAGCCCAAACGGTTAGGAGTTGAAAGTTGAAATTTGGTACACAGTTAGGGTACGTCACGAGAATGCACACTATGAAGGGATTTTTCGAAATACCTCCCCACGGTGGAGAGGGACAGGATTAAGTCTTAACACTTCAATCAACAATGGAAGTGTTAAGAGAAAGCGACGTGCAAGACGCAGATGCAGTTTTTTTTTTCGTTTTTGCAGGAAATCGAACATATTTTTAGACCTATCTAAAAATTCTGTAATTAGTCTGGAAACGGAGGACCCAATTCTTACATTCTATGAAAATGGGTAAGGTTGACTATAACGTAATAATCTTAATATTCGCTAAAATGGTTAGGAGTTGAAATTTGGTACACAGTTAAGGTACCAGATTTAAGTAACAATGGAGAACGAGAGAAAGCGACGTGCAAGATTTACGGGCGCTGGAAAAAAAAAGAAAAAGAGTAATATGTTGGAACATATTCGATTTTCAAATTCAAACAGATTAGTTCGGTTTTTCTCGACCTTTCTTCTTTATGATATTCGATGAAAATCGAAGGATATAATCAGAACACGTCGTGAAAATCGAACAATATTAGAACATTCGATTTTCAAATTCGACCTTTCTTTAGAAAAACTTAGTTCGTTGATGAAATTACTCTTTTTTTTTTGTGACTATAATGTAATAATTTTAATCTTTGCTATCGTTACTTTTGCCCGAGCAATGCCGGGCCTACCTGCTAGTTGTCTAAATAATTTTAATTAAGTTATCAAACTGAATTAGAGATACTTAATTTTTTTGTATTAAATACAAAACTTTCTTTACAGAGTATTAAATGTTTTGAGGCATTGGGTAGACCATCATTACTATGATTTTGAAAGAGATCCACAACTGCTTGTAAATCTTCGAAACTTTCTAGACACCGTGAAGAGTAAAAATATGAGAAAATGGGTAGAATCCATTAATAAAGTCATTTTACGTAGAGTAAGTCTTCACTTTTAATAACTCATTGAATAATTTTATTGAAATATTTTAAAAGATCTAACAACAAAAAACAAATGTATTAAATTATAGAAATTTACTCTTTATTTTAGAGTGAATGTGTTGAAGAACCAAGAGAGTTTACATTTAGCTATGAGAAGACTCCTCCTCAAATTGAATGGCATTTGAGTAATTGTCCTGAAAAATTTGACCTCTTGACAGTAAGTTCATTTAGTCATTAGCTCTGTGTAAAAGCAAGTTTTTGTGTCCCTTGCCTGGAATCAGTTGTTTATAATTTTGTTATAAATGTCATTTCTCGTTGGGCTATGTGCTTTTGTTAATGCTACCATGACTATAGCTTGCACGATACAAGAAGAATAATTACTTTAAGTAACTTTCCAAACTTATCTTAAAACCTTTTAGCTTACTTTTAGTAACTTTCAAAATATTTTGAAGTGTTAGTTATATATTTGAGTATATGATCAATATTATTCAAAAAAATTAAACACAAAATTGAGATTTTAAAGACTAGCATAATAACTATATTTTAAAACAAAATTTATAATTGAATTTAGGATAAACTATTCTGAAATGTTAGATAATTAAGGAAAGAATACAATAATTAAACATATCTACAAAATAATAATTTAATAATAGTCAATTAAATTTCAAAACATTATTAAAAATATTGATTCTCTATTCATGTGAAAATTTTTTAAATCCTCTTCACCAAGAGGATGATCTTGCTATCTGTTTAAATATGTTTACAAGATTTTTATAACAGATGAATCTTTATAACTGTAAATGTTATTGGGGAATAAATTGAACACAAACTCATTAAAACTAATAGGTGTTTGGAAAAAATCTGCCCAAAATATCTCAGGCTCTATCTAATAACCAATAATTTTAAATTATACTACATGTGCTATAATTTGAAAGCACATGGAATACTATAGAGCATTGTAGAACCTTTTTCAGTTGATTTTCTGCTTCTTTCAAAATGACAATGAAAGAAAATGCTTTATGCCCGAGTGTATAAATTTTATACATTAAATAAATCAAGAAAAAGTTTACTGTAAACCATTTTGCAAATGAAGGCATTTCAAGACAAGCAATCTGTTGCATTCTCCAATGTTTTTAGAGTGGATTATAGCAACAGAGGAGAAGAAAAGGGGTCTTGTAGAAAAGTAAAAATTCTAATGAAAGCAAAAGATTGGAAGGATTGTAGAGGCCCTTTGAAGCTAGCAACATAGTTTCAATTTAATCTGTAGCCCTGAATATTAAAATTTCATGTAGTTGGCTCCATGAGCCTTTTAGTGTGTTATTTTGTTTTTAATATAAAAAAAAAGGTGGTAATTCTGGACAGAAAGGACATTTAAAGATTGCTGGCAAAGTTCTCTGAAAAGTTCATTTTGGACGACTAATCTTTACTTTATCCTCTAGCACTTGACAGTGGTAATGATGGATTTTATACCAGTGATAGTTCTATACACTTGCCAATATAATGTTTTCCAAGAAAAGAAATTAGAAGACAAAGTTTTGGTTTGGATTGCAATGGAACCAAAAGGATTGAGTCCTAATCAGAAAATCAAGTTTTGCCATCAAAGCCCAATGATATTTAAATGAATGTATGAGACATTACTTGATTCCTTATATTCAAAAAGAGTAGTCTCAAGCAGACTGTCTTATACCTAGACCTGGCAAGTTTCTGTTATTCCAAAACTATACTGCATTACCTGCAGCAAGAAAACATCACCTTTTTCAAAAAGAGAACAACCCCACCTAATGTGACACAAATTAGATCAATTGAGAATTTTTGGGCAATTCTCAAGTCAGCTATTTACAAAAAGGCAAAAACAGGAATCAGCTGATCAATCATATAAAACAGTGTTTTTCAACCATCGATCCATGGACCAGTACTAGTCTGCAAAAAATATACAACTGTACCAAAGTGGGTGCACTTGATTACAGATGACAGTTAAACAGAAATCTAGAGTTATTGAATGTATTTTGTTACATACATATGCTTATATAGAGTTACTGTAAGTTTAATGAATAAGCATAATTCATAGTTATGTATAACTTGGCCTATGTGAAATCATTATGATTTTGCTGTCTGCAATGAGAAAAAGGATGAAAACAATAGTATAAAGCACTGTTCAAAAATGTGAATGAAAATCTCATATAGAAACTTCACTGCATGTCTGAAGTAAAATCAACCATGTTTGACAATGGGACTTGCAGAATTACAAAAAAATGATGTATAGCTTTTTGCCACATTTCAATTAACTATTAGTTCATAGTTTTTTTACCTTCAAAAAAAGTCTATGTTGCAAAAACTTGTGTGAATTTTTTTTCAGATGCCCATTGATTATATTTCATAATCAAACAAAATCTTACTTTAAGATGATTTCATTAATTTTTTTTCCAGTTGCATCCTATTGAAATTGCCAGGCAGCTGACACTGTTAGAATTTGACTTATATCGAGCTATAAAGCCATCAGAACTTGTTGGAAGCGTGTGGACCAAAAAAGATAAACACAAAACATCCCCAAATCTTTTAAAAATGATGCGACATTCATCATCGGTAACAATTACAAGGCATTTTATTTCTAAAGTAGTAGGTTTTATTTTAACACGTCTTTTATCGTTACAGTTTAGCTTCTGGTTAATGAAATGTGTACTGGAAACGGAAAACGTAGAAGAAAGAGTAGCCGTCGTCTCTAGAATATTAGAAATTATGATCGTTCTACAGGAACTTAATAATTTTAACGGAGTCGTGGAAGTAGTCGGTGCTATGAATTCGGCTAGTGTTCATCGTCTAGAGCATACGCATAGTGTTTGTATTTTTATATTTGCAATTTAGAAAAGATAAAGCAAAATTGATTTTGCTTGTGTTTCAAACGATGTTTGTTTAGTTAGAATTTAACTTTAATTCTATCATTTTTATTTTAGGCAATCAAATACAGTTTAAAGAAAGCTTTGGAAGAAGCACAAGAGTTAAATTCGGATCATTTCAAGAAATATCAAGAAAAACTGAGATCGATCAATCCTCCTTGTGTGCCATTTTGTGGTATGTATGTTTTCATAAAATGAAAAATTAAATGTACATTGTTCTTCAGGACAGAGAGAACGGTAATTATTGGGTTGTTCGGAAAGTAATTTCGTTTTTTTATTACTAGAGGAATTAGATGTATTTTTACCAGCCAATTTTATTTTAAACCACATTTTCATTATATACTTTGACAGCTGACATTTTAAGGCTTATTTGTAAAAAATTTTGTTTGATTCTGTACAATTGATTTTTTTCGGCGACCCATCAAATATGGAAAATCGAAAGCATCATTTTCGGCGTATTTTGCTTTTTTATAACCAAAAAACCAAAATGCCGTTCAAACAAAAAAAAAATTGTGGTACATGTTTGGAGAAGATGTGTTGAGAGAAAGATGGTGCCAAAACTGGTTTACAAAATTGTGTTCTGGCAATTTTAATATCGAAGATACACCACATTCCGGGTGGCCATTTGGAGCCAACGAAAACAAAATAAAGGTACCGATCGAAGCAATCTGCCGTATAACAACCCGTGAAATCACTAAGAGATTAAATCTGTTAAATTGAACCGTTTATTATTACTTAAAACGAATTGGTTTCGTTTCAAAGCTCGATATATGGGTTCCACATGTTATTAAAGGTAGAGGTAGATGCTCTCTATGGTGGGATTTTAAAGAAATTTGTTTTTGAGCTTTTACCAGACAATTTAACAATTGATTCGAAAGTGTACTGCCATAGAGTAAACGAATTGAGTAATATCATCAAACAGAAAAGGCCAGAATTGATCAACAAACAAAGTGTAGTGTTTTACCACGGTAATGCCAAATTTCACACAAGTTTGGTAACTCGTCAGAAACTGTTATAGCTTAGATGGGGGATGCGTTATCGCACCGACCGTATTCGCCAGATCGGGCACGCTCGGATTATTACTTGTTCCGGTCTATACAAATTTTTTTAACTGTAAGACATTTACTTGAAATGACAATGTCAAAAATCACTTGGATCAGTTTTTTGTAAACGACGATCAAAACTTTTATGAATGTGAAATCGTGCTAATACCAGAAACAATGACAACAGGTATTTGACCAAAATGGTCAATATATAATTCAATAAAATATTTATTTATTATAAGAATATTGTGTTTATTTTTCTATGGAAAAAATGAAATTACTTTCCAAACAACCCAATATAATTCATTTATAACTTTGAAGTATTTGAAATGAATAAATATTAAATTTCCAGATAAATTTTAAGGAGATTATAGGTTTGTATATCCAAAATTCTGTGAAGCATTCATCTATAAATGTCTTTTGAACATGAATTATTGACATGTAACATTTACAGTCGGCGAATCTCACAATCATTCTCTTATAATGTAGTGTGTCTATGTGTTCCTGAAAATTTCCATATTACAGAGTTTTGCAGAAGTAGAATAATAGTGCTTACAGGATTAGTAGATAAAGAGATCTGAATATTTAAAACTGGATTAATCTTTTAAAACATTATTATTTTGAGCTTTGCTTTAGTACCTAAAGCTTTTCTTTTTAGTTTCTGCTGGGATTTTCCCAACTGGGACGCGTATTCAAGTTTGTGCTGCCACATTAAATACTCGTATGAAAACTAGCACACAGATCGAAAAGAACATTTCACACTCTCGGAACATGCTCCAACGAAATGAAATGTGTGCGTTGCGTATTTCTATGCGGATCACTGCCTTTCGCCTGGCAGCATGTTTACATTAATGTATTACTCCGTAGCGCTAAGCGTAGTCTCTCGGAAAATCACGTACGAGTTAACAGTTTTGCACTTGTTTTCTTATTTATCTAACTTGGGTGGCGAACCTATGGCACGCGTGCCCAAAGTGGCCTGTCGGAGAAATCATCTGGCACGTAAAGAATCATATGATTTCTGTCTTCTTCGGTCGTCCTTTCCGTTTATCACTTGACCATCCTTTTTTCGATCAGATTTTTTACATTTATTTGAATTAAAGTGTATTCTTTTAATTTCTTTAAATATGATTATTCAAAGATTAAGACTTTGGCACGCATTAACATGTTTAAAGCTAAGTATGCTTACAATGTGGCATGCGGAATCAAGAAAGTTCGCCATCCCTGCTCTAACACATAAGAGACTATCTTTTTAATGGACCATATGCGATATTCAGTCAACCTAGATGATGAACAGAGAAATGTCTCGACTGACAGAATTCAATAATCTGTTATTTATGTAGAATATATAATATAAAAACCTCCAAATTTTTAGAAAATAATATATAGTATAAATATAAAATATTTCATTAGGACAAAAGCATTCGTGTGTGTGTGTGTGTGTATTTATTTATTTATTTTTTGTTTCTGTAGGAATGTATTTAACAAACATCTTACACATCGAAGAAGGTAATCCCGACTTTTTGCCCAATTCCGAACTGATAAATTTCAGTAAAAGAAGGAGAGTGGCAGAGATTACGGGTGAAATTCAGCAGTATCAAAATCAACCGTATTGCCTAACGGTTCAGAGCGACATCAGGGTATGTTCGTTGATCATATAAATCGATTTTTTAAAATTATTATACAAATAATTTTTTATTCCATTTCAGCATTTTGTCGAAAATTTGGATCCTCTTGACGGAAGAACGGAAAAAGAATTTGAAGACTATTTGTACAGTAAATCGTTAGAAATTGAACCCAGAGGCTGCAAACCACCCAAATTTGTAAGAGAAATTAAATTATAAAGCAATTAAAGATGGTTATTTCTTTTGACACGACGTAATCCGTTTCCGTTTAGCCCCGAAAATGGCCAGATATTCCCTTAAAATCGCCGGGCATCAAAGCTAGATTATCCGGTCGCTCTGCTCATCATCCTCCGCCACTTCCGACGGATTTGCACAGTTTCAGCTTGAGTACTCAACAGATTAACCAGGACGAAGACGACAGTACGTCTCCTTGCGTGACCACTCCTCCCACGCCTTCTACCCCTCTGACGCCTCCACCTCATTCGGCCATATCTTTAAACAGCGATCATAGCGTATTTGCACACGTGATGATAGGAACAGGTAATCAGATGGGAGCTTGTAATAAATCGTCATATTTTATACGGTTTGGAAATTTACCAAGTTATAATTTATGTAGGAACATCGTCGATGCCAGCCGTCTCCGCCAACAACACCATGGGACAGACGAATAACATCGTGGTGCCACTGCCTCTACCGCTGCCTCCTTCGATACAGCCGCCGCCTCTTCCACCCAGAAGAAAGAGGGAACTTTCCTTGGGCGACACTTCTCCGAAGACAAAACAGGCTCCGGACGCACCCCTGTTGCCTCCGCGAGAGACGAGTCCACCTCCGCTTCCGCCGCGCAGGGATCCCGGCGGATCGGGAACTCTACCTCGTACGCATTCCTCGTCTCACCTGACTTATCCGCACCGACCTCCGTGTGCCTGGAGCGGTCTTCCGGTGGACGCCACCCTGCCCCGTCGCAATTCGGCACTGGAGATGTCTCTGGCTCCTCCGCCCGCACCCAGGCGGCACTCTCAGACTCTGGCCAACGGGCCGTCGTCCTCCGCCGCGCACTCGACGGCACTTAACAGTTCTTCTGTGATAGAGACTTCCGCTCCGGCCGCGGGACCCTCCACCTCTTCTGCCACTCGTCCTCTACAGATGGGCGGGGGTACGCCGCAGTTACCTCCGAAGACGTACAGACAGACGTTACTGATGAACAACCATACGGCTGCTAGATAGTTAATCATTTATTTTATTATTATGTATAGACGAAAAACTATTTCGGCCAAACGAGAGCCATGCTCCCGACAGCAAAATATAATGTAAATAGTGCAGAAGAGACCGGATCGAAGGGCAGCGAGAGAATCGGACTCCGCCGCCGACCCGCGAATTTCTTTTCCGAGTCGACGTGTTTCCCGCGCGGGAACGACGGAAGGCATCTGTACAGAATTCGCTCCGTCGACAGATTGGGGCCCGGTGCCGGACGTTAATCGAAACTTTCCCAAACTTGTATTTATTTCTTATTTTTACTATGATTTGTATAAACTGGGAAGAATGTAAAAGGCCCTCGTAAGAAATAATGGGAAAAATAAATTGTAGAAATTCGTAATTTTACGTTTAATATTTACATTCGTAAATAAAGGAAAGAAAAATTTTGATAAATGTTAGTAATATTTTGTTGTGCAAATGCAGACGGTACTTTGGCATCCTCGATCGTCCGAGATCCACCGGGACGATTGCAAAAGACAATGCAGACACCCGTCGTCCAATCCAATTTGCAAACTGTCGACATCCCAGTCGGGCTGGATGCAACCCGGTAAAACTACCATATACTGGTTAGGGGTCGGCACCCGGCCGATTGCTAGCAAAGTGGAGCTTTTTGGATTTTATTCATGCATCTAACATCTAAATAGTGGCCGGTTTTCCATATAAGTGCCCCCTTGAGCATTCCCTCAGCACACCTAGTGCAAGATTTCACCGTTTTACTAATCAAACCTATGTTAAAATTACAGCTAAGCAGAAAAAATACTATTATTAAGTTTATTTGAAATATTTCTATGGTAAAATCCGTGTAAAGCAGAATCGCACGGTACTAAGTTCCCCCACCCTGCTTTGATGGGTTTTACTATATTATATTATTGTCATTGTTAATTCTTTTGTGAAATTTCCAAATCTCGACGACCGAAGCAGGTTTTATTTTTAATCTGTTTACATTTCATCCAGGTACTGCCCAATCTAAACAAAATAATTTTTCGTAGCCTATACGTTAACTGTTATTTTGAGTCTACTTCGATTGGCTATTCCCAAAGTGAGTGCTACGCTTCCGAGGGATGCCAGAAGGCAAGACGTAAGACGAAGGGACAAAATTAACTTCAAAAACATATTCGTGTATAGGCTACCATAAATTAGAAATACACGAACTAAAAGGGGACGGTGCAACGAGTTTGGGAAACACCAAACGGAAAGTTTGCGGCAAATCATTTTCTTCCGTTGTGACGAATCCTATTGGAAATGATTTTCGTTACCACCGACAGATAGATTAGGTTATGTATTGTTTCGATCGCTTTGTTCTTTGCGTGTCGAAAATATAAAACGAAAGCGAAGGAGCGAGTTGTACTCCTACGATATCTCGTCTACCGTCTTCAATTTATTCTTTAATAAATTAAAGTTAACGTCTTTATGCAGCTTTTCCAGCTTTACAAATTATCGTGTTATTGGGATTAATTTTTGTTCCTAACCGAGTAAAATAATGTGCTAAATTCATTTTCCTTTCAAGAGCAATTTCGAACGGCGAAATAATTACGTCCTAGGACCGTCGTCTTCCTCGCCCAACATCTGTCTATGTCATATATTGTAAAATCAAACAAATGCGGGGCTAACGGATCACCCACTAAAGTCCATAGCAAGTATTGAACGATCAAAAACTACGATCCTCCGTTCCGTTCCTTTAATCTCGATATATAAGCAGTCAAAACACATTAATTTGTTAGGAATTATTACATCCACGGAGGCTGTAATTACTAATCGATTGGCAACTTTATTTCACCCGGATGCATATTGGAAATTACAGTATTTCCCGTCTGGGTTTTCTCCCGTAAGAGCCAAATGAGGCACAGATGCTTTTGCTAAGCTTCCAATTTTTCAATATTATGACCATTTTTACCTATTACTTTGTTATACATAGTCCTTGCTATTATTACTTTTGTTCTCCTTTGCATTATTCTCCAACACTCCAAAAAAGGTTGTGATGTTGGCGAAATTGTATACAGCCTTATTTAATTACAAAGTAAGACCTCGTTTAGCGCTTCCTCGATTAACAGATTTGATATAATGCGGTCTGCTCAAAACCTAAAAAAAACCTGAAAATTTATGCCGATTCAAATTAATGCTGCATTTCGTCGATTCGTATATAATACGATTATTCCCGAACACGAACCGATCGGCAAAAGGTGGCAATTCGTCGTACCGCTGTATTTTCCTTAAACCTATCTTTGTTTGGTGCAATTTTGCAAAAAATATAACATCGTCGATGCCATAGGAAATATTGACAAGAATTAACTGATAAATGCACAATTGGAATGTGGAAGAAGTTACGGCTGGAGGTATTCGAGGATTCTCGACGACAAGATCCTATTGTCGACCTAATTGATACGGCAGGACTAGGAGATGTAGACGAGCGAGATGTCGAGGAGTTACTGCAGGTTTCTGGCGAGAGCCTTACCTACGACGATCTTCGAGAACTGGCAGAACAAGGAATTCGCATAGAACTGAAAAATAGTCATTTTGGAAACGAAGAATCCAAAGAATTTCTCTGCAGATTTCCTTAGTAAAAGTTTGATAATGATAAATGAAATTGTTGATCAAACTGTAGCAAACGATTCAGATTTTGAAAGGAGTGCAAAAGCGAAACGAGGCATTTCGGATGCCATCTCCTGCTACCTACGTTTGCTTAAGGAAAGAAAAAGAAAGCGACAAATGAAACTACGCGACTTTATGCCAAAAATCAAGAATTTCAGAAGAGCCAAGACCTTTGCCACAAAAATGAACTTTATATTTCTGCGTGCGTATGTTTGTGTGTTATTTAACACACATTATTATGCAAATTAATATAAAAATAACTTAAAATTAAAGTAAAATCTGTAGATTTTTGTTCCCCTTTCCCTATTTACTCTGTGTTAAAATATCTCATGTAATGCTGTTTCGTTTAGTAAAGCACTAAACGAAACAGCTTTGTTGTCTAGGAATGTATCTCCCCGCATTAAATGGGGTCTTACTGTATTATCTATTATCGATTGTTGTGCTGTGGAAATACATATGATGTCTTTACCATCGATGCAATTGCCTTTAGGTGTTGTGGCAAATATCTCGAAGTCCTCGGGTTCTTAGTTTGTGGTTATTGAATACTCATTTTACAATCCTTTGTCTCGGTCCATCGTGGAAACACTCCCTGCTCGCTTGCATGTTGTGCTAGAGCTGCAGTTTGTTTTTATTAACATCATATCAGTCTTCTCCCAGTCTTTGCACCAACAATCTATTTGTTGATCCTATGTACATTACATTTCTATCAAATTGCTGTCACAAAACAGTATGGAAAGCATCGGGGGTTCTGCCATTTTCTATCTTATCTTTACTGTCGGCAAGTAGTTTGTATATGTTTAAATTGCATTTATACTCCAAAATGGCACTTAATTGTTCGGCCACGACCTAGTAGGTCGGATTCGATCCGGGGTCGTCGTCTACTATGCATTTATGGTTTTGTGTTTGTGTCTACGTAACCGTCCCACTTCAAAGCTTATTAAGGCCGTCCTCTATAGTATATGCTAACGTGTGCACTATAGAAGATGGCCTTGATAATCGGTATTAACTCGTAACTGTAACAGTGTGCTATCGACATTCGTTTTAAACATTCTAACTCCCACATATCATTTGCGATGTCGGACTGATGGGTTTGGGCTCTTTTTAAGAGTGCCCCAAATGCTGCTGTTTTATAGATATAGACCCCTATTAGATGCCGACAATATAAAAAACAACATAGACGGGTTTGGGGTATTTATCTGCGAATACGTGGCCACTCTTAAACACAATACAAAGGTCCAGGAACTTCGCTATGGCTTTCCCAATCGAATTTTAACATGAGGCCATATCAATTGTTGTAGAGTTATTGTAATATATGGCATACATTAGGTTTCAGCTTCTGTATAATTAAAATGTCATCAACATAACATGCACACAGGAATATCTGACCATAATTTACCCATTCTTTACATTAATGTCTTTACTTTGGCCCAGAGAGTGCAGATCCAATGCCTCCCGTGCCATGAAAACAGTCCATGCTTTATTATAAAACATACGGATGGTAGAACTGCAATCAACTTCTGGCAGTAGTTTGTCTGCCCGACTAAGAAATGCTCCGATCTCTTAATTTTCTGCAGGATGTCACTCCTGCTTGCAAGAGTTGATAAAAATTATCTTGCTTTTTGGCGTGGCCATTTCTGAAATCTTTAGCCATAACTGCAGAAGTCTTGCATTTGTCTTCCGACAAGACTTACTTTTATTTTTAAGGGCGGCGACCTCTTTTGTCCAAAAACCATTCCGACCTATCGGTGTCGTTAGCAATAGGAAACACGGAGGTGTGTCGGGTTGCTTCTCGAGCAAGTTTTGAGAATATTTGACGCAGTCGGCGACGGCAATGTTCACTATAAGTAGAAGCAGTCGAAACTGCCACCGTTTTGTCCTCACTCTTCCGAGGTAGTTCATAAATGATCTCGTCCAAACCGGAGTCAAAAGAAGAATTGGTCGAATCTTCTGGTTATAACTACACAAGTTGGAACTTTTAATAGTAAGTCAGTTAAACAGCAAAACAGAGAAATATAATAAACACAGAAGCTCAAGCAATGCCATATCGAAGGCCCACGTTTGCCAGCCTTTCGTACGGCATTGTCGACTGTCCATTGCCGTCGACGTGGAAGTCAAACGATGCCGTCGGCAGACCTCGACGTTTTGCCAGCGAAGTGCTATCGACCACTCCGTATTGCGCTTCGATAAATTATAAGGACGACGAAGATACATTGTAATAATTATAAATACACGATATTATAGTAGATATTCATTATTAAGTATTAAATATATCCATATTCATTATGTCAATATAAAACGAATATAGAAAAATCACTATGTATGCCATTGAAATGTAATGGTTTACTAAATTTATGATAAAATTTTTGAAATAAATTTCATGTGGCAAGTTGATAAAATAACACTTTTATTGGCTGAAGTTTAATTAAGGCAACAGTTGTTATCAATTGACAATAAAGGTGCTTCTCTTAATTTGTATAAAATGTGATCGAGTCTTTTTAGTATAATTAAAAATTATTAAAGTGTCGAGAACATTTTCTTTATTTTCTCTAATAGTTCTTGAGAATCTGTATGATCGGGAAAGGCCTCCAGGGCTTTTTGTACGATGCTGAAGCAACTCTGCAAGTCACCCATCTGATTTTAAGATTAAAAATGCAAAGATAAGTTCATAAAATTTTATAGGATACATATTTTAAAATAAAAATTTGCTACCTCTTCGGCAAGTAAAGCGTGATTATAAAACGGTTCAAATAAGTAAGATGCTAAATTAGCAGAAGTTTGAAAGAATGCCTTTCCCTATTGTGGAGAGAATAGTTTGATTTGTCAAACTTGTTATTTTCTTTCTTATTTTTTTTAGGTTTAAAATAAACTTACTTGATCGGTGTTGCCTTTGACTGCTTCGATGACACCCAAATTATTATAAGACTCTGCGTGATCGTTGTTTGCCGTCAGTGCCAGTCGAAAACATTGAGTTGCAAGATTCTTGTCTCCTATTCCCTGTAAATAACGGTCGTGTCGTTTGCAAAGTTTAACTAAAATGTCACGAAAAATTTAAAAGCGTACCAGAGCCATGTGACCGACGTTGTACCATACGTCTGCCAGAGTATCGTCGGTCGCCAGCGTCAGAGCTCTCTCGAAACAAGTCACGGCCATGTCGTACTGCTGCGAATAAAAGCAGCACAGGCCGAGATTGTTGTAGAGTTCGGAATTGCAGATGCCCATCTGCAGGAGTCTCCTATAAAATAGTACGGTATAGTGTTTTGTAGACGTAAACAAACCGTTATCTCAAAGTTTTACCTGTAAAATCTGAGTGCAATTTCCGGTTGGTCGGAATAAAAATGATGGGTCGCAATACACGCTATTGCTTCGATGTTAATTGCGTCGTATTGAAGAACGTCTTTGTAATATTTTACGGCAAGATTCAAATCGTTTAATCCCTGAAAAAAAAAGTATAAAGAATAACTTTTTTATTGACATTTTGTGACCAAAATAAGATACCTTCTAAAATAATTGAAATTTTGATCAAAAATTGAATTAAACAAACAATAGCCAAATATTATAATTTCTGTTTTCAAAAAAGTTGTCTTCATTTTCCATCATTTACAAATCACCAGCAAGAGTCCAATACAATTTGTCCCAATTTTCTGACTGGCAGTGTTTTGTTGGCCAGATTTTAATTTTAATCAATTATGTTGTGAATTATGGAATTGGCATTGTTGCCAGAGGACATTTTTTGCAGAGGTGCAACCTCAAATAAAAGGTCATCTTTATGAGTGAAAATTGCTTTGGACTGTCACTGGTGATTTGTAAATGACAGAAAATGAAGACAACTTTGTATCTTCAATATATTTATTTTTTATATTTTAATGTAAATACCATTGGCCAACTTTTAATTTTATTATTATAAGAGTTGAATGTCGAGCAATTGGGAAATGGCACAAAGACGGGAAGTGACCGAGATGCAAATATTGTGATACGTGCGTGGTGTTTCAGAAAGACAAATTATAGATTGTCCTCATTTTATGCCAGTTTGATATATGTCAATTGATGACAACACTGGTTTCAAATTTTCCCCACGATGTACAGAATATTTTTTTCGTGATTAGTGATAGTGCTAGTAATCAACTTTGCTTTAACAGTAACCGTAAGCAGCGTCGAGCTGTTTATTATTCGAAAGTGTTTATTGTTTACGTGGCATTTCACACCATTTTAAAGTGAAGTTATTGTGTAATAATAAAAATAGGAAAGAACAGTTATGACAAAAAAAGGAATTAGTGAATCCAGATGCCCAAGTAATCAATAAGTCACATCAATCTGTGATCTTAGAAGATAAAATAGAAGGTGGTCAAAGCCAGCTTAATATTGTAGGGTTATGAATTGCCTGTCAACTGTTAACAACAATAATAAAGAATGCAGAGAAAATGTTAATTTAAAAATGCATATTTGTGCTCTGTGATCGTTTTTTCTCGTTTATTAGCATACTTTCCACTTACGAGGAAAGGACACCGTTCCGAGACAAAGGTGACAAAATCAAATCTAGTCGCGTAAAAGACCGTCGTCGAGAGTTAATTATTAATATACGTATATTAATAATTCGACTCTCGACGTCCGATTTGTCGAAACATTCTTCTCTGTTCAATTTTAATCTTCTGTACTAGAAAACAACTCCATATTTCAATACGACGACGACAGCTTCCAAACCTTTATTATCTAACATTTTCCCAAATTCGATCAATAATCGTTAGCCAATGTGTTTTGATAATAGAACAAATGTTAATAAATAAATAAATGTTTTTGCATTTGTACTGCTACGATGGAAAATTAATCCAAAAAGATAAAAAGATTTTGATTATAAACTTCTTGAAGAAGCTTCAGAAATTGTATTGTTTTGATGAATTTCTTAAATGCTGGTTATTTATGTCCTAACTGAAAAGATTAAGTAGATAAACAAAAGTACAATTATTGGGAATCTGCCGTCCCAGATTAAAATTACACGATCGTTCCGATATTAATATTTATTGTTCCGATTCAAAACAGTAATGTAATAAATTCAATTTTAATATGTCATTTGGTCATACAGATTTAAAGTGTGACATATATAGAATCTTAAATTAAAACACACGAAATACAATACCTCGTATATGCGTGCAATATTTGTGAGTAGATTTGTTTCTCCGGGAAATTTTTCTAATGCCTGTTTGTACACTTCGAGTGAAGTTAGCGGTTGATCCAGACGAATATACACCTGTAATTTCAATATTCTTGCATTATTATATAAATATTTTAAATCTGTTTTATTATATAATTATAAATAGATTGTTAAAATTAAAATTAATAGAGAAATTAAATAAGTTTACCTTAAGTTTCTTATATCAATTTTTTCAAATAAGTTAATACCGTAAGACTCGAGCTATAATTTTATAATTATTTCCTTTTATAACCACTTAAGAGGTTTTTCGGACAAATAAACCGAAATGTTACATCTTCGAATCCGACGCTCGCTCGAGTTCGAGAATTTCTCGGGCGAACGTCGGATAATTATTTTGCATATAAAAATTACGTAGAAACGTCACTCTTCTATTAGAATGTATCAATTATCACATTTAGTAGATTGAGCAATTTAATTAATGCATCGATTCAAATTCTTTTTATAACTGAAATTATCGTATTTAATCTTTGTTATTTGACTAATACTTTATATAATAAATTAAGTATTTCTTATAGATTTAATCAAACTCTATAGCAGGGATTGCAAACCTTTTTGAGCCTGTGTGCAATATAATAAGCATACCTTTATGCATGCCAAAGTTTTAGACTTCAGATAACAACATTTAAAGAAATTAAATGAATGTACTTTAATTAGAATAAATGTAAAAAAGCTGATTGAGAAAAAGGACAAACAGTCGATAAGCCAAAAGAATGATTGATTTTGATTTATCGTCTTTTTCGTACGATACATTACGTGCCAGATGATTTCTCCTTACGTGCCATAGGTATTTTCCACCCCTGCTCTACAGTTTATAAAATACTTCTACACTAAGTAAAACTAAAGACGTCGATATTATATTATTAAAATTATATTACGGACCTTTGCGAGCCAAAGAAACGTGTCCACCGCATCCTGTTGCTTGACGGCAGATTTAAACTGTCTCTCGGCATCGCGATACATTCCAAATCTGATACAAAATTTTTCAAATAAATAATAAATTTTAAATAAACATAGATACAGAAAACAGAGAAATTTATTTCAGTCATTCCAAAAAAGAATAAACCATTTCTGACATTCTTACATATTGTATACTCTAATATCAGAATGCTTTCATTCCTAATTTTACAAATAATACAATCCATACAATAAACTTACAGTTTATAATTTTACATGCTAAAATAATTTAAATACATTATATATTTTTCTTGTATCCAACAGATCTAATAAACCTGGAAAAGTCCAAATATTACATTGGTATGTACTGTACCTAGTTTTACCATTTAAAAATATTTAAGGAAAAAACACTATTATAAGGGGCCATCCATTAATTATGTGTACGGTTTAAAAGGAATGTTACGCAAAATACATCATCGTACACGACAGGAGAGAGAGGATCGAGATATTGTCTACGTGGACTTTTTTCAATAGTATTAGTGGCATACAAATATGTCCTTGTAAGTCTATTACCAGTCATGTGAATACACTATAAGTTAGAAAACATATGCAAAACTTTTAAGGTCATTTGTTTAAAGTCAGGGGTCCATGAAACATTGTACATGTAATTAAAGAAGGATTTGACAAAAGTACATTATTGTATACAACAAAGAGAGAAGAGGTCGAAAACTACACTTAATTAACAAACAGCCTCTAAATATTTCACAGCCATTAAGAGGGTGAGCTGGAGATTTTCTCCAGGCCCAGAGTAAACTTAGGAGCCTGTAGTGGTTCCTAAGTTTCAAAGTCACTGAAGTGTTAAAATGATTACTTTCTATATCAGTGTTTTTCAAGTTTTTGATGCCAAGACTCTAAATGTACAGTAATTAAAAACTTCCACAGATTTGGAATTTGTGCTGAACACTAGAAATTTTCAAAATTGGGTACTGCAGATAATTTGAGTGACAAAATGTTTCTAAACCTGTGATCTTCAGGCTTCTAAGGGGTCATAGAGTTCTCAGAAGAAGAAAACTATATTATATCGTGGAATAAAAAGTACTTCTTGTAGTAATAATATTTATTATTTATTTTATTTAATAGTACGAGGGAAACTCTGTATGTACGGGCATATTACAACAGAAGAACACATTACAATCATCAGTATCAATTCCAATACAAAATACATCGTTACTAACAGTACAGCATGTAATTGTGGCCGCCAGTGCCAGAGATCCCGAATACTGCCTGGCAACACTTGCCAACGAGAGTTGGCTGGCAACGTGAAAAGGAGGCACGAAAAGTTCGCGGGTTTTTGCCCGGATGTTGGCCGAGGATGTCGGTGACAGTTCTCACCTTTTTAATAAAGTTTTTTTTGTTACTGTTCGTGTTTGTCTGCTTAGTTCTAAAGATCAGTAGGATCGAATGACAAATAATAATTAGCCTGTTAAAAGAAAAAAAGGAATAATACAATATTACTAAACTCCATCTCAACACCGGAAATAGAATATTAATACCAATAACAAACAAAACCGACAACAATAATAATTACCGTATTTTATGGACTATAAGACGCACTTTTTTCTTCGAAAAACTGCCTCCAAAATTCGGGTGCGTCTTATAGTCCGTAAAATACGGTATATCCACAAAAGAAATAAAAATATACACAAAAATGGTAGCAAATAGTCAACGCAAACAAAATTCTATAATATGGAAAAAAAATTAAATTATTAATTATAATATGCCCAAAAGCGACGACCATAAATGCTGCCAACTGTCAAGCACTAAATCATTTACTAATATACTTTTTTTTTTATTAATCAGGTACAAGGGATATGTACTGTACAGTACATACCCAGTACTGCTTAGCACAACTGGGTGGTAAACTACATATTTAACATCTTTTTTGTACAATGATAACTATGTGTGTAACAGTAAATGAATGGTATAGGCAGGAGTGTGGACTCTGTCACTACTCGCAACGCATGGGACTTAACACTGTAAAGGGCCGGGTAGCTTCCCAGACAACTGACAATATTCAGTATAATTTTTGCACTAAAGTCCATTTGAAATATAAGTCAATAAGAGTTTTGAAGGACCTGTAGATTTCTTCATCTTACAGGAGAAGGCTTTTATTGCATGGCCAACCTATAGGGTAGATGTATAGATGTAACAGTTTTGGCCAGTGTACCAGTTCTGGCCAGAAAACAAATTTAACTTAAAAATATAATCACCACATATTCAAATCTGTCCAATGAAACAAACTTTTATTGTTAACTGTTCACACAGTTAACAATAAAAGTTTGTTTCATTTGTGATTATATTTTTAAGTTAAATTTGTTTTCTGGCCAGAACTGGTACTACACTGGCCAAAACTAGTACATCTACCCAGGGCCGGATTATCGAATAGGCAAAGTAGGCAAATGTCTAGGGCCCGTAAGTCAGAGGGGCCTGGCTTCAGTGCAGAAGATTTCTCTGTGTGGAAACGAGTTAAAAATTTAAGAAATTCGATAGGACAGAAAATGCTGTGCTTAACAATTCTTTTCTTACTAAGCTCCCCTCGACTACCCATTGCCTAAAAAAAAAAAAAAAAAAAAAAAAAAGGTTAACAGCCTCCCGTACGTCATAAGTAACGCCACAGGATCTCTCACGTCATCTAGATATATTCCTAGAGCTCGCGTCTCGTGGTAGTACCGATGTATAGATGGTTATGATTTATTTTCTAAATCTACACCTATACGTCGCGACATCGCATATTCGATATAGCGTTCAAGTTGCTCGAGTGCGAAGATATTACAATTCAATAGTGTTTTATAAAAGAGTTAAAAAGGGTGACACTACGGTGTGACTTGGGGTGACACCACGATATCCGCACCGGGTGTTACCCATGCTAGCTACGCTAATGTCACATTATATAAGATTTGTTTAGAAGCAACTTATTTAAATGGGGCCCCAATTTAAATTTTGTCTAGGGCCCGCTAGAGGCTTAATCCGGTGCTGCATCTACCCTATGTTTGTAGCCTAAAATTTGCTGTAAATTGTTCCTTTCTTTTTCGACTATAGGGCAGTCGAACAGGTAGTGGTTGTTTCTATCAGTTTTGTCACAAATAGAACACATCACTATCAGTAATTTTGAACCTGTGTAAGTAGCTTTGAAAGCAGCCATGGTTCGTTATAAATTGGGTTGTATTATAATCAATTTTGAGCCAATTTATCTTGTAGATACTTTTAATGTCTGGTGAGTATGAGTAAGTTGTTTCATTATGGAAGTTGTCCCAATACATTTGCCATTCTATTAAAATATAGTTTTTTATAGCATTGTATCCTGTCAGGTGATAATTTGCTGTATATTATGGTGTTTTCTTGGTAGATGGCTGCCTTCTTTGCTAATTTGTCGCCTCTTTCGTTGCCAATATTTCCCCGGTGTCCTCTCGGCCAATTAAAGGAGAAGGCACTATTTGAATTTTATAGCATGTTCTGAATTATGTAAATAGCAGCTTGGCTGTCAGAATAGATGTTAACGTTATGATGTGGGTATTTAGAAACACAGTCTTCCACTACAGTGGCAATCGCCAGCAGTTCTGCTTGTGTAACACTGCATCTATTGTCTAATTTGAGAAGTTTATTCTCGATTTCCATATATTTATGATATATTACATAACTGCCACCAACGTTATCATTAATTTTAGACCCATCTGTGTATACGTCTATATGATTGTCTGTCAATGGTTCAGAGGTTTCTTTTACTTGGGTTCTGGATAAGTGCATAAGGGATCTTCCATTCAAAGTCGTCTTTTTTAAGTCTCTCATTCCCGATGATGATATCATTATCATGTTTCGGTTTCCATTTTAATGCGTGATATTTGATTTCAAGATCCATGGGGGCTTTCTAGTGATTGTCTGGAGGCTGTTAGTAGGAGTTGTTCTGTAACCTTTAGTGAGAACCAGTAGTATTTTCCTTTGGGATGATGTTAGTTTCCTTTTATTATGTATTTTGTGAGTGGTTTCCTCCCAAACTGGGCAGGCATAGTTAATTATTGGAATAAATATCATGTTATAAATTGAGTCCATAGCATGAGAGTCAAGCTCCCAGTTGCTTTTAGTGACCCTAGAGAAAGACTGAAAGAGTAACCCTGTTTTCTTACAAATGTTCTCAATATGTGTGGTCCAAAGAAGCTTATAGTCAAGTGCAATCCCTAAATATTTAATGTTTTTCTTTATTTTTATACTTTCTGACCCCATCTGAATTGTCGGTACTCTCTTGTACAAGTTTTGAGTGCCTGGCTTGAAGATCAGCTTGTTTTTCCCTCCCCATTCACTTATTTTTGACATAGTCTGCCTTCCTTTCCTTTCGAGTTCTGCTCTAGAGTTACCCGTCAACAGCACGAATGTGTCATCCGCATACACAATAATTTTGTCTTGTCCGAAGTCCTGGGTCAAAAAATCATTGAAAAGGACACACCACAGAAGCGGCCCAAGGGCCGAGCCCTGTGGACAGCCTCTATTATACTCATTCTCAAAAGTAATATTCCCTGTTTTGATGGTAATAGTTCTCTCACGAAGTGGGGCATTGTAGTTGCCTGAGTCTATAAAGAATCAGTGGCCACCATGCACTGTCAAATGCCTTCTGAATGTCTATGCTAAGTCCTAAGTTCGAAAACATATTTTTCTGTCAAGTAGTGCTTTGATGATGTTGACTTCTATAGTGATAGCATGAACGGTTGACCTTTGCTTTCTAAAGCCATACTGCTTGTCACTCAGTAGTTTATTTGACTCAAGGTGCCAAGAGAGTCTGTTTGTAAGCAGTTTTTCCATTACTTTCCCTAGTGCAGGTAACAGGGAAATCAGTCTGAAATCTCCAGGTTTATTTACTTTAGGGACAAGTACCAACTTGGCTCTTTTCCATTCCCTGGGGAAGATGCTAAAATGTAGGCAAGTATTGAAGAGGTAAAAAAAGGTATTGGTTTTTTTTTGGTGTCACGACTTGGTGAATTTATAGACACTTGGTAAATTCATCTATTTAATCCATAATCTTTACAGAGACGTGTTTTGGGCTTTTGCCCTCTTCAGTCTGTTATGTAATATACATACGTTGTATCTGGTGAGCATCTGTCCGGCACCTTCCACACTACATCTTCCCACTTACTTTCCCCTCCCTGCTAACTTGACTGCTTCCCCCACATGTCTCACAGCATGTAACTTCTTCCTCCCAGAATGCTGCACACAGCCACGCCTACAACTGTATAAATATACTTTTTAAGATATTCTATTTAATAGTTGTAATGAGCTTTTATGAATTTCTATGCTTAGGTTCTTGTTAATATTATTTTGCTTCCTTTAAATTTTCTTTTGTACCAATTTTTTTCCTTGTGTACTATTTTAACATCAGTTTTATCTATGCTGCAGTTATGAATTGTGCAGTGTTCGTAAAAACAGTTTATTCTATTATATTTTAAATCTGCGATGTGTTCTTTTAATCTTGTTTCCAATCCTCTTTTTGTTTCTCCAATGTATGCTTTTGGTGGTTCACATGTGCAAGGTATTTTGTAAACGATGTCAGTAGTGTTGTATTTATCTGGTTGTAGTGTTGAGTTTATGTTCCAAATTTGTTTGATGATCTCTGGGACAATTCCGTCGAGCCCGGGGGTTTATCTGTTATTCAGGTCAGTGATTATTTAGCCAACTTCTTCGCATGAGAAAGGGGGTGTGTCAGGGTTGTTAATATCTACATTTATCTTGTCTCTGATTTCACTATGAATGTCGAGATCTTTGTTTTCGTTGTCTTCTACAGAAATTTTTTGAAATATAGCTTTGAAGGTAGTTTGCAGATCATTTGTATGTCCTTCTGTAGTTTCTATGGTGGTCAAGCCTCTGTTCTTCTTAATTTGTTACAGCTCCACTTGGTAAGAAACCCCCAAGGGTCTTTGCTAGCTCTAGTGCAGTATTCTCTCCAGGATTTCAATTTAGAATCTTTTATGTGTAGGTGTAAGTATTGTTGCTTGTAGATCGACCTTTGTGTGTCCTCTTTAGTAGATCGACCTTTTGTGTATCCTCATTTTGGTATTTTATACCAAAATGTGCAGATTTAAGAATGTTAAATCCAATTAACTATAATAGTGTAAAAAAAAAAAAAAACCAAGCAAAATGTTGACTTTATGTTCATACTAGCTGTTACCCACAACTTTGCCTGCACAGATTTTGCAAGCAAACAATCATTTATATTCAGTATTCCAACAGCCATTGTAATTGTTATATAACACCTACCTCTGAGAATGATGAAAATTGCTGAGAATCAAATGAACTGTTTTCAATTTGATCAATTTTCTAGAACGTTTACAATCATTCTATAATCGAACCAATATGCAATAACAAATTCGAATTTAAAACAGTTCGAACATTTGGTTAAAAATTCGAAATATATAAAAATATTTATAACAACATCCGAAATGTTATCAATTTAATACACCTAAGTACTCAATGAAGACTAAATGTAGTTAAAAACAAAAAATTGCATCTAAAATAGTACAGTAGAAGCTGTTCTTCAGGTTAAGCCATAATTCTCTCCCTCTCCCCCACGGAGGGAGAGAATTATGGCATAATCCCTTCTTAGTGTGTGTTTTCATGACATACCCTAACTGTGTACCAAATTTCACCACTTTAGGTTCAGCGGTTTGCTCTGGGCGAAGATGAATCAGTCACTCGGTCAGGACAAATAATTTTATATATTTAGATAACCAACCAAGGTTGATCCTTGGTTGGTTATATGAACATAGTTTGCCAATATTAGCATTAGAAGTTTGCCAATATGCATTCACGTACTAAAAGTAAAATGAATGGTAACTGGTTAATAAATAAATAACCAGGAATATTTTGGGGTGTTTTATCCAGATGTGTCGGGCCCCGTCCCTCACCACCCAGCCACACCAATACGACCCCGGCCGAACCCATAACGGGCTTGCTAAAAGAGGCCCTCTTAGTGCCCATAGGGTGGAAAGAGTTAAAAAAAAAGTCTATGGTGTATTAGTTCCACCATGACATTTACAATAAAATATATTAATTCATTAAAAAAAGGATGTTTACATCATATGGTAGTTTCATGGGAATATGTTGTAAATTTTTCCCATCTCTCTCAAGCACAAAGATAGTGGAAGTAAATCATTTTAAGAAGACTTGGCATAATGTATAAAGAATCTTTCATTGTAATGGATAAAAACCAACATCGTATAAATTAATACAAAAATAATCAGTTTTATTCTGCTATAGTATATGTTAAAAACATCTTGGTCTTGGTGCATATGGAAAGCACTTTTGGAATCTACATGCATTTTGTCTCATTTCCTCATAATATATCGTTGTTTCACAGTAGTGCTCATAAATATAAGGTTCTAGCAAAAGTGCACTATTAATTAGTAGACTAAATAATATTGGGTCTTTTATAAGTGTTGTATGTTGTGCAGCAAAATCGGTGATGCCACGTGATTCATGAAGATTGCATTTTCGATTTGCATTTTGTTCTCACATTTGAAAAATTTACATATTGCCACAGAACTTTCATGCTATTTACATACTTACATGTTTCTTTTTAATGAGTTAATCTATTTTAATGTAAGCATTGCAGAGATACTAAGGCATCACAAAATATAAATATACTTGTGCAATGCTGAAACGATCTGTTTTGCGTCTGGATAAATGTTAAGGTAAACAGCCCGTATGTTTTTCCTTTGGTATGAAACTAAGATGGTAAGATTCTATTTTAGTAGGAATTTATCAGGTATGACTTTGTCTTGGTAGGATTCTTCAATGACCCCAAGATTTACATGTACTGTATGGAAAATATTTCTTTAAAATAATCAACTGAAAACTACTTGTGTATTATTTACATTTCAATTATATAAGTGCCATTCTCTGATTTTTTTATTGCTAGAATTAGAGACTAACTTTTGCGCACAGATTTTTTAAACCTGGCTCATAGATATGTAGTAAGTTAATTTTTACACTGTAATGTGACTTATGATCTTTTAAAGCAAAAGAACAATAAATGTTATTTTAAAATCACTCAAAATTAGACCATATAAATCACTTTGTTTTATTTTAACGTTACAATTAATGCAAACACTTCTTTTATTGACAAGAGAGAACTCTTAATATTTAAATCGAATATAGATAAAAATTTTCTGAAATATTTTAATTCTTGTTGAACCTTTCATAACTTCAATTTCAGGGCATGTGTTAATGAATTAGTCTAAAAATTAAACCAAAATGTAAAATGTTATATTCTTCTAATGGATTAAAGATTTTATAAATGAACTAATAAATTTTGCCCTTTTTGAAGTTTTATACTTTTATAGTTGTAGATTTTTATAATCCAGGTATAAAAATGAGTATCCAGCATTCACCACTACTCTGAATTTATATTTATAATTAATTTAGTATATAAGTGTGGGGCCGGGAGTTGAGAATATAAATAATAATAATAATAATTACTGTTTTCTTCCTATTCGAAGTCTAATTTTAGTTTCTAGAATCCGTTTTTTTTTTGTGTTTTGTAAATAATTTAACAGGACAACTAACTTAAACGGACATCTGTTGGAAGTTCGCCCCCCCCGTTGGCAAAGTGGTTGTCGAGTTAAAGTCGTTAAACCCGTGATTTATCCGGTAAACAAGATCGAGATGGTAAAGAAATGGGTGCGCGAGACGATTTAATTGTCACATTCCCGACCTAATTGACAGATCCCCGATCGTAGATCGTGGGAGCAACTGAGGGATCGACCGACCGGGGTAAGTTTGGGTCATCAAGTTGCACCGAGTTCAAAGTGGAATCTGTCCGGCTTTCCATCGGAGGAGGCGGTATTCGGAGCCGAGTGGTCCCGGCTGCGCCTTCTCCAAGACAGAAAAACACATTTAGATGTAATTTACGGGACCGTCGTCCGGGGAAGGGCTTGACCCGACTCGGACGGGGAGCGGCCCGGGAGGGGGAGTTCGGGGATCTTCGGCGACCCCGCGGCCCGAATCGCGTCCCTGGCAACAGACCAGGGACCAATAGAGAGAAAGAAGACCCCCGTTCGGACCAACCAAAAACTCGGGATTTCGGGAAAGAAAGGTTATAAAGCCCGAAACTCTTGGGGCACGGGGAGGCAGAAGTGAAGGTTGAGAAGAGAAGACCCGAGTCGACGGATATCATATACCGGACTTCGAGGACTTCGAGCGTTTTCACCCGTGAGTGACTAAGATTAAGGGACCCAACTTCCCATCGTGGTTCTCCGAGGGACTTTTCTCCCCAGCTAGCCTCCAGTGGGAACTTTCCTCTACGGTAACGGACTCCAAAACGGACGGCGAACCACCTACCAAGAGGAACGGACTAACGAGACGACACTACTCTTATTGTAAGCATGTTTCTGTCAAAATAAACGCGTTAAAATGGAAAACACGGTCTCAGTGTGAGTCGTCTTTGCGTTCAGCAAACCACTACCCCCATACGGTAAAGGCCCTTTCGAGACATCCTGACCTAAAGCGAGTCGGGTCAACTTCGCCCCTTTCACTAAGAGGCGCAAATCCTCACATAAGTTATTAATGTAGTATAATACTACATTAATAACTTATATTCATAAATGTTATTTTAGAAATTAATTAATATTTACAGTTTTAACAAACAGTTTGTATTCCTATAAACATTTTGTTAACACAAATACTGTAAATGAATTACATTAATTTAGTAGCTATTGACAACTGAGATTACCGATATAGTAGCATCTTATAACAGCATATAATAGTATTGTTTATTAGTGTTGCTTAAACTTTTTGGTATCAATGCCATTAATAGGTTTAATTCATAAGAAAATACTTTTTTATATTGTGACTTTGTTTTCATTTATGTTGGAAGTATTAAAAATGAAAAATTATTTAAACGTTTCGTGGTCTCGAAGTCTCGCGGTCTCGGGGAACGTTGCCCTATAGTTCGAGAAGCGCCGTTTTAGAAATTAAATCGACATTTTTATACAAATAATTGCCAAAATCACTTTTAAAAGTTGGGTAGTATAAAAGTTATATTGTTAATTTTATTCACCTGTAATAACATTTTCCTAGTTGTAATTTCCACCACCAATCTTTATATTGGCAAGCTTGCGTAGCTTGTGCGGCTAAATCTAAAGCCTAGAAAAATTAATATTCGATTCAATAATTAAACATAAAATATATAATTTAGAATACTCACATGTCTGACGTCATTTTCGTGATAATAAATATATTCAAAAAGAGGTTTTGCTAGCGATGGAGTAGAAGCATACTTAGTTAGATTTAACCTTCCCAAATTTATGAATGGGCCTTCGGGATGGGATAACATAGAAGCCTGAAAATAACATTAGTTTCAATTTAACTGGTTTAAATTGTTATCTGTGTTTGAAATGAAGGCATTACTTTACCGTTCCCAATCGAACAAATCTACCGGACGCACTAGATACCGGTCTGGCCGTGCGAGAAGTTCGTGAAGTTCTCATTGCTTTTTCCATAGAACCGGGATTACCGGACTGAGTATTGGGACGGACGACTCCCGACAAAGGGCGACCGGCATGAGTGACGGGACTATAATAAAAAATATACGTATATATTCTTTTAAATTAATATTTTCAAAATTGGAATCAGATGAAAGTTTTGAATGTTACTTTTGTGATTTGCATAATCAATTTCATAAAAATAATTTATTTTTTAACATAAAACAACATATTAACCAGGTATTTCTAAAAAAGGACTTCTTTTCTTTAACATATAAATTCAATAATTTATTAAGATACCAATTAGATTAATAATAATTATTTTATAAATAATTTTCTATGATGTTTTTTTATTAATTAATCACTAACCGAATTGATTGGCTGGTCCCTTGAGGTCTGTTGGGAGTTTTTAAAGATGTTCCAGGTCTTGCCACTTGAGCAATAGCATTGTCGTCTAGAAGTGCCTCCGCAATACCTTCCTCGTCGGCTTCTAAATCGTCGATGTATACTTGTTCGGTTAAAGCTCTTAATTTTAAGCACCAAATTGCCTAAGATAGAAAAAACTTGTATATTTAATGAAATATACAAACAGCATCACTTAAATTTTGTATAGTTTAATTAAATTAATTTCTATATTAAATAAGATTATTTTATTCACAATGTAAAATATAAGTTCTGAATCTTCACAAAGCTGGTTATAAACAATTAAATAACTCCACAAAACCTTTAAAAGCACCAGCACAATAATATATTCAAAACAAATATGTCGAGACAAATCATAATGTTAAAACTGTAAAAACCATTTGTTCGTGTACAATTGAATAAATAGGAAAATGGAAATATCACTTGGCAATACTATTACAATCTAGTTTAACAAATATAAAATTGAAATTAATTTCTAGCTGTTGAAAATTTTATTTCAAATCAAACTATGAAATTAATCATCTTACAATTTTCACTTAAATAAAGTAAAACTTTAGTGTGTCTGAAAAATCAAATATTTATGAAAGAAACTTCTATTTCTTGTAACGGTATGCCACTCGTAGGTGGAAAGATGCATTATGGACCGAAGATAGATCTGCAGTTCTAAAATATTTGGATTTCCAATTTTAGTAGTCCTGAAAAAAGCAATTTTTTATGTTTAACATTCAAAGAAAAGACAAGTAAATATTCTTTTACTTTATAGTAGTGAAATACATATAAAAGTATCACAAGTAAAGAAAGAGTAAAGAAATACTGTAGATACAAATATTAGAATTACTTTTAATTATTCAATGACAATTATAGGTGATTCGTTATAAATTTTATATAACGGATTGGGTTTGTTTATGCCAAACACCAATACAATATGGACTATATGCCATATCAATTTTGTCCATATGGACAGGCTTTATCTACAGTGGAAGTAACCAGTATTAAATAATAAAACCCAACATATCCTGGGAACATACCGTAAAAAGTAAATTCAAAAACTCACGCCAAGTTTTGTATAGTTTTTGGAGACATTTTAAGTTTCCTGTCATATGATACATTGCACTTGAATCAATGACCCAATCATTGTCAACATAATTTGTTTCATACAATTGTACCTTTAGTACTTTTCTTTCACCTTGTTTATCCTTTTCTACACAAACAGTGGATCTGTGTCGCTTATCATAATTCTTGTGAACATTTTTATTTGTTCCTTGTCTCTTAAAAGCATCTTCACTTGTCTTATTTTTGTTGTTTAAATGCCAACATTCATTTTTATAATGATTACTTTTGTGGCAGTAAGTGCAAAATTTCTTTTCTTTGTAATTCCACTTTTCTGCATTTTTGCTTTTAAATGCTAAGGCTTGTCTTGATGTACTTTGTTTACTTTGCAAACACCTTTCAAATTCATCTATCAATTTACTTGTTATATATCCTTGTGTCAGTTCTTTTTCATCCTTACTTTCCAGTGCAGTTATTAAAATAGACTATGACTCTGGTAAACTACATAGCAGTGTAGCACATAAGTGTGACTCTTTAATCTGTTCCTTCAATCCAAAAATATCTTTCACGTGATCCTGCATTTTCATGTTCTCATCATACTTTATAGAAAAAAAGGTTTCTAAGCAAAACTAATTTGCTTGTTAAGTTAGCTTGTTCGTGGACAGTTTTTAACTTTTTTCACATTTCTGAGCAGTCTATTCGTGTAGAGTCCCACTAGTCCGAACTAATTAGGATCGAGCCCCGTTCGGATTAGCCGAATAATTGAAATAATGCGGAAGCAAGCAGTAAAACACGTCCGGTTTATATAAATCCAATACCATCAATGACTTTTGTTTCTGTTTTTGTGTGTAAGTACAGTATAGATCTGCTGTTTTAATAGGCTATGTCAAACAGTAATTTATTAATTTTGTACAGTTTTAATACAGTGTTACAATAAAATACAATTTGTTTTTGTTGTGGAATTCTAAATGTTTTTGTACCATTAATACCATTTAAATTCAATTGGAAAATACAAAAAAAGTATATTTTGTGAGCTAAAAATTTCCTCTCCACCAACTGAAACATGTTTGGATTAGGCAGACGTTCAAATTAGCGTTGTTCGGACTAGTGGGACTCTACTGTATTACACGAATTATTTGAGAATCTGAAATATTTAAGCATATTAATGCTCTAGCACTACAATCATACTTATAGTATGCATTGTCTGGTTTTTCAGGTTTCACGCCAAATACCGTGTCATAAATTTTCTTTAATTAATAGCATTTACATTCAAAACTTCCATATTGAATAATTTTTATCATTTAATTTTTCAATACTATTATCATCTTCTTTTGAAATTGCCATTAGTGATGCTTTGCTTTTTCCAAGAGAAAAAAATTCCAATATGGCACTATAATGTCAGAATAACAGTTAAGATGCATTTCATGGTAATCACCAACTCATTGGTAATGATAAACTTCTATTTTGCTTATGACTCATTAATCAACATCATAGCTTATTGAGATATGCATTTACATCCTTATCAGTGATCTCAGTCTCATAATCAATGTTAGGATTAAGGTCTTTTATCATTAACTCTAGTTGTGATTTTTCAAAAGTAAATCGACCTCTCACAGCACAGGATGGGATGACAATGTCTTTAGAAAAAAAACTTTATTGATGTTATTTACACAGATCACAAAGTAATTGCAAACTTTACAGACTGCACAGAGAAAGGAAAAAGAATGACTACAAAAAATGTGACGAGATCTTGCACTCTTCCCATGAGCACTATTGTTGAGGAATTGTTAAACATAGAGGTCTAACAAATACAAGGTTCAAAGTTAAATGTTCATTATCGTGACCATAGGAACAGGCCTGGCTGCTCTAGCCATGGTTAAACCACTTTTGCTGCCAATGTTACAGACACAATTCTAATTTCATATCATCTGCTAGTGTGTGATACTTTAAGATCAAACCAATCAACTTTTCCATAAGGTAAAGAGAAAGGAGAAAGCAATACCTTAACATGATAACTGCTCTTTCCATTTGACTGAGTCACTTCCCCCTTCTTATGGCATCTGACTCTGAACTTTTCATGATCACTATTGGATTATGGAATATTGTTGCACAATATTCGTTATGTTCAATAACTCATGCTAAAGTTTTATGGACATTGTTTTCATTTCTATTTGTAAATATTTTTAATCCATAATTTACTGTTAAATTACAGGCAATTAATTTGGGTAGGAATAATGGAAGGTGGGTGTTTCAACGAATAGTTTCCTCACACGAGAAAAGTAAAATCGACATCGACACACTAAGCTTGTCATTCAGTATGCAAAGTTTGAGCGTAAAGATCATTAAACATAAGTTTTGTCAAGTTTATGGTTATAGGAAAATGTCTAAGTACAATTGCTTAATGCATTAATATGTCAATAAAATTACAGGGCAAACCGTTTGGGTAGGGATAATTTGAAAGTGGCATCGTTGAAGCCGACGAGAAGGGTGAAGGAGATGAAATTTCCCTGGCTCGAGACCCACAGGGACTCAGACATCATCTTGCAACGTGTTTGTTTTTTTGTGTGATAATTAACCATAGAAGGACAGTGCCGAAAACTATGGACCAAGTGGGGGTGATAAATTGCCTCAACCTCACAACTGCAAAAATACATAGAAAATTGGGATTTTACTTAGGGTCCACATAAATCTTTCCTCCCTTGCCTGGCAAAGTTTTTCGGCATCCAGAGCATCACAGTAAACATATTACTCGTACAAAGTTCAAATTCTGCCACGACAACAACAGAAAAAGAACATTTTGTCGTGCAAAAACAGGATCGATGGTAACAGCACCAGCATGCACCGAGAGAGATCACGTCACCCACAAAAAAATCTGTGACAGTTGTCCCGAAGTCAACTCTGCCACACGTGACACATCACACAAACTATTTACCCCATATATTTACACTCCAAATTTGGTAAGACACACTCTCCGAACGAGGGATCCGCCACTGCCCAGAACACGGACCCCCTTGTACGAACAAATAAGTTGACAAGACCGTACCCGCAACTCTCGGCAAGACACGGCCCCCGAAACTGGCCCATTTCCGGGATGCATACAATTGGGAGTCACGCCGCACGCTCCACCGAGACTGTGGCATTCGACCGTCGAGCCCACGCAACCACGCCGGCTTCGAGCAGCCCACTCGACCATCCACAAAATACTTGACATCATACAGTTTTAGAGGCACGGCTCGGCCCCACCCCGACGCGACCGCATGCAGCATCGGTCGAGGAATCCCAAGCGACGGCAAGCTCGACCGACACAGAGCACAAAAAAATAGGTGGTAGTACTGGGCCGTGTTCAGTAACTCAGAATTCTTGTTAAGTCTAGTTAAGCCGTGATGTCGAACTCATTTCTAGCTACTACTTGACTCCTCCCACTGCTAGAATTCTAGCTAGTTCAGTCAGCTTCTTTTATCTATGCTAACTACTAGTGACATCATTGTTTTTGTCTCGTCGTACAATTTGCAAGATGGTTGCTCATGTTGGTCTAAACATATTTTATTATAACAATTACAATGCTAGTCTCTCATTCAAATCATTAACTCATTCTAAAATGTAAAATTATCATATGTCGGTATAAGATTCCAAATACATTTTAACGGAAGACAACGGTCCATTTTGTCGATTACAACGAATAATTGCTTCATTAATTTCATCACAATCCGACGCAGCCTTCATTCGAATAATCGTATCGGTTACTTCATCCTTTTCGACAACCGGTTCGTTTGCGACAACCATTGCAAACATAATTTTAACTTTGTCCACTATTTTGCCCAATTGTCTAACTAAGAACAATCGTTCGACGATGCTCGGAACACTCTTAGCTTCATCCACTAAGCACTCGGAATTCTAACTCAGACGTTCTGCGTTACCGAACACGGCCCCGGTTTGAGGTAAAATGCATTTTCGGTGGGTAGAAATTAACCGGTAAGGTCGATTTGGCACCACGACCGACTATGACGGCAGTCGGCGGACCGACTAGTAGTACAGGCCAGATAGATTTAAATTAAAAAGTAAAACATTTGTAATCGATCGGTTTGGTCGGTCGGTACAAAATTGGCCTAAGACACAAACCCAAAACGGGATTTGTCGTCTTCCTCGTACGGGCAAGAGTCGACGGAAGAGCACTCGGTCTAAGGCTTTGGTAAAGTCCCAATCGTCTCGTTCGGAGGTGCAATTGTACCATTTTGAGTAATGTAAATATCAAAGAACCTTTGAAAGTTTTTAAGTTAAAAATCTGGTATAAATTTCATTTTGATCTACGTAAAAGGAGCCAACACTAGCATACTTGATCGTAAGGATTCTTTTCGAGTAATTCGCTACAAATTTCGACGCATTCTTCGAATTTTCTTCTTCTAAACAAACTTATTGCTTTGAAGAGCGGATCCATGACTTTTCGGTAAACAAACCGTTTCCATGGCAACGAACGAAGCAAAGATAAAAAGCGACCTCTCGGTTTTTAAAACGAATCGATCAAAAAAGAGTATTATTTTTAATTCGGAAGATGAATATAAACTAATATTAACATTTTAAAATTTAATATTTACAAATACGCTTCCATTAGAAATAAATTTATTTTAAAGTTTTAAACATGTCACGTGTTATTGAATGGCTAAAACTTATCGCATGGGGGAAGAAACTGATAAAATCGCTTCTGCTTCTTTTTATTTTGGTAGATTTTCGTCGATTAATGTGTCCTAAAAGTATATTTCTCTGTTGTTCTAAAAGATTTTAAGGTTTTAAAAAAGTTTATTATTTAATATTCGGAGTTCTTTCTGTGTGAGAAATTTCGATATGATGTGACGTGGCTGGACTTTAGCGTATTTTAAATTAAAAAATAACTCGTAAATTCAAAAATATCGACGAAACAAATCGCAAAAATGAAGCAGGTTAATTTCGTACTAAATAAGTTAAAACTTTTATCCAAAACTTATAGAAATTACCACTGTAAACAGGGCGTTTTTGGTTATAAACCGTATAAAAAAGTGTCAGGTGGGTACTTTTTATAACTAAACAAACGGATTTATTGAATGTTTGCCTAATTTGTACTATAATGTTAACACTCTCTTCCTATAATCCAATTGTCGTCGAAGTAGGTCGGTTATCCATATTTTAAAAGATTAAATTACGAATCGTTACATAAAGGTTTGAATAACAATTTCAAACATCGTGTTTCTTGCCCAGACAATTCGATCGATCTGAGATGACTTAAATTAAGGTTAAGTTCTTTGCTTTGTGGTAATATCTTAAATACGGAACCGACTCCGACTTCGGCACCGGAGTAAAATCCACAGTTCCTTAAACCTATTACTGGCGCGTAACGCGTATAAGATATACGGTGGGTGACAAACGTTTCGAACTATCTCGCAGTTCTTCCTCGGGTCGACTAGCTTAGGAATGCTTCTGAATGGAGCGTGTGGAATTCGATGGGATCGAATGTCGTTTAGACGAAGTCTGTCTTGCCTGACGTGCGCGGTTGTGTGCCGGTGGAGGTAGCTACGGGTCGGCAATGGACTCTGCTCCTCCTTTCGGTTGACGCACGTGGCTACCTGGCCAGATTTATAGATGGCTATGGTTTCTAGCCACTTGAGATGGTCTTGGTGGGGTGTGTTGACGATGGCTGCAGCTTTATCAAACTGCGCCTCGACGTCGGGATGGGACGCATACGTAGCAAGGGTAGTAGTGAACTGCCCGTGCCGGATATCTGCTCGGTGTTCCCTTATATGAGTATTTAAGGAACGCTTGGTAGAACCGACGTATAATAAGTCCTTGCCCCACCTGTTCTCTCTAATCGGGATGGAATAGATACCGGGGAGTCTGGTGCGATCCGGAGGGTCTTTTTTTATTTTGTAGGATATCGAAAATCGTGGGACTTCTCCTGTATGCTACCCGTATCCGATGCTTGCTGGCTATCTGTGTATGCGCTGCTTTAAGATATGGGTTAAACGTGACGGGAACACGTGTCGAACTGTCGGGCTCTAAGTCGGCATTATCCTTTGCGGTGGAGGTGTGCTTTGAGCATTGGTATCGCTCGACTAAATGGCGCGTCGAAGTCGGGTACCCGTGTTCGGTTGCTCTCTTCTTAATTCGAGCTAACTCGGTTGTTAGGGATTGCTTGGTTGATGAATGTAAAAACACCATTCTGACTAGAGCGTTGAAAGCTGCCAATCGTAGACCCTCAAAAAAGTCGAAGGAACCGTACCCGTACGTGTGAACCTTTGCTCGATATTTGCCTCCGAAGGTCAATTTTCGACGTGTGTCGGTATACTGCCCGTTCTCCGCGCTCCGCCTCGTCTAGGTTTGCCGTTGCTCGCCTCGACCGATGCTCTGCGTGTGGTGGTGTGCTTTGTTGCTTGCTATCGCTCGCACTTCGGCATTTGGGTGAGAGCGAGCCCCGTTCCCTCTAAAACTGTATAACATTGAGCACTGCCGACGGCCAAGTAGGCTGCTCGAAGCTGGTGTCGTCATGTTGACTAAATAGTTAAATGTGATTGTCTTGGTAGAGTCGCGTGACTTGCCGTCTCGCACGACTCAATTTCGGGGACCATATCTTGCCGAGGGTCACTCGTAGTGGTACGGTTCCTTTGACTTTTGTGCTCCCGTGGGTGTGCTCTACGGCTTCGATGAGGTTCCAACTGTCTCGTTTGGAGCTCAAATTGTACCCGGAGAAGATTGAAATTTCACCATGCAAAACTGGGTGTACTTAATAAACGAGACAAACAAAACCAATTTCTGGCACAAAACTTATGAGAGAGCGAACGTTTCCGACCGTGTTAAATGGGCATCTTCAGGCTAACTGACCTTTGCAGACTTTAAACAAGAGGATTGCCGTTTACCTGTTAGAAAGGATGACGTGAGAGAGAGTTGTAAGATTAGAGATTGTAGATCGACTTCCAAGTGGGGGAAGGAGACATAGATTCTTTCTAACTTTTGAGATGTGGATTCTTTCCTCCTGCATGGAAATCAATGTATGATCTTTAATCTTACAACCCTCTTTCTGTCTCTCTTTCTCTCTCTCTCTCTCTCTCTCTCTCTCATGTCATCCTTCTTAATACACGGATGGCAATCTTCTTGTCTTAACAGCTGCAAAAGTCAATTAGCCTGAGATGCCTTTTAACACGGTCAAAAACCGAAAATGTTTGCTTTCTCGTAATTTTTGTGCTTAAAATTGGTTTTGTTAGACTTATTTATTACGAAACTCTGAGTTTTTTATTTTGCTAGATTGATTAATTAAACATGGAATCCTGTTTAACCAACAATATATTATGTGAATTCAAAATAAATTCGAGCTTATTTTATCGATATATACAATATAGTTGTTAGATGAAATATCACACTCGGTGTCTTGTATAATCATATATTCTCTGTGTACTTTAATCTTTCAAAATTAGTTGAAAACAGCATAAAATTCTTCGGTATCAGAACTGGACAGTAGAAATAACAAGCAGAAAGCATACACAAATCTCAGTCAGTTCAGCAGTTTTTTGGAAAAAGTTCTGGCGGTCTTGGAGCACACGAATGACAATCTGTATGGGCTCATACTACAAGTTAACCAGATGAGTGACAAGAAAGTGCATTGCCTTGTTCTTCACATCCAGGTTGATTTTGATTAAACTTTTCCATCTTCCATTAATTCCAATGAGAATCAAAAAAATGACTTTGTCACTTTGATCCCATTGCATCCCAGAAACAATGTCCATGCTCTCTGACATAATTGTGTATGCCTAATGGAATTTAGGGGGTAAAAATTAAAAGAAGAAAGCATTGTGTATGCCTAACAGAAAATGGGCATAAAAAAAAATGAACAGAACAAAAAAGCAAAGCAATCTGATGCCAAGCAAATAAAAGGATTGCCTGTTTGTGTCTGGCAGTTGTAAGGATTGCCACCTTATGTGGCCAGCAACTGTTTTCTTCTGATCAGCATACACATTAAAATGCATTTAACACTCGGGTTAGATGGAGCAAAAGATAATTTACATGTACTAATACTAATTTAAAGAACGCAATGCTCCACCTCAATTCTATCACGATACAACAAAGTCACGCAGTGTATCTGGTATATATTTGCTTATAAAAATGTTTAGATTAGTGACAATAGTTAGTTTTAAATTGTCAATAAAACAATTTTGTATTCAAAGGAAATGTTTCTCAAATTAAAATATACTTGTAACTTGTGCACCTTTCTTATACTAAAAATTATTGTTAAAGTACACTACAACAAAGTGGGTCTAAATGACAAAGAAATGAATTATTCTGTGAGCCTAAATTATTGAGTGGATCCAAGCCCCACAAGACAATTCAGGTTGTTATCACTGATATTAGAGAGAGACAGAGAATTCAGAAAACCCCGCACAACAGGCCCATTAGCCAGGCATACGTCCAGGACCAACAACTACGGTAGAGTCCCGCTAGTCCGAACTAATTGGGACCGAGCCCCGTTTGGATTAGCCAAATAATTGAAATAATGCAGAAGCAATCAGTAAAACAGGTTTGGTTTATATAGATCCAACACCATCAATGACTTTAGTTTCTGTTTGTGTGTAAGTACAGTATAGATTTTCTGTTTTAATAAGCCATGTCACACACTGATTTATTAATTTTGTACAGTATTAATACAGTACAACAATAAAATACAATTTTTTTTGTTTTTATTTGTACCATTAATACCATTTAAATTCAACTGAAAGATACAAATAAATGTATATTTTGCAAGCTAAAGAATTTCCTCTCTACCGACCGAAACACGTTTGGATTAGGTGGACGTTCGGATTAGCGGTGTTCAGACTAATGGGACTCTACCGTAGTGTTCAATTGTTTTGTCTTCAGATATTAATATCAAAGACTAAAAAACTTAAATTATATAAACACACTTTATTTTTGTTGTAAATAGATGACAATAATACATGAAGTGAAGAATTTTAGGAACATTTGTATAAGGGTTTCAATTGCATAATTCATGAGAGATTAACTTTTCTTACTCGCCAATGGGTGTCAAGATGTAGTTAAGTTTTATTATAAACTGACACAAATAAGAATCTCTTAACTACAACGTTTTTTTATTTTACATATACATAATATGAATAACAAAACCTTTTACTATTTTCCAATTATTAAAGGATTGTATTATTTTTATGATGCATATTTATCCAGTTACCAATTTTTCATTATTTATTTAACTTTAAAAAATTGCTTTTTTAAAGTTAATTTTAATACTAACTGATCAATTATTTATTGTGACATGGTCACAATGCCTGGCTGCAATTTTTAATCATATTTTTAATTTATTTAATTTAAAATATATGCTCTCCACCTCAACTTAGTAGTGGCTTGCTCCCATACATCATACTTTTCCTTTAACAAGACGTAGAGTTGTGCCGGTTGTCTATCTGATTTTGTGGAAATTTTTTGAATTGAAATAACACGACTTCCGGTTTGTGCCAGAAGTTTGTATATAGTTAATTGGGGCCTCCTGCTCCTAAGGTTTCCGTATCCGGTCTGATCTTTTATCTAACTCTGTTCTCGAGCGTAAGGAAAGACGGACGGACGGACAACTGCGGAAATACAATTTATAGGTCTACGATTTTTTCAAATTGTAGTTAGTCCAAAAACGTCGATATTACAAATAAAAACAATGAAATTTATATAAAATATTAAAACTCTTTAAAACTATTATATTTGAAAAATTTTGAAAATAAGCCATTAAATGATGTACTATTAAGATCACAAATTTTTTCACATACTATTAGACATATAATAATGCTATTTTACAACATTCATTCAGAAATTTAAGAAGTCCATTTCTTCAAAAGCTAGCAATTTCTTTATAGTTCTTTTGATAATTAGTATGGCTTAATATTTCCATTTGATATACCTTCTTTTACAGAGACTTTAACTTCACAGTCAAGTTGCATCTTTCAAAAATAAGTTTTCCTGTTTGAAGTAATATTTTTTACTGTATTTTGGACAGAACTTTGTTTGAACACATTGTTGTTTTCTGTAATTGTTGTTGATTTTTTCTTACCTTTAATTTTGTTGTTACTATTTGCAAAATGACATTGTAATGTGCTGTGTATTTAATGTTGTTAATATTTTGATACTACATATCTATATTTCAAGAAAAATCATTATTACTTAAATAAACAAAATAATGAATTAATTTAGTTTAAAAAATAAGATAGTTTTTTTAGTGTAATCATGTTATAAAGTCTTATAGCAGTAATGTAAATTTTTTAAAACAGAAACGACAAAAAATTTGGATAACGTCGTAAATAATTGTAATGTTTATCGTTTGGTTAATGCGTATCGAGAACACGGACACAAATTGGCAAAAATTAATCCGATATTTACTCGAGAAGAAATGTAAGTTTATCAAACAGTTATAAATTGTAGCAGTCTTTTAATATTTTTACTATTTTACATTGAAATTATTTATTGAAGCATTTTGTATTTGTTATCTAAAAACTACTTTAATCACTTAATTCAGTTTTCAAATGTATAAGATATTTTTTTTTTTCAGAAACCCATCAATGGTAAGCAATTGTAAAATCCAACATTGCTGTATTTTTTTTTTAATTTAAAGCACTATTTTGGAATTTTATAAGATGAAATCTTCATTGTTTCAAAAGAGGTCAAAACACGCACAGTAAAATTTCCATCAAGTCTTAACTCACCCATGACCCCTCTATTTCTCCACTCCCTTGAGTTCCATGTTCCAAAATTTATTAGCAACAGTGTCCCTTGTGTACAAGTTACTATGCCAAATTTAATTCCATAATCATTACCCTATTGTGAGATATTAAATAAAATAGGTGCCAGCACATACATGCATGTGGAATTTTTTCTTCTTCTGGTTTTTGCTTAGAAAGTCTCAAAATTTCAAGATTTGCAAAAAGCCAAGGTTCAAATTTGACATGATTACAGTACTTTCCCATGTTATAACAGATGGGAAAGTAAAAAGTAGTTTTTACTTTCCCATGTGTTATAACATGGACTTGTACATACTCAAAAATCTTTAAATGATTTGTTTTTGTCTTTAAACTAATAAAATGTTAAAAATAAATAATAAATCTAGTAATATAATTTCTTAAATCTAATAATAATAATTTCTAAATACAAAAGCCTTAAAACATTAGGACTTCACAACAGCACATGTATCACATTACAAAAGGTTGCCATACTAAACAAATATCACATGGGAACACAGATACATATATAAACAAAACATTTATTTTTAATAGTTAGGTCTTAATTTTGGTCTGGCATAGCACTAGGCATGGTATGCATGCCATTTAAGATATACTCTACAAAAATAATAATATTCCTTATAAGTAATTCAACACCAGGGAAACAATCCATCCATTTTAGAAACAAAAGTTTTTGTCAGATAATTGATATATATATGGAATTATGAAAAATTGATGTAGATTATCTTCGTACAGTCAAACCTCGGGTTACGAGCAAAATTTCGAATGTCATATTTGGTCCGGTTTACGTACGATAACTCAGTTTCCGAACAAGCTACTTGGCAGAGTTGGCCACCAACAGTCAACTTTTTATATTTTCTACGTTAAAGAAAGTCGACGGGACTACCGATTCGACGACGGTGCCAAGATTCGCTGTGCATCATTAGACGTCGTGACACGACGTGAACCATTCATGACGTTGCTATTCAAATTAGATTTCAATGCGTATGCGGGTAAGATGCTACTTCCGGTTTTCGGTATGCATTGCGATTCAATTTAAATCAAATTAATTAACAAAAGTTTATTAACACTAGTTAGTGAGTTAATTAAAATTAAAAGTAATAAGATAATTAAAACTAGTTTTTGTACCAAAACTGAAACTAAAATTAATTAATTTTAATTAAAATTTAAATCAAAGCAATTGAAACAATATTTTGGAAAGTGTGGATAAAGTACTCGTCCCTCTTGACCGATTTTGTTATATTTCATCCAGTCAGAGTCAAGTTTCTATTTATAGCACTTTTTGTGAAGTGTTAGTTTTGGTTTTTGGTTGGCAGTGATTGAACATTTTGCTTTTAATATATATACATATACTAACAGATGAACCCAGTGTTGCTTGGGTAGAAAGTAACGGTAGCGAAGATTAAGATTATTAGATTATAGCCGATCTTACCCGTTTTCACTGGGTGCAAGAACTATGATAACCTTACTTGAATAAAATGATTAATTTTAAATTCTAAAATCTAAGAAAACTTGTTTGGAACATTATATTTCAAACTTTTTGAATTTGATACAAATTCAAATATTTGTTCAAACTCATTTATTTTGGATTTATTGTTTTTGGGTTACCCGAACAGTGGAAATAATAAAAATATTTACTAATTTTCAAAATGTATACTATATGTGCCACTGTTTACTTTCCTTCTTTATTATTTACACTTTATACTGACTAAAACTAACTCTCTCCTCCTTTTTTCTGGGAGAGTTGAATTTCCAAAAATCCCTTCTTAATGTGCATTCTCATGGCATATCCTATTAAAACGCAGTCAAAAATGCAAAAAACCTGTATTTAAAATAGTATAGTAGAAGCTGAGTTCTTTCGGGGTAATCTTTAACTCTCGCTCTCGCCCGCAGGAGAAAATTTTGAAAAATTCCTTTTTTTTTAGTGTACATTCTCGTGGCATACTCTACTAAAACCCGGTCAAAAATGCAAAAGACCGCATCTAAAATAGTACAATAGAAGCCAAGTTCTTTGGGGTAATCCTTAACCCTCTACCTCTTCCCCACAGGGGATTTTTAAAAATTTATTAGGGTGCATTCTCATGGTGTACTCTACCTAAAGTTAAAAATAAAAGATTGCATCAAAAATAGTACAGTAGACGCTGTTTCTTAAAATAAGCCGTAATCCTCTTCTTCTCTCCCGTGGAGGGGAATTTTGAAAAATTCTTTCTTAGTGTACGTACCTTGTGTACCAAATTTCAACTTTCAACTCCTAACCATTTGGGCTCTTATTATTACAGTATAGTCCCGAAAACTCGGCACTCGATAACCCGGCAGTCCAGATAACTCGGCCACACTCCCGCTCCTCCACCACGTGTCTGGCTCATTATGTCGAATGCAGAAATTATTGCTGCTGTCAGTTAATGAAAAAATGTCGGAAAATGATAAAGATGCTGACGTTGATAACTCTACTGTACAAGCTCCTAAAATATCACATAGTGAGGAACTAAAGGCTGTCGAAACCGCCCTTCAGTATTTTGAACAAAGTGCATCAGTAATGGACTTACTGTTCCTTTGTTGTCTTTGTGAAGCAGCAAAATGCAGAGTGCAATGCAGAATACAACAGGACATTACGCATTTCTTTTAAAAAAAGTAGTCAGTTTTGCAAAGTCAACTGGTTAATTTTCATTTTATGCCTCATAAAGTATTTTTCTGAAGTGTGTCTTATCAGATAAATTACTGTACACTGTGTATTCATTAATTTTCATTTTCATGTAGTAAAGGCTAAATGCCTTCATAAAGTATGTACTTTTCTTTTGTTTAAGGTATTTGGGTTATTCTCTGTTGTATTCTCAAACAAACAATACATACAAGTACAGTACAGTATTTTCTGAGGAAACACTCGTACTTATTCTTTTTTAACCCCATTCCCGATAACCCGGCATTTTCACAAACTCTGCCACTCTTCGGTCCACATTAGGCCGAGTTTTTGGGACTCTACTGTATCATTATTATTTTTACTATGTTGGGTTAAGTGACATATACTCTGTTAACACCAGTGGCTGTGTACTATGCCAGACCAAAGTCAAGGCATAGTAACGAAAACAAAAAGAAGTGTATCAGTGTGCGTGTGTCTATTCAGGAATTTCCTCACAATATGACATGTATTCAATATAGTGGCCTTCTGTAGTGTGATGTATGTGTTTCTATTCAATTGTAATGTGCCCAGGCTTTTGTGTAGTGTGTGTGGTATGACACCTGTACAGGAGAGAACGACAGGTAAAATAATACAATAAGCACCCTATCCATCTTCCACAGATGTCTTATTTCCTGGGCAAGTTCTGTGTACTTGCTGACTTTTTCAATGTATGTGTTTTGTACATTGTGAGTGTTTGGAATAGATATGTCTATACTGTATGTGATTTTTATCAAGTGGTAGTCTCTTTAATCCGAATAACGGTAGACTGTCTCACAGCTAAACAGGTTTAATAACTCCTTTATTGGCTTTTTAACATATGCATTTCGGATCAGTGTTAACACTCCTGATCCCTCCTCAGTGCTTTAAGTTCTTCATATACTCCCCAACACCCATACAGCACTCTCCGAGTTCTGTTTACATATCCGTTTTGACAATATTGTTTATTTCCCTTACACCAGTATTTTTAAAGAAAGCCAGTACTATTACTGTAGATACTGGTGTAAGTGAAATAAACAATATTGTCAAAACGGATATGTAAACAGAACTCTGAGAGTGCTGTATGGGTGTTGGGGAGTATATGAAGAACTTAAAGCACTGAGGAGGGATCAGGAGTGTTAACACTGATCCGAAATGCATATGTTAAAAAGCCAATAAAGGAGTTATTAAACCTGTTTAGCTGTGAGACAGTCTACCGTTATTCGGATTAAAGAGACTACCACTTGATAAACATAAAATACAGCTACTAAAGAAAATTTAATAAATATGTGATTTTATTGTTTGTCAATGAGTGTGATGTCTGGTCTGTTGTGGTAAGTTGTTTTGTGATTATGGCTGTCGTGCATTTTGTGCATGTTGTTTTCCAATACTGTCTGTGGAATATACTTGTAGTATGGTTCGTGGATGTCTAATAATTTGTGTTTCTTTGCAAGTTCTTAGTGTATTATATTTGCTACTTGATTGTGTCTATATAAATAATCTGACTGTGCTAAGGGCTTGCAACTGGAAGTGATGTGTTGTATAGTTTCTGGCATGACATGACATTTTCTGCATGTGTCATTCATGAGTATTGTGTCTTTGAGTATGTGTTTTCTGTAGTTTTTTGTATTTATGATCTGATCCTGTATGGCGATCATGAATCCTTCCGTTTCCCCAAAGAGGCATCCCCGAGCTAACCAGCTGTTTGACGCAGTTTTATCAACAAAATTCTGGGCCAAGTCATAAGGATGCCTGCCATGGAGTGCCTTTTGAGCCCACAATTGCTTAACGGCTTTTTATATGTTGTGTTGTGTCCACATGTTGTGAGTGTAAATTTAACAGTGTGTTATTCGAGTCTGCTAGAGTTACTGCTTTACGTAACTGTGATGTTTCTTTCTTTCTGTAGAAAAACTCTCGCAGTGACCGTATTTATGTGTAGTGAAGGTTAACTATGTCTATCAGGCCACGTCTGCCATCTTTACGTGGAAGGGTTAGTATAATCAACTCACAGCAACCTTTGATTATCCAGTAATAGCCTATATTTAATTGAAACAAACATTTTTGATTGTTTACTTGGTCTTCTTCAGGTTATACAGTCGAGATTCGAATAACCATTGCGCATATAAAACTTTAGAACATTTTTGGAACTTTTCAATTTGGCGTGCTTGTTACCATGGCAGCAAACATGTTGCTGACAAATGTAGCACGTATGGCACAAAATATAAAAAATAAATATTCCATACACTAACAAAGGAATATGAAATTATTCTATACATAAACCAAGTGGAAACGTTTGTTTCAATTAAATATATTACTGGATAATCAAAGGTTGCTGTGAGTTGATTATATTAAGTTACCAGTACAAGAGGGATTAACCTTTATGGAAGGGTTAGTCTTTCTATGGCAGATTTAGCATGATGATGTTTATGCTTAGTGAGTGAGTGTTCTTGTTTTTGTTTGGAGTTGCTCGAGATCTGAGCAAGTTCAATGTATAACTCCAAAGAATATGTGAGTACAGGGATGACATATATGTTTATTGCTTTAACTGTGTGTCTTGCATTTAACTCTGTTCTGAGAATAGCATTTAACCTACTTTGGTATTTTTTAATTAATCTTTGTTTTATTTGTGCATCTTCTGTTAGTTTGGCCTGTTGGAATCCTAAATACTTGTAGAACTCTCCCTCTTCCATGGATTCAATAACATCCCCATTTCCAAGTGCAAAATCTTCTTTTTTCAGGATTCCTTTTTCTATGCAAAGTGTTTTGCATTTGTCTAGGCCAAACTCCATTTGTTTGTCCTTGGTGTATGAATGTGTGATTTGTAGGAGTTGAAGAAGTTGTTTTTGTGTGGATGCATAAAGTTTTATTTCATCTATGCACATGAGATGTGAGTGTAAACTGTGTTGTTTTTTCATGTCTGATATTGTAATCATTTTGTGTGTTGTTTAACATGTTGGATAATGGGTTCAGGGCTAAGCAGAACCAGAGAGGACTTAAGGAATCTCCTTGAAAAATTCCTTGCCTAATGAATATTTGGTTTGTTTGTGTGGAAGTGTTACTAACCCTGAGATGTAGTGTTGTTCTCCAGTGCTGCATAGTGTTTTGGAAGAATGTAATGAGTGATGGATGTATTTTGTACATGTGTAGAATATGTAGCAGCCAACTGTGTGGAACACTGTCGAATGCTTTTCTGTAGTCTATATATGCCATGTGTATGTTTCTGTGTTTTTGTGTGCTTGCTGTAGAATGACTGAATCTATGAGTAACTGTTCTTTGCATCCCTTGTGATTTCTACGGCAACCTTTTTGTTGTTCTGTAAGAATGTCGTGTTCTTCAGCATGTTTGTATATTTTGTTTGTGATACAGGATATCAATAATTTGTAGAGTGTTGGAAGACATCTAATTGGTCTGTATTGTGTGGGGTGTGTGATATTGTTGTTTTTAAGTTTCATGTAGGTGATGCCCTGAGTAAGAAATTTTGGCATGTCTTGTGAATTGATGATGATGTGTGTTAGGTGTTTAGCTAGTTCCTGGTGCAGTGATGTAAACTTTGTAAAGTACTATTTTAGTTTACAACGATTATCGACTCTACCGTGTCGGAAACAACCGTTAACCTACCGGGTACTTTACTCGGATTCGCGTTAGCATGCCAGGCCTGGACTTTAAGCGTGCACCGAATTAAATAAAGACAATATTTGTCAATAGAAAAAACCAAAGATTTAATTAGTCGTTTAGCAATAACTATGTACAATATTTAGTAAAATCAAACAATAATTTATTCAAAGAAATTCAACAAAGTCAACCCGACAATTCTCGATTCAAATCTATGTCTAACTTAACTCTATTCCCCTTGGGAATCCGACAAAACCAAAAGTTTAACTTATAACAATAATTCTTATAAACTAGAAATCCTAAGCGTCACCTCAATATACTCGGAACCTATTTCCTTAAACTCTCAAGACTTTCTCAGACTGTCGATCCAAACTTCGAATCACTTCAAAATCACCTTGGAACTACTCGAGATCCTATCGGACACCTCTATTACTGCTGCGAAGCTCACCAAGCTCGTTGCTATCAGAATTCACCTCTCCGTCTTCACTTGAGACTCGGGATTTATAGTGTGAGGTGACGTCACAATTCTGAATGCGGTCACTCCCCTCATTTACATACTTAAATGCTAACAATAACGTTTTTCATCGTCTGGCAGCCCTTTTTCCGACAGTTTACTCACTAACCTTTTACATTATTTGTTGTTACAATTCTTTCCGGGACGTTTTTATTACTTAAGGTTTAGCGAGTTTTATTTCGTGCTTGTAGGTTCTCCCCCCCCTCTTCTCGGTGCGGACCTATTCTTTGCCGCTCGGGGCGCGAAAATGTGCGTGAGTCCTATGGCGCTTTTCTTTCGTCGGTGAGTTGGGTTTTAATTCTTCTCTTTTTAATTACTGAAGGTGAATGGTGAGGAAACCTTCGTCCTAACAAAACATAAGCCCCAAACAAAAATAGAATAATAAGCAAAATAAAAGTAAAATAAAAATAACGCTCGGACTTGGTTCCTTACAACTTTTTGTACCAGAAATTGTGAATGTTGTCTACACCAGGTGTCTTCCAGTTGTGTGTTCTGTTAACAGTGTATTGGAAATCATGTATGTTTATTTCAGCACAGGGCATAGTTGGTATGTTATGCAAGTTTTTGTTCTCTTCCTCGATCCAGCCTGCATCAGCATTGTGCGTGACAGCACTGGACCAAAGAGAAGACCAGTAAGTTGTGAGTTGTTCTTCTATTGGTGTGCCACTGTGCTGTGTACCAGTGTTTGTTTTGGTACTGATTTGTCTGTAAAAAAGTTTTTCATTGTTCGTGAATAATTTATTTTGTTGTTTCGTAGTGAACATGTTTTGTATCGTTTGAGTCTACGTGCTTTGGCTGCGAGTTTTTGTTTTAGTGTGTCGATGTATTCTGTAATGTGTGTGTTGTGATGTCCGTGTGTTTTGATTTTCTTGAAAATGTTTTTGAGTTGTTTCTTTAATTTGGGTGTTATGTTGTTTTTAGTGTATTGTGTCAGCCTGCCTAATTGCTGTCTAATGTCATTTATTTGTGTTTCTATTCTTCTCTGCCAGGCAGGCTTGTGATAGAATTGTATTTTCAGTCCATGGTGTGTCACTACTGTGACTGCCCCAGCATAAACTAATGTATGAATGTCTGAGAGTGTAGAAATTAAATGGATGTAGTGTGGTAGTAAGGGAGTGTTTACATAATTTAGTGTTTTTCTTACTACCTTTGACATGTTGATTTTTGGTGTTTGTGGTCTTTGTGTGGGATCTGTGCCTGTATATTTAGTTAGTGTTTCCTGAAGTGAGAGCATTTTAACTAAATCTATGTCTACATTATCAGTGGTGGATGAGGAAGTGTCTGTAGTATCAATAGTGGTAGTTGTTGCGTGTGTGCTGTAATGAGTGCTTGTTGCTAGATTATCCTGACAGGTTACGAGATCTTCATTAATGTTAGATGTTTCTGTCTGTTGATGTATTTGATCAGCAACCTGTTGTTTGATAAGTTCAAGTGTTGTTTGTGGGATAAGGTTGTTGTGTATAATTGTTCTTTTTTGATCAACAATCCTTTGTTCGGTGACAGTGAGGTGAGGATATTGTTGTGTGAATCTATGGTATAGTTGTTTTCTGTATGCTGTCATATTTGTTTTGAGTTTTGTGATGGTGTAGTAAGTATGGATGATAAACTCGTTCATTTCTATTGTCCAATTTATCCATTGGTGTGGTTTTCCAGCCTTTGTGGTCTGTGGATGCATTGCCACAGAAATACCAAGGCTAGGTTGGTTCCTCACATCTGTTGAGGGCATTGCAGTAACCATGCTTGGGCCGGTGCTGCTTTTGCCACCGGTAACCAAGGGAGACTGTGGCCTATTTTTCGAACGTGAGCCTCTGCCTAACCCACGAACGCGGACCTTGTTAACCCGGGCGACGTCCGAGCCTGGTATCACACTTTGATCTGGTTATTACCATGATAAATATCTCCACAGAATGTGGGTGTGGTCACTCTTAGCTTCATTTCTCCCCATAGACCTTACTGGTATGGGTGTCCCTACCAGGAGCTTGTGCTCCAGCCTGCATTGCCCTATGGATCAGTGAAATTACTGGGCTCTCCCACCAAAACCAGGTGGTGACCACAGGAGAGTTATTATTATCATCATCATCCTCACCATCAACCCATCTCAATTATAAGATAGATATATATATATATAATGGATATAGATAATATTATATTGCATTTTTAGGCATTTTTATAGATGAAATGCAGTTAAAAGGTAAAAAAAGGTTTTGTTTTATGTGTTGGAAATGGATTAATCCATTCTACATTGTTTCTTGTGGTAAAATTTGTATTAGTTTGAGAACAAATTGGTTTCCAAACAACTTTTAGCAGTGAATTAAGTTCATAAACGGAGGTTTGACTGTATTTGATAAATTAGTTGTATTTTTTTTATTAATGAAAATGTTTGAGTATATTCAAAGACACAAATGAGTGTTTTTTCTTTTTATGTACACTCACACATTCAATCACATACATCAAAGGCTTTATTTTTGAATGCTTTGTATTCAGTCTGGTATTTCATATCATTTTGAAACATATTAACATTTTTGTGGAAAGTCATAATTCTGTGAATAATAAGAAGTAATTATTTACTATGACATCGTCACAACTCCAGGCTGAATTTTTAATCATATTTTTAATTTATTTAATTTTAAATATATGCTTGCCACTTCAAATTAGTAGTCTTGCCCCTGTGCATCATACTTTTTCTGTTAGCAATAGTCATGCTGGTCATCTATCTCCTTTTAGGGAAAAATTTTTTAATTGGAACAAATGTCAGTAAACTTGATGAAACAAATATAGTTTTATACATGTTTGTTGTTATTAGGCAATTGTCTTCTAGGAGTCTTAAGAATTTATTGATTTTTAAATCTTCACAGAACTTTTTCTCCATTTTCAGAATTGAATTCATTAATTTTTTACATTGTTTATTGCTAAAACTATTTCACAAGATACTATAAACAAAATCAATTAAGTAAGTTTTGAAGGATGAACTTAGTTGAGTTAATCAATGCACTGTTAAGCTTTGAAAATGGAGATAAAGATCTTGTAAAGGTTTTAAAATAAACAAATTTTCAAGAATTCTAGAACTTCTAGTATTTGCTGTTTTAACATATTAATGAAATAAAAGATTATGTATAATTACCAAATTCTGATCAACATTATTGTTAATAACAACAATTTCAATAACAAAAGTATTTTACTTAGTTGTGAACTTAAAACATAAATATATATTAATATTTCAGAATTGTAGAAGAACTAAATTTGTCATGCTTTGGAGTTTACGACAGTAATATGAATAAAAGCGTAAACGTGGAAGGCATTTTATTTTCTGATAGGAAAGAAGCAAAGATTTCGGAAATTATCGATTATTTGAAACGTGCGTACTGCGGGCCTATCGGCATCGAATTTCTTTACCTCGAAGTAAGTATTTCGATGTCGGTTAGAAATTATTAAATTATGTAATGATTCTAACATTTAAAGAGCAGGGAAGAAAGGGATTGGATGGCCTGGAGATTTGAAAAATTGCAAAATGAAGAATTATCCAAAGAAGAAAAGGATTCTCTCGGTTTAAATCTTTTAAAATCCCAAGTAAGCCGTTTTATCGATCAATATAGTTAATTTTAACAGAATTTATTATTTTTTATTATATAATTTTCTTTAATATTTAGGTCTTTGATAATTTTCTCGCAACGAAGTTCTCGACGGTAAAAAGATACGGCGGCGAAGGTGCCGAAAGTATAATGGGATTTTACGACGAACTATTCTCCAAATCTGCAGAATGTAAGATAATGAATAAATTTAAGATTAAAAAAATATTACATTGATCTATAAAACTTTAATTAAATTTTATTTTTACTTTTATAGTTGGTATTTCGGATGTCGTAATTGGTATGGCCCACCGCGGTCGACTGAACTTGTTAACTGGATTATTAAAGTATCCCCCGGTAGCCATGTTTCAAAAAGTAAAATATATTTTTTTCTTTTTACAAATATTTAATTTTTCCAAAAAGTTTTAAACTTTTATATAAATTTATAAAGTTTACTGAATATATTTTGTATCTTTTCAGAGAATTTTATATTAATTTATTTTATTTTATTTAGATGAAGGGTATGTCAGAGTTTCCAAAAAATGTTACCGGTAGCGGAGATGTATTATCCCATTTGAGTAAGTTTTAATTTAATTATAGTTTGTGGAAATTTTAAAAATTGATTTCTGATATTATCATAGAATGGCATTTCTCTACTGGGATCCGTGGTTCTCGGAATTTTTTCTAGAATCATTACTTAGTCGTAATGCATTCGGTATTATACAAATTACTTTCGTCACAGAGTAAATTTGCATAAAGTATGTACATGCATACAAATACACAAACTTGAGTGTATGTGTATGCATATATATATATTAATATATAATGGCCTGAAGCATTTGATCTTTGAAGTGTCTGTAGTTCTCAGTAGTTGAAAACTGCTATTCTAGAATATTAAATTTAAATTATTTAAGAACATGAAACAAAAATATAATTAAATATAAATGTATACTTGTTATCAGTCGATGATTATACTTATTTAAAACATAATAGATTTTTTACTTCTTAAGCTTTATAATTGAGGTCACAAAAAATATTTTCATACAACACTTAATAAAAAAGTATTCTACTATTAGAGCCATCCGAATTCTTTTCCTTCTGTTATATAATATTTTCCTCAACAAAATTAAGGGAAAATGTATTATAAGTAGTGAATAAGGAGTATCACAAGAACTCTTGGATATACAGTAACATCTGAATAAAACAAAAACCTGCCTAAACAGAAAAATTTTTTGAAACAAAATGATTTTCCATGTTAAATTTTAAGATATGCCAGAAACCTGTCTAAGGCTTTGTGGCAGCGTCCAGCAATTGGGGCACAAACACACTTCCAAACAGAGCAGACAAACCGATTCGAGCAAATGTGCGCATCCGGAGTAACCGTGTTTAGCGTGCAGCGACCACCAGATGACGCTTCTACAAGCGCGTGCGGGAAGCAGCTACCGAGCGAGTTTGATCGCTGCTTCCAAAGAAGAAAATGGCCGATTTTGTAGATAAATAAAAACAGAATGACAAATAAATTGTGTATATATGTTGTATGTACTTTAATTAATAATCTTTTACGTAATTTAATAATTTCTGATTTTGTATAAATGTAACATTTCAAAATAAAACTTTTTTAAACTTATTACTCTATGAAGATTCTTTATATTTGTTGTGTATTTACTTAGTGATAACATTTACCTTTCAAATTTACCATTGTAATGCTTGTCATATTTTCCATAGTAGCATTTGACGAAGTCTTCTTGCCACCATCTTGTAAACAACATGCGTCCACTCTGGACAGAAGTCACTCGCACATACAAAGATTCTTTCCACCTGCAGTCGCTGGCTGCTTCCTTGTAGGACATAGCCTAACCTGGAAACAGGAGATTTTTTTAGTATGAGAAATATGATGTAACCTAGATAAAGCAAAAAATTAAGATTTCACTTGTGTAGACAAATAGCTCTAAATTGCTCTAGATATACTGAAAAGTATAATCTTTTTTTTCTTTTTAGCAAAGTATTTAATAATTCATTAAACATTTTTGGCCTGATTTCATTGGCCAACATCAAATCTACTACCAACCCTAATATATATTTTGTTCTATTTTGGAAAATCGAATAGTTTTGTGGTGCATACACCAGATTCAAAATAATTTTCAGAATTATACAAAATTCAAAACTCGTATTTATAACTTTTATACATTGACTTGACTTTCCTATCTGGTTTCACAGAATAGTTTCATAGCGAGCTTACTATTATGAAATTTAAAGCATTCTCATTGGCATATTGAAGCCAAAACAAATATATACAAATATATTTTATTGAAAAATGCTATTGGTTCTAAATAATTTTGACTACCAAATTTAAGGAATGTGAACTCAAGATGCATAGATACAAGATGTTGCTCTTGAATTAATATTAAAAATTCTCTGTTGGCATGCAACAAAGGATTTCTAATATTCTTGAATGCATTCAAAACAGACTTGTATACTAATTACTAATGTGTGGGTCTTTTATTTGAAAATGTTCTTTGTGATCTTAATTTTTTAAGGAACACTTTACAAAATATTAACCTGAAATCAATATGAAATTAAAGTTTTTTTTAACTTGTAGACTAAAAATGATTTAAGAATATTTTAGAAGAAAAAAACTAATAATATGTTAAATTATAGCCAGCTCAGTTGATTTGGAATATAAAGGGAAACACGTCCACGTTACCATGCTTCCTAATCCATCACATTTAGAGGTATAAGATTAGTTGCCATTGTAATGTGTATGGTTTCAAATATAAAATCTTAAATGTAAAAAATTTTATCTGCAGGCTGTTTCTCCTGTAGTCTGTGGTAAAGCAAGAGGGAGATTATTGTCGTTAAAATGTGGAGATTATTTAGAAGGTAAAGATGATAAACCTGTGTATAGCGTACTTCCAGTTCAAGTGCATGGTGATGCTTCATTTACAGGACAGGTAATTGTCAACAAGAATATACAGTTTGTGAATTTTAAAGTAATTTATTTTATTTTTAATGTGTATACGAAGAGATTTTTTTGTGTAGGGCATCATTATGGAAACATTAGCCATGTCAAACGTTCCTCACTTCAATGTTGGCGGTTCGATACATATCATTATTAATAATCAGTTAGGTTACACTACGCCGGGAGAAAGAGGCAGGTAATTTTTAACGTCGATATTAATACCGTAATAAGAATACTATTATTAATCGGCAAATTTTTAATTATTTTACATTCTGTATTTTAGATCATCTTTATACTGTAGTGATATTATGAAAATGATAGCGGCTCCCGTCATCCACGTGAATGGTGATTATCCCGAAGTTAGTTCGGTTTTGATATTTTTATTTTAGAAGACAATTTTTATTGAATATAAAATTAGCAACGCTATAAAGAATAGATGAATAGTTCTCATAAATCTAGGAAATGGACTTTCGTAGGATGCGCCCGATCGATTTCAATGGTCAAACCGTACGGGTTGTCGTTCATGGAGTCAACAAAGGATAGGATGTCTGTACGTGTATTCTATTGAATGATTATATCATCTATGTATCTCTTATATAAAATGATGTTGGGGACGTAACAAGAGAGGATCTTGGATTCTGGTTACTGTACAACCATTTCACACCAGTCTCCCGAGATGGGGCTCCCCGTCGACACTCCTCTTCTTCATTTGTATACCATACTGTTGAATTGAAAAAATGAATTGAAGCATAGTAAATGCACTGTGTCTAGAACTTGTTGATGTAAGCTTTTGTCGTTCACAAGTGAACAATGAAAGCTTACATCAACAAGTTCTCATAAATCATATGATTTTAATTTCTATGCAAAAACATTGTTAAATAATTTAAAATATAATTGTGTAACATATTAAACTTAAAAGCTATTTTTAAAATGGTAAAAGACTAGACACCAACCAAATGCCGAAACTATCAGGCTAGCCCGATAGAGTTTCAGCATTTGGTTGGTGTCTAGTCTTATAATATATCGGGTTTAGCAATGTTGTTTAAAATGTTAAAGTTTAATATATATATATATATATATATATAATATGAGGGAAAATCAGCAAGAAAGTAGAATAGCTGTTATGGAAGTAATATGTTTTCAGTATGTATCACTAGGTAGTAGCACAGTCTAAGTAGACGGATGCATGTAATTGGTGGATACTTACGGTAGTGTAAAATGGTGATTGGGCTCCAAGTATACAAATGTAGAGTTGTGTGCTATTGTACATTTTCTGTCAGCTAAAGGTCTCATTGCAAAGAAAATTCATAAAGAAATGTTTTCCAATTACGGGAGAAAGAATTTGTCTCGTAACATTGTTCATAACTGAAATTCGAAGAGGTCGAAAACGGGATACAAAAGTGGCCGAGAAGGTGGATAAAATAATTTTATGCCACAGGTTCCAAAGGGCCGACGAAACAATGGACAAGTGTATTAATGTTAGGTGATTATGCTGAAAAATAAATGTTTTATTCACACTTACAGTTTATCTCACTTTGACTTAGTGGCTTTTTTTATATTTAAATTAGTTTTATAAAATTTATAAATTACTTAAATTGTTTTTATTTTTTCACTTTTTAGATATTATTGAACAAGATCTTAATTTGAATATTTTCTTCATTTTTATCTGTATTGGCATTGTAATTTAGTATTTTCGAATTTAGTAATTGGCCATTTATTTATTTATTTATGCTTATTTTTGATTATTATTGTTATGACATAGATGTATTTTCATGTCATTGATGATGATAGATGCATTGTTACTCCAATTTTATAATTATTTAAATCCTCTGGTTGTTCAGAGCAGTTTGAGCCAATAAAATAAACTATCTGGTTTGTACAATAATTCATAATTTTAATCAAAAATTCTAACAAATTTAAATGTGTTTGTGAGGAAATTTTAAAATCCAAATTTCCTCCAACAAATTTAATGTATATGACTTTTATTCTATAGAAGCTTCTTAGAAGTCAATGCAAGTGTTATTTTCTTTTAACGTGGCCAACCGCTAAGTCTTCCATTACAATAATTAAATCGAATGTCATAAATTTTATATAATTTTTGAATATAAATTATTTATTTCATTTCATAGGAACTAGTAAAAGCGACACGTCTGGCTCTGGAATATCGTCAAAAATTTCAAAAAGACATTCTGATTGATTTGATGTGTTTCCGTCGATGGGGTCACAACGAAATGGATGATCCTACGTTTACAAATCCCATCATGTATGATCACATTAGTGCTCGTCAAAGTATACCCGATAAATATACTCGGAAATTAGTGGTATTTAGTGGTATTTTATAACTAATTTTTTTACTTTTTTGGATACAAAATATCAACAATAAATGTATTTTAATAGGAAGAAGGAGTGTGGACAGAAAACACAGGAAGTGATGTTGTTGCTAATTATTTAAAAGATCTGAACAGTGAATTTAAACGTGTCGATGTTTACGAACCTCAAGTAATTTTTAAGCATGCTTTTGTTAACGATTATTTCTTATCGTTAGTTATTATAGTTGTATTATATTTACTTAGGCAAATCATTTGCAAAAGAAATGGTCCACGTGCATGCAAGCTACGAATACAATTAGCAAATGGGATACGGGAGTTCCGTTAGATGTTCTGAAATTTGTCGGTGCTAAGTCTGTTAATATTCCAGATAATTTCGTAAGTAATTTATTATCAACATTGAAATGTAGGAAATTTTAAAATGTATTAAAATACACATATTTCAGATAATTCACAACCATTTGCATAAAGTTCTAGTAGCAGAACGTTTGAAAAGAATTGAAGAAGGAACAAAAATTGATTGGGCTACGGCTGAAGCACTTGCAATAGGATCTCTTCTGTATCAAAGTAACTTGGTTAGATTTTTCAGTAATGAATTATAATTATTATTTTTATATATTGTCATTTTCTTCCAATATATTGGTATGTTGAATAGTATTTAGAATAATTAATGCCTGGGGAATAAAGCCTACAACTTACGCAGTCTTCAAGAATATATGTAGTTGATGGTTATAAAAAGAAAGACAATGAAGTTGGCTTAAAATTTTACATTTTTTGTGACATTTTATAAAGAGATTATTAACTAAAGAACTCAAAAAACAATATATTTGTCTATAATTTTGTGTACTTATTCTGAAAGACTTTAATTATATTTTTAACTTCAGGTTTTAATGTTCGTATTAGTGGACAAGATGTTGGAAGAGGTACCTTTAGCCAGAGACATGCAATGGTTGTTGAACAGAAAACAAATGAAATGTATGTGCCTCTCAATAATATGTTGCCTAACCAAAGTGCATTTTATGAGGTAAATTATATTTTTTTAAAAATTTTAAAATTTGATAAAATTTAAAAATAATAACAACTCAAAGCCCGCCACATATAATGAAATCGCCAACGATCACCTTAAATATCAGGCTAAAAACTGGCTAATTAAATTACTTTATATCAATCATTTAATTAGCCAGTTTTTAGCCCGATATTTAAGGCGATCGTTGGTTATTTCATTCAAATTTAATACATTTTATATCTTAAGGTTGCCAATAGTATATTATCAGAAGAAGCAGTTTTAGCTTTTGAATATGGTATGAGTATCGAAAGTCCAAAACATCTCGTTATATGGGAAGCTCAATTTGGTGACTTTTTTAATGGTGCACAAATTATCATTGATACATTTGTTTCCTCTGGTGAAAGTATGCAATTAAAATTTAAAAATATCAGTAATAAATATAGTTTATAATGCATTAAAACTTCAATTTTTAATTATAATGTAGCTAAATGGCTTTTGCAAAGTGGATTAGTTATGCTTTTACCGCACGGATACGACGGAGCAGGACCCGAACATTCTTCGTGCCACATCGAAAGATTTCTTCAAGTAAGTATCAAAAATTTCTACAATAAAATTTTATTTTTTAAAATTAATTGTGCGTGTAAATTCTATCAGAACTGCGATAGTAAAGAAGATAATGTCGACGGAGATGACGTAAACTGGCTCGTTACTCATCCGACAACTCCTGCAAATTATTTCCATTTGCTTAGACAACAGGTTTGTCAATTATAATAATAATTTTGAAAATCAACTGAATTATATATAAATAATCAAATGAGAAAGCTGGATTTATTATTGGGCTATAACTTGGCAAATTAATTCTAACTTTATTTGTATTAAATTTAATAATTAAAATTAAATTAATTTAGAATGTTCCAAAAGAGAAGATCAATCCAGAGTGGGACTCAAACCTGCAACTTTGGCTTCCAGTGCTAATTACACTCCTTGAACCTCTGTCTGATCTTTACTTCAAGAAGACACTGCTCAGACAGTCTGGGCAGTGTCTTCTTGAAGCAAAGATCTGGATTAGGTTACCAACTCTCTTGTACAGAAAATGAGCACTTTGTACAGACAGTGTAAATCACTGGAGGACATTTATAACAAATTGTTTAGTCAATCAACAAATATTGGTAACAAATTATAAAATATTAAATAGATAATAAATAGTGTTTTAAACTCGTTGCTAGGATTATCATCAACTCTTGCACGATGCCAACCTAATTGAGTCCTTAAATTTTATTTGCATGTCCAGTTCTGATTAATAATAGTATCTTTCTCTTTGTTACCGTAATGAGTAAATAAAGACGTAACTATTACTCTAGGATGAGAAAATAAATTACCGGAATTCTATCTGCTAGTAATATTTCAGAAATAATAAAGTAAAATTAAACAAAAACAAATTATTAAAACTGTAGTATTCAAAAAGGAAGATAGAAGGAGAATACAGTTTAATGGAGAAAGTAGAATGAGTAGCATGCTGGGTTCAAGTCCTGCTCTGTATCAATCTTTTATTCCAGAATACTCTAAATTAATTAATTTAATTTTAGTTTATTGTCACGACTAGGTGCACAGATAGACGCCGGGCATTTCCGACATTATCGTTATTCGGAATATCCTATAGGCCAATAAGCATTTCGGGCATAAGCCCCTCTTCTGTCTGCTACATAATAAAACATATCACGAATTTCTCATATTACAGAATGTTTATGAGAAATTCGTGATGTTTTGCAGTGACTTCTTGGAAAAGATTTATATTCTTTATTAACACGTGGAATTGATGCTATTATTGAGTGTTTCCAGTGAAGAATGATAACTTATTTTATCCTAGTGTTAAGTTATAGAGATAAAAATTAGATTACTTGTTTTTTTTAACAATGTGACAAGTTTTATGGAATGTTGAGTTGCCAGGACTCTAATGTAATTTAATTATTTTCAATGTCTTATTAAAATTTACTTGATATATTTTTTTTGTTAGATGATACGAAACTTCAGAAAACCTCTCGTAGTCGCATCTCCAAAAACATTGTTGAGGTTACCCGCAGCCGTTTCGTCATTGTCCGACATGATATCGGGAACTACGTTTACTCCGGTGTTAGGCGATAACACGGCCGATCCTAATAAAGTGAAGAGAGTCGTTATATGTTCTGGTAAATATTTTTATACTCTACGCAAAGAAAGAGAAGACAAGAAGATTGAAGACACTGCCATTATTCGTATTGAAGTAAGTTAAGCATTTATAAAGAACTTTTTTTAAGTACTAAGTTTTAATTGTAAATTTCATCAATTTCTAGGCTTTATGTCCTTTTCCTGCCAATGAATTATCTAATGAGATAAAAAAGTTTAATAAAGCAAAAGGTAAATATTTTTTGCATAAATATTATGTTTTATGATGATAAAATGTTTATTTGATCAATATTAAAACAATACAATACTTTTTTTTTTAGAATTTATCTGGTGTCAAGAAGAACATCGAAATATGGGTCCTTGGTTTTTTGTAAGGCCAAGATTTCAGAATCTACTTGGCATATCGGTAAAAAAATGCAATACATTAATACATTATTAATTTCTATGCAGCAATAATTATTTATAACTCATTTTTTTAACATTTTGTAGCCAACGTACGTCGGTCGAGACATCTTGGCAACAGCTGCCGTGGGAATTGGTCAGAGACATCAGCAGGAGAATGTACAAATTTTGAAGAAATTATTCAATTCATAGTTTTCTAATAATTGAATTTTTGTTATGAAAGTTACAAATAGGAGTGTTATATATTTTATAGTTTAATTTTTTATAAAAACAAAAAATTTGAACATATTTACATGCCATAATCCAAGCTGCCTTTTTGGTATTATTTCAGTTTTTGAGAGGTAAATTTATAAAATATGAATTCATGGTTAAATTATTATTTTTTGGGGCCAAATTTATTCTTTTATATAATATGTGACCCTAGTTGTTGAGAAAATTTATACAGAATGAGATTTATACATAGAAAACATCAAGTTAGATAAAACTTGATCTTTAAAAAAAAAAGGAGGGAACCAGATCAGACTCGCAATGAAAAATTTGTCTGCATTTTATCTGGATTCAAGCTGTATTTCTTAGAATGGCAGACATCTTTGCATAATTTTACAAACACCATTTAGTAATACTTTAATAAATCTGACTTCTCATCAATAAATTCTATTGATATGGGAAGTCTGTTATATCGTGTACGTCAAAGTTTGACGATATCGACCGTCGGATGATAATCTTTCTATGGCCGTGCCTCGTTCAGTATAAAAAAAACTCACTGTTGACTTGCTGTGATTGAATTGTAATAATGTTTTTCCTGTTTCAATTTTAATCTAATAAATTTAGTCTATATTGTTAAAATTTTAATTGTTATTGTTTAAATGTTTGTTAAGTTATTCAATCCTTTTTCTGTACATTTTACATTCTTGACTGATCATATAAGATATTTACCTGCCCGTGAGAGATGTGTTCTGAACTGGAATTTTATAAGTATTTTAAGTATGCAGGTAACCCCCGTATAACACGGCAGTTACATTCCAAAAAATTGCAGTGTTATACGAAACAAAGAACTAGTACGAAAAGGGGGGTTAGGTTCCAAAAATTAAAAAACATGTTGTTATATTTTCATAATTAAGATAAATATCTTTATTAAAATTTTCTTAAGTGATACATATTAATATAAATTAAACAATGTTTTCTTCGTCGTCACTAAGCACCATTAACCGAGAGCATTTTCTTTTTGGTAAGTTATCCTTATCCTCCGAGCTTTTTTCTGTATTATCTTCAGATCCGTGCTTTACCTTTTGCAAAAAGTATGTAATTTTAGATTGCTTGCTTTTAGTTAAAAGATCTTTATAAATTTCCTTATATGGTGCTAAGCACTTATGAAGAATAAAGCAAGTATGGAATAAGGGAAAAACATCTGGCAACATCAAAAGCAGAAGCGTCGAGATCTGGCAACATCGAAACAAGTTTCGAGAAGGATCGCGTGTATCGACGGAAGGCGGGAAAAGAAAATTTACGTACTTAAGTACTAATAGTTCAAGAAAATTATTATTTTCGTGAACTATTAGTACTTAAGTATGTGAAAATTTATTACATTTCATGTTGTACGAGGGTTTTACCCAATTCTCAAACCGTGTTAGAGCGAATCCGTGCTATAGAAGTGCCGTGTTATACGGGAGTTACCTGTATTTCTCGATTGTGAATAGTCCCATTTATGATATTGTTTTTGATCCGTCATTCCACGATAAGACATATTTGCCCCATAAATAAAAAATAGATGCTAGCTGAATAACTTGTAGCATGCTAATGCAATTACTTAGAGCTAAATTTAAGAGAGAAAATGCTTGTGCATGAAGTTTAAAATATATGTCTGTATTGTACAATTGAATTTTTCCAATCCTTGAATTCCCTTATGACTAATCCAATCCATTTTTCACTTCAGAATTGTATGCTATGCTGTATTTCAAGCTTTTTGCAACTTGATATTGAAGTTTTTTTTATTCATTGTTGTGTTTCTGCATTGCAGAGTTTCAGTTGAGAACGGAATGGAAGCAGTATTATGAGTAAGCTTTGAATCTATCCTCCCTGATGAGAGCATTATAAGCATCAAGATAACAATTGTATTTTTATGGTTTCCATTCCGAGAGAGAATTATCTGAATTCTTGTGATTTTTTTTTTTTTTTTTAATGGACAACTGTTAGATCGAGGCATGTTTTACTCTCATTAGCTAGTTGCCATTATTCCATTATTCCATTCTCATGCTAATTTCCAACCAGTCCATTACCAATATCTGCATAAACAGCAAGAATAAGGATGCCTCCACCTGCCTGACAATATCTCCTCTCTCTCTCTCACACACATCAACTACTGCTACCTTTGTAACCCATCTCTCCCACTTGTTTACTTTATCTGAATCTATCCCTTTGCCCTTCCTTCTGACACTAGCACTCTACTTCTGATTTCAGCAGCTGAGGATGGCCCATTAACTGGGTGAAAAATGTTAGCATTCTTCTAAAAATTCCACTTTTAAAATCTTTGTTGTTCATCTAAAATCTGTACAGTCAAACCTGTTTTTATGCGGGGGATAGGGACCGCATAAAAGAAAACGCATAAAAAAATCGCGCGAAACTTCACGAGTGGCTATAAAAAATAGTTTTCGCAACACAATTAAAAATATATTTTTTATGCGGTGAATAGGGACCGCATAAAAAAAGTCTCACGTAGAAAATAACTCGAAACCGTACGAAATAACTAGGAATTGCTTTTTTAACTCCTCGGGCCTTTTTCTGCAACACCTAATGGGGAAAAAATCCTCTAAGAATTTTAATTTTTATATTAATTAATTATTTCCACTTAAATACGAATCTAACATTAAAAAGTTAAAAATAATCGTTAAATAATGATTTTATTTGATAAATATAGCTGCAGGAAGTGTTATTTCATTTAACAAGGCGTGAAATTTCACACCCGCAGTCTAAAGCCGGAGGGGAGCTAACTTACCGTATCTGTTCAAATATAACATAATATTTATGGTTTTTATGCTATTAAAATAAGAGGGGACCGAAATAAACGTATGAGAAAAAAATTTTACTGAATAAAAAATGAAAAAACCTGCCGATGTCATAGAAAACAACCAATAGAGTTTTTAAAAATTTTACAGGAGTCAATTATGTTCCAATTTGATTGAAATTTTCATATACCGCACAAAAACATTGACTGTATTTTCTAAAATCATCGTGTTTTACTTCAATGACATTTAAACAAACATATTAAATTTCTCTTATAATGATCAGTCCAGAGTTCTCTCATTATCTCAAACCAGATTGCCATATGCTCAATATATTTCCAGCCATCCCAATAAAGGGAATAGAAGTCAAAATTTAAACTGCATCTTTGTGATTATTCATCAGTATTTGCTACATCATTGCTCAATTAACCTTATTGACCACCACTAGGCAAGTTTGTTTATAGTGGACAAATTTGTGGCCAGCCGCATAGTATGTTGCACAATTATAAAGAGTATCTTCCATCAATAAATTGTTCTGGACGTTAGCCTGTAGTCGAAACCACCGAATACCCTTAGTCAGTTGTGGCTTTACATCTGACCAATGGGCTGGCTATGTGGAATTTTCTGGATTTTCTTTACCCATCTAACACTTAAATAGGGGCCAGTTTTCTGTAGAAAAAAATCTCTGGAAAGTAGCCCATCGAGTCAAATTAAATCAACAAATTCACTTCTGCCGACATCATCCGAATACATATATTATTACTATTTATTGATCCTTTCCGGATGGCCAATACAGTATATAGTAAAGCCATTCAAAAGTTCTGGAAGAAATACTTACATTATTAGAAGGAAAGAAAAAATTCTCTTTCCTCTTACCTGTCTCATAAAAAATAACACCCAATTACTAGTTAATATTATTAAAATTTCCACTATGACACTAAACCGATAAACTAGCAAAAGAACCACTCACTCTGGAAAGTGAATGTTTTCGTGCATTTTTAAAAGGACATCTTCGGGCCGGTATTGAATTTAGAACATTAGCCCGATGTAGACAAAAATAATTAAGCCAAGTAGCAAGTAATATGGCAATAGAATATTTACAAACATAACTTTAAATCACGTGACTTTTTTCCGTAGAAATTTAATTCTAGGTTCAAGTGTGCCATGAAATAAAGAAAAAAGGTTAAAAAAACACTGCATTAGAGGCTTATCGTCCACCTCGACACACAAAATGTTATAATGTTAATACCCGTTCATATTGTATGGGCTACTTTGTCAATAAGAAAAATTGTTAAAATAGAAGGAATAAGACAAATAATCAAGTTGCCTTATATTTACAGGGTGGCTAATAAATATTTTAGAATAGTTTACATACATTTAATATGACTAACTTTTCATAATAGACTTTAATTGCCACTGCAATTGCGATTATTGTCCTCACACACAGGCAATTGAAGCGTATTATGTAAAGTTTAATATGACAAATATATGTAAACTATTTTAAAGAAAAATTGTGTTTGCCAAGAAATCAGAAATTGAGATGAATGCAAAATGATCATATCAACAAGATATAACTTTTTATAAACATTATTCGAGATCCAGACGGTCGGTACGGTCATCTTTATCTTACCGTACGACTCGGTGGTGTTACATCCGGGGTTTTGAGAATACGAGTGCTGCTCGAAGCAGATTTGGGAAACCGAGGCACGTTTTCTTTCCCCCCTTTTTTGAGAGGTTTACTCAATGATCGTAGCATTACCGGGTGCTTCGGTATCGAGGGGTTCCGTAAAACCATAAACCCCGAATATGTCTCTGGGACCTGGGGTCAAATCCAGGTGAGCAACTTCCTAGGAATTTTTCACCAGCGATATGTCCTACCTGATCCCTCACCATCTGGCCGAACCTACAGTGGATATGCGATTTTCTTTGTACCCACAAGACAGAACTTGTAACTTTTATTAGCGCTTTACGAATGTGACTATTTAGAAGAGCATCATATCGATAGTTGACTATTACAAAAGAGGATCGAAAATAATGTTTCGCACATCAAATAACAAAAGTAAAGTAAGTATAGGTAGTCCCGGATTAGACTCGGAAGCCGAGAACTTCAAATACAAAGGCAATTTGACGTTTAAATATATTCGAAAAATGGATACTTGCTACAATTTAAGCAAGTTCATTTTTAACGAGAACAAAATAAAGTGAAAGCAATTTAGTGAGAAAAACGCCGGTAGAAAGCACCTATTGATTTTTCTTCTCTGTAAAGCGTTACATATTACCTGTGAGTTTACCAAATTAATTTTATAGAATCGATAAATTTTGTCACAAACGTTCAAGCGGAACATTTTTATCCGGCGACATCATTATAGGCCAGTACTTTGTTACGTTAAAATATCTTTTTATTTCGGTTTTTCGTCTTTTTCTACGTATGTATAGAGGGATTAGCCCGAAAAGGGGAGAGGGTCGGTCCCCGGCGCCATCGAGACGCGAAACCGGACCGCGCCGGGCTTTCCCGTCGCCAGACAACGGTTTCGCTATAATAATTGTATTTTGATACAAACGATACGTTATACATTATATACAATATTGAAAACAGTCCGACGAATAAGAGGCCGGAGGGCCGAGCGGTCAAGGTTAACAGCCTGCCGCCCTGGGGGGACCCGGGATCGAATCCGGACGGGTTGAAAAATCCCCAGGAGTTTTTCGGGGGTGGTCCGTCCGGATATGTCGGTCCCCGTCCCTCACCACCTGGCCGCCCCATTGTGGGCCTGGCCGAACTCATAATGGGCTGCTATAAGAGGCCCTCTTAGTGCCCACGGCGAAAAGAGTTAAAAAAAAAAAAAAAGTCCGACGAACAAGAATTGGAGTCTTCCCGAACGAAGCCGGAAAGAATTTTGGAAATAATTCGTAACTCGTCTAAATCTCTACGTTAATATTATTTAAAAATAAACATTTCAAGTTTTTCCAAAAGAGAAACGTCGTTCCAATTTTGCAAATTTAAAAAATAATTAGAGGGCATTTTGTAGAAAAAAAATGGATTTAGGCGAAATAAGACGCCAGGGGGCGCTATACCGTGACTGTGCGCCTTGATCGTCTGATTGAAAATACTAAACATGAGTTCTATCGGTACAGGAGTAAGTATTTTAATCGTAAATTATTTGGATTTACCAATTAATCCTATTTTGCTGAAAAATATTCAAATTAGCTAACTATTTAATCAAACGGTTCGCTCGTATTTAAAAAATGACGGTGAAATAATACAAGACATTCCTCGTTGTGACTTTAATGTGCCGAATTCGTGGAAAATTTGATTCATTTACAAACGGGCGCACGTTATGTCTCGTCTTGAACTGGAATAATGCATCTTGCCATTCGTAACTTTATTGAGATATTAAAATTGAACCTCCAGAAGTAAATGGAATTTCGACTTTTATACAGTTTTCAATGCTGGCTACGTGTTTCTAATGAATACACAAACTAGAAACGAGTCGTTAAGGTTTCGGTAATAAATGACATTTTGGTACTGACGTTTTAACGTAAAGCTTTGAACTCGAGTCTTTCGGGCAAAAGTTACCTCCTTTGGAGACCGGGGACGTTTCCGAGGGTGGCCGACTGCACGCGCGTTACCAAAAACTTAGGTGAAGTCGAGCTGGTCGAAATGGGATGTTGGTTTGTCTGTATAATATCTTTTGACGGTTGTTGTCTCGTGGACGTGTCGGAATGGGTCGGGCGACGTGTGGCCGCCTCTGTTTTCGGAATCCGATGCGTTCTCGAAAACGATTTGGTCGTCGGGAGATTTTTTGTCGCTCCCGTCCAAATAACTTTGGCGTTTCTCCACCCGATTCCTAAACGGTGCAAAAATCCTATTTATTTGTCGATCGTGTTTTTGGCAAGGTATCGAATGCGTGCGTGGCAGTAGAAAATTGGCACGCGTGACTGTATAAAATTGAACGTGCGTGCGTCGTCGGAATTGTGTTTTCCGAGGCGCGGGCCCAGATCGTCCGAGCCGTTCGGTCGAATGCTAGACTTCCGAATGGACGGACGGAGATGGACCTATTCTACGTTCTCTCTAACTGGCAGATGTTACGCCTTCTGGACTGTTGGGTTATGTTAAACGTTGCATCTACAAACAATAACCTGCAGTTTAGTTCGATGCTTCTTCGAACTTTTTTTGGATGGACACTCCCTCGGTTGTGACCGTTGTTAGTAATGCCTCCCGTTCTGTGTTCACAGAATGGGGATGGGATGCGACGGAGTCTATTGCCTCGCCCCATCGCCTCCTATCTTGCTTAACGCTCTCTTGGATAATTCAAACGCACACCCTCCATGGGGGATATCACCCACTTTGAAAAACACTGGTTTAGTTCTTCTGAAAAAAATTGCTGATACTGTCCTACTTAACAAGGTTTACATCCTTAAGAAGACAACCTAAACAAACTTTGGTGGGACTGCCATGCAGATTGGCCTCCCTGCTTTAAATAAATATATTGAAAATTTTGACAGTATTCTATTTTTCAAATACTTCCATGGCATTCTCTATACTGATAAGCTGAGCCCGAGAGTTCCTACTTGTGTTAGTTGCATTATGTCGTGCATTACTCTAATTTTCATCTAAATATCGCGGAAAGACTCATTTTTTTTACTACTCGGTTCTGTATGCCGACAAAAAGAATAATCTTTGTTTTGTAATTTTTCTCATTTTCAAAATATTTACTGTCGTTTAGACCAGTGTTTCTCAAACTTTTTGGACCGCGACCCCCCTTCTGCACTTAAAGATTTTAAAGAACCCCCGAAGAATAAGTGTGTGTCAAAAAGCATCCCGGAGGGAGGGGGTTAGGCTCGTATTTAAATATTTATATTATTTTTATTATTTATATGTACAATTTATTTAAGTAAAAATTATTTTATATATTTTTTATTTCTATTATTTCTAAACATGAATCCATAGTAAATTTATAAAATATTTGAAAAAATTGATCTGGCATCAATTTTTCAGCGACCCCCCCCAAATATTTTTCACGACCCCCACTTTGAGAATCACTGGTTTAGACTATTGTTTAAATTGAATGTTTATTCTCAGTCTTGTCTTAATTTTGCTTTTTTTAAAATAGTGTTTGTATTTAAAATTTTCCTATTTTTAACTTACAATTTTTGTTTTATAGTTTTTAATAGGACACTTGTTTTTTCTTACTTTGGAAGTGGTCATTTCACATCATACAAGACATTACTTCTGTAAAAATTAATGAATAATGAATGAACTTTCACTGTAGACATGCTCAATAATATATGAGCTTGAATATGCTGTAAGTTATTAATAGTGCTCATGTAGTGATATATTGAAACCCGAATAAAAACTTCTTGAGTTGTCTTTCTATTGATGAAAGCTGTATTATCTTAGATCAATTATCTTTTCTGTTTGTTTCAAAATGTGTGCAGGACTTTGTAACCATCCTCTACTAAAGTTATTCAATTTAGATATTGTGATGATGATCAGCATCATCATATAATATAATCGAGACGGGTTGATGATAATAAGTGCAGAGCCCAAACAGTTAGTTGAAAGTTGAAATTTGGTACATGGTACGTCACGAGAACGTACACTAAGAAGGGATTTTTGGAAACCCTTGCTGGGAAGAGGGAGAAGATGAATGCTTACCCTGACGAACTGCTTCTACTGTACTATTTTAGATGTGGTTTTTTTGCATTTTAGTAGGGTATGTCATGAGAAATGCACATCAAGAAGGGATTTTTGGAAATTTCACTCCCCCGAGGGAAGAGGAGGGGAGAGTTAGTTTTAACCAGTATAAAGCATAAATAATAAAGAAGGAAAGTAAATAGTGGCACATATAGCATACATTTTGGAAAGTAAAATAATTATTTTAATCATTTGCACTGTTTGGATAACCCAAAACAATAAATTCAAAATAAACGAAAAGTTGTAAATTTTAGAAATTTCCGTGGACCCTGGTCCTAAAACGAATTAGTTAGAAAACAAATGACGGACGATCTATTAAGTTTAACATATTTAGATTTTTATAGCTATGGCGAGAAACATTTAAAATGTACAACAACCTTGTCGCGTCCTTTGAGGTATACGAGTGATGCGACAAAAGAGGCATATGACATTGACCGGTATCGGCACCCTCGGGATTTGGCAGCCCGCATGCATGCACCTACCGGGACCGTCTCTGATTCCATCCATTAGTCACTCGTACGGAGCTATTTGACTAAGTGGATTGTTTTAAAATTTAAAAAGTAAAGATTTTATGTTATTTTTATGTACGTTTCTTTACAAAGCTATATTTAATTATAATTTTCTTTAAAAGTATATTCGTACAATTGGAGAATATTCTGTACCAGATACGAATGTGTACTATACATACATCCACCACACATTTTATTTCACCGAGTAAGTTTTTATTATTTTATTTATAATTTTAGCCCTTATATTGTGGCTAGCGATTCAGAATGTAATTGTGATATTAAAAATACATTTAGAGAAGTCTATGGTTTTTACTGGCTTATCGAACAAACAATACGAATGGAACCAGGATCATCACTGACGCACAATTAACTAATTGCCCCTGGAAGTTGGCTTCTCACAGAAACACAGCTTCCCTATCATCAAATGTCATGGCATGCCACTAATAGTTATATCTTCTAAATTAATTCGTTTGGAAGCGAAGATTGGCTAGAGACCTGGGTAGTGTAATGGCAATGCAGATGCATGGTAAATAGATGTTCCAGGTTCAAGAACTTGAACCTGCAACATCTACTTACCATGGATAGATCTTTTCTTGATTACCTGGATAGATCTTTTCTTTTCTTTTCTTCCAGAATATTCTAAATTCATTAATTTGTTTCTAACTACTGCATTTCCACATAAATAAGAACATAATCTTTTATGTGAAAATTGCTTGGTTTTGAATTTTTGAAACATTCTGCTTTGCTTATAGAGATGCCTTGTATATAAGAATATGCTCTTGTGTGTGCTAGCTTGTTTTAGCTTATACTTCTAAGAGCAATGTACTGCTGTGTCAATGCAAATTAAATGTATCTGTGATTAGCCATTATTAAAATTAAAAAGTCAAAATAAAAAATAATGCTTCCAATACTATGAAAGTGTTTTGAAAAATAGTGAATTTTTAGATACTTTGTGAAATATAGGGGTGATTTTCTCCATCTATAAGAGCATGCTCTTATATGCACAAAAGTACAGTATTAAATTTAACATAAGATAGCTGCTTAAAGCCTCCTTTACTCCAAATTATGTAATATCATTATTTATTAACCAGATTTTAGCCCAATTAAAATTCAGTTGTGACTGCTGGATCAGCACCATGTCATGATGCCACCACTATGTCTTAAGTGACATAGAAATCGCGATAGTGTTCTTGTGTGAGCAGTCGTGTATTTAGGCAGTTGGATCTGGGGTGGAGGCAACACTAGAGACAGCATATTTTAAGGAAGTGCACCAAATACAAATTTAACAATAACAAGTATCTGTTTATTAACTATAAGCTATTTACAATTAGGCTAAACATAGGCTGTTTATGGTTGGAAGATTGAACATGTGGGCAGTCCCTTTATATATTTTATAAGGCTTGTACATTGTATTAAAGGCTTAGTATATTATATTAACTATCCTCATGAGTCCCAGTCTTGAGAGAGCATTTACATAAATTCGCGAGCAGATAAATACCTTGTAGAGGATCTGAGAATGCTCTTTGTTGTCAATCGGGTTGAGGACTTGAATTGACGGCACGACGAATTGATGATTCGGAAGTTTTGGTGGATAGCTCTGGAAAGTCTTGGTATATTTGGCAAGATCTTGATATCTTGATATTCGGACTATTCGGGCAATGGGAGGGTCGTCGGAGGGAGGAAAGTCATTTAGGTAGGAATCTTTGATGTCGGTAAGGTATCCGAGCACTAGTGCAGCTCTGGTGAGGGCGAACTTTCGATGATGACGAACCACAATCGTCATTGATCCCTCCCTTTTATTGGGGGTCCGTTTAATTTTTTCTATTGTCCTTTTTTGGTAATGTTATAGGTCGTGACCAATAGATGAATTTCAGTTGAAGTTCCAGGTGACACATTTGGAAGATGTGAATCCGGAAAGAATCCGGTGGAAAACACAATCAAATCCTTTTATCTTTTTATTAATTGTTGGGAAAAATTTATATAGTTATCTTTGTGTTTAATATAAATTTTAAAATGTTACTTATTTATTTATTTTGGTTTATATAATTGTGCAAAAGTTTATAGTTAAATAAAATCTGGGATCTCACACAATGGTATCATTTGTTTACTATAAATTAGGCTTGGTTTATATGTAATACTAAAATTGATTCAAATGAACTTTGCTGGTAATGAGTATTTAATTTAAATGTCTTTAAGATGAAATTATGATGCTATCTTAAAAATTAAGATGTGACCTTATTCTAATTAAAACCATAAAAATACTGTAGGTAACAGTATTTCATAACATTTGTGTTGTTTTTCAATCTTAAGATTATTATTTTATTAAGTAATAAGATTGATTTCAAATTCCTGATGCATCTTAGGATTAAGGGAACAACTGCTGGAGAAACAAAGTAATTTGGCTTCAGGTATGTGATTAGGATGCCATCTCTTGATATATATAATTATTAAATTTATCAAGAGATGGCAGCCTAATCACGTACTTCAAGCCAAATTACTTTGTTTCAGATAGTTAATTAGACTGAATATAGCATAATAAAAAAATCCGGCAGATTGTACGGGGATAGTCCCAGAAGTACCCTACCTAACAAAGAAGACACAAAAAATTTGGAAAAACATATCTTTATTTCTCAACATAGTCTCCTTTTAGCTTGATACACTTTTCCCAGCATTGTTCAATAGCTTTGATACCTGTGAACTATCGAGCTTCTCAAAAATAGCCATCAACCGCAGACTCCACCTCTTCACTGTTGGCAAATCCTTTACCACCAAGCCATTTTTTCAAGTTTGGAAAGAGAAAATAATCCAAGGGGGCTAAATCTGGTGAATAGGGTGTGTGAGGAAGCAATTTGAACCTTAACTCATTGATTTTGCCCACTGCAATAATGGGTGTGTGAACTGGTGCATTGTCTTGATGAAACAACGCTTTCTTTTTTGTCAAATGCAGCTGCTTTTTCTCGATTTTATCACTCAAGCACGTCAGTAAGTTCATATAATACTTTCCATTGATTGTTTTTCCTTTTTGAAGATAATCAATGAAAATTATCCCATGCACATCCCAAAAAACTGACGCCATGACCATGCCAGCAGATGGAATTGTCTTCGTCTTCTTCGGAGCCAATTCTCCCCTTTCAGTCCATTGTTTCGACTGTTCTTTCGTCTCAGGTGTGAAGTGATGTACCCATGTTTCATCCATGGTTATGAATTGACGCAAAAACTCAGCTTTATTGCTGCAAAACATTGCCAAACACTCAATTGAAACATCCTCACGATGCCGTTTTTGTTCCGTTGTGAGCAAACGCAGCACCCATCTTGCGCACAGCTTTCTCATGTCCAAATTTTCAGTCAAAACGCAATGTATAGCACTTTTTGAGATGCCTACTTACTATGTCTGCTAGCTCTTGCACTTTGATTTGATGATCATCCAATACCATTTTGTGGAGTTTCTTCGCCATTTCTGGCATGGTCACCTCATTTGATCAACTACTGCGACGTTTGTCTCGGCAGCTTGTACGGCTTCATTTAAACTCTGCCACCCAACATTTTATTGTTGTAAACGAGGAGCAGACTCCCCAGAGTAGAATCTAGCTCAGCTTTGATATTGGTTGGACTGAGACCTTTCAAATGAAAGCATTGTATCACATAACGATGACCAAGTTTTTCCATGTTTACAAATTCACAGAGATTGTTCACTATTGATGGCTGTCAAACAAATACTAAACAATGTAGTGTCTTCAAACTTCAAACTTAAGCTTTATAAGGTTGGTACTTTCGACCACATTAATGTTTCAAACAACCACCACCTATACATCAAGTTGGTACTTCTGGGATGACCCTCGTATGATAATTTGAATACAGTATATATCATAATTTATTAAAATTTTTATTACATACAAAAAATTATGTAAAAATTTGAACTCTACTCATATTAAATTTAGATTATTGAGTGGTTCATTTTCCACATTACTTTTTGGATCAATGATTTTGTATTATGAATATTATGTTACTGTAAATTATGTTTTGCACAATGTAATTTGAAAAAGAATGGATAATTAAATAAATAAGTATTGTTTGATTTGAGGAAAACGAACAAATTTACAATTAAATTATTTTGCACTTTTTCCACATAAAAACTGTTAGTTTTATACTTGTATAGAACAAAATCGGAAAGGCTTGACATTTTATGATAAACAAGATATGCTTATTAAGGTGATTTATCATCTTTTAAAAATATATTAATAAACATTCAAAATGAAAGTAAATAGCAATGTTTAAAAAAATTAATTGTATTTTTTTCGAATAAACACAAATTCATTTTCTTGATTACATAATTTTGCTTTTCAGTACGATTTATCGGCATCACAGTTTTCTCCAGATGGACGTGTTTTTCAAGTAGAGTATGCATTGAAAGCAGTTGAAAACAGTGGGTTAGTAAACCTTACTTTAAAAAAAAAAAAAAAAAAAAAGGTGAATAGTGATAATTATAACAACATTTTTCAAACTTATTTTATAAAGGACGGCAATTGGTCTTCAAGGAAAAGATGGTATTGTTTTTGCTGTCGAAAAATTAGTAACGTCTAAACTTTACGAAAAAGGTGCAAACAAAAGAATTTTTACCGTAGATCGGCATATTGGTGTTGTAAGTAGCTTTCTAAAGTTAAATAAAAATCTGTTGATTAAGAATAATAATTAAAACCAAATATCTAATAGCTAGATTTCTTCAAGCTATACTTTTGCTAGCATTAAGTAATTTAGACTAAAGGTGGTACAAGATGGTGGTATAATTGTCTACCTAATATTAGTAATTGCATTAATTTTAGAATAAAATTTAATAATAGACTAATTGGGAAAAGATTCTAAATTATATATCTTGTAGTGTCATACCACATTATCTGAATCTAATACATTCTGGGAAATATTCTTACTTGTTCCTGGTCCATATGAGTAACTTAGTGTCATTTGGGGAAATTGACTGAAAACACTGCAAAACCTTTATTGTTCAATATGCTAGAAAGTACAGAATTATAGGTATTGTTAGTAAGAAAATTGGAACTCCTAAACACTTAATGAAGTTATTTAAGGATATATTTGTAAGCAGTAATGCAATGCATATCTTTTTACAGTATTCCATAGTAGAAATTGTGTTTTAACTACAGCCGTATTAGTATATGGTGTACAGTACTTAACTCGTAGTCATACAGTATTTCTAATGTGGAATACTGTAAAATTGTTATGCTTCCGGCTTCTATTAATATTTACTTTGATAAATGCTAACCTTTTAGTCAAAAATACTAAGTTTTACACATTAAAGTTAGCCAAAATATAGCTGGAAGAAATGTGGCATTTTATATATATTTGGTTATAAAGATTTGGATTTGGTGGAGGTTATACATAAATATAATAATTATAAATTTTTAATTTTTAGGCAGTTGCCGGTTTACTAGCAGATGCACGTCAGATTGTAGAAAATGCTAGAATAGAAGCTTCTAATTATAGAATAGATTTTGGTTCACCTGCACCACTAAAATTTGTAAAAAATAGAGTTGCTATGTACATGCATGCTTATACATTATACAGTGCAGTGCGTCCATTTGGATGCAGTGTAATTATGGGTTCCTACGGTCCTGATGGTCCTGAATTATATTGCATTGATCCTGCAGGAATATCTTGGGTATGTTGATATTTTTTTATCAGATGTTACTGTTTTTAAATGCATTTTAATATTTGTCAATTGTTTTGCAGGGTTATTACGGTTGTGCTATTGGTAAAGCAAAACAAACTGCAAAAACTGAGATGGAAAAAATAAAGGTAATTATTACAAATAAGAATATATTCTTGTATAATTTACATTTAATAAAAACATATTTATTTTTTAGTCTAAAGATATGTTGTGTGAAGAGTTAGTAAAAGAAGCAGCAAAAATGTAAGTTAAATATATTATCTAATCAATGATTACATCAAGGATTTTATCACTTGTCAAACTATTTTAAAAAGTAAATAGAAATTAGATGTGGTCAAAAAGTTTTTGGAGGCTGATTTAGTATCTTGAACTAAGTAACATTTTCATCATAAATTTATTCAAATCATCAAATATTGAAACAAGAATACTACAAAACAATTCTATGATGATTGTACAATGCTGTTTAGAGACACCAATTAGAAAAAGTGAGCTTCTAAACATTTGTAATCAAACGTCGACAAAAAACCTTAAAAAGCTGCATTTTAAAGGTTTTTTGTCGACGTTTGATTAGACTTTTTTCAAACTACAGTTAAATAATAAACATTACCATGAAATAAATGTTTATATGTTCAAGAATATTTTACATATCACTCTCTCTGTGATTCTTATCTGCCATAATTACCAGATTTGGAAACAAAAAATTACAAAGGGCTAAAGTTAAAATTTTTATGAAAGGACCAATTTGAATAGATCTGATTGATTGATTGAAGAGAATGGATCTTTTAAAATAGTTTGATACAGTACATATCAATTCCAATGCTTTTATATTGAAAATTTTTCCAGGAATTATAGTTACTATACTTTATCATTCTTAAATATTAATTCAATTCAACCTCCAAACTTTTTTGAACATACAGAGTAAGTCTAAAAGGTATTGATTTTGAAAAATCAGTACTCAGTAGTTAATGCACCAATATGAGCAAAACTGCACCTGTACATAAAGAAACTCTGAAATTTTTTCTTTTCTCTCTCTTGCTGGATGTAGTTATGCAGAATTTCTGCCAGATGGAATAGAGCAAAAATGGCAGCCACTGCAGTGGCGAAGACATTTTATGTCTCAAGTTCCATGCTAGCAAGTCTATTAACACCATTCGGC